>NC_041388.1:624386621-624470024 GCF_002162155.2 Triticum dicoccoides | reverse complement strand
AAAAAACAAAAACCCCAGCCACAGAAATGCTGACGCGTGGATGCCTATTGGTCCCGGTTGGTGCCACCAACCGGGACCAAAGGGTCTCCTGCCTGGGCTCCACGCACAGGCCACGTGGAGGCCCATCTGTCCCAGTTCTGGATTGAACCGGGACTAAAGGGACAGGGCATTAGTACCGACCCTTTAGTCCCGGTTCAGGAACCGGGACAAAAGGCCCTTACGAACCAGGACAACAGGCCCTTTTTCTACCAGTGGACTAGGCTTAGTGTATAAAGGACCCAACATCCTATGATAATTGTATCAATAAATATTTATTGAAAGAACCAGAGAAGTTGTCCTTCCTATGTTTCGACCTCCTCACCAACTCCTTCCCTCTCCATTCCCCTTTCTCCTTCAAGATCTAGATCGGGCATGTTACAATGTGGTATTATAGCTTGCGGTGATCCTGTCGATCTGGAGCCGTCAGAGTATTTGTGGAAGCCACGCTACACCATGAAGTAGGCGTATTAGACGGCAACTATGGACAAGAAACTCATCGCGCTGGGCAAGTCCGTCAACGACAGTTGATGTCTACTACACAACTTTATTCTTGTGGACTCTGTTGGGCCTCCAAGCGTGGAGTTTTGTAGGACAACAACAAATTTCCCTCAAGTGGATGATCTAAGGTTTATCAATCCATGGGAGGTGTAGGATGAAGATAGTCTCTCTCAAACAACCCTGCAATAATCTCTGGTGTCCCCAACACACACAATACAATGGTAAATTGTATAGGTGCACTAGTTCGGCGAAAATATAGTGATACAAGTGTAGTATGGATAGTAGATGTAGGTTTTTGTAATCTGAAATAATAAAAACGGCAAGGTAAGAAGTGATAAAAGTGAGCACAAGGAATTTCACTAGTGCAATCTCTCATCAGTGCTAACATAAATGGATCACATAAAAATTCCTTAAAGTGCAGCAAAGAATCTCTCCAAAGTTTATGTTCCTATTGAAGGAAATATGCCCTAGAGGCAATAATAAAGGTGTTATTTATATTTCCTTATATCATTATAAATGTTTATTATTCATGCTAGAATTGTACTAACCGGAAACTTAGTACATGTGTGAATAGATAGACAAACAGAGTGTCACTAGTATGCCTCTACTTGACTATCTCGTTGAATCAAAGATGGTTAAATTTCCTAGGCATAGACATGAGTTGTCATTTGATTAATGGGATCACATCATTAGAGAATGATGTGATGGACTTTACCCATTCCGTTAGCTCAGCACGATGATCGTTTAGTTTGTTGCTATTGCTTTCTCCATAACTTATACATGTTCCTATGACTATGAGATCATGCAACTCCCGAATACCGGAGGAACACTTTGTGTGCTACCAAACATCACAACATAACTAGGTGATTATAAAGGTTCTCTACATGTGTCTCCGATGGTGTTTGTTGAGTTGGCATAGATCGAGATTAGCATTTGTCACTCTGATTGTCGGAGAGGTATCTCTGGACCCTCTCGGTAATGCACATCAATATAAGCCTTGCAAGCAATGTGACTAATGAGTTAGTTGTGGGATGATGCATTATGGAATGAGTAAAGAGACTTGTCGGTAACGAGATTGAACTTGGTATTGAGATACCAACGATCAAATCTCGGGCAAGTAAGATACCGTTGACAAAGGGAACAACGTATATCGTTATGCGGTTTGACCGATAAAGATCTTCGTAGAATATGTGGGAGCCAATATGAACATCCAGGTTCCACTATTGGTTATTGACCGGAGACGTGTCTCGGTCATGTCTACATAGTTCTCGAACCCGTAGGGTCCGCACGCTTAACATTCGATGACGATCAGTATTATGAGTTTATGTGTTTTGAAGTACCGAAGGTAGTTCGGAGTCCCGGATGTGATGTTATATGCACGAGTTGAACACAAAGGAGTTGTGGGCGTGGGCATATACGTATTGCTTGCCGTCACTAGTTGATTCTCGATTCGGCGGTATTGTTGGATGAAGCGGCCCAGACCGACATTACGCGTACGCTTACGCTTACGCGAGACTGGTTCTACCGACGTGCTTCGCACACAGGTGGCTGGTGGGTGTCATCTAACTTTAGTTGAATCGGATTCAATGAACAGGGTTCTTTCTGAAGATCAAAAAGCAATCACTATACCGTGTTGTGGTTTTTGATGCGTAGGTAAGAACGGTTCTTGCTCAGCCCGTAGCAGCCACGTAAAACTTGCAACAACAAAGTAGAGGACGTCTAACTTGTTTTTGCAGGGCATGTTGTGATGTGATATGGTCAAGACATGATGCTAAATTTTATTGTATGAGATTATCATGTTTTGTAACGGAGTTATCGGCAACTGGCAGGAGCCATATGGTTGTCTCTTTATTGTATGAAATGCAATCGCCATGTAATTGCTTTACTTTATCACTAAACGGTAGCGATAGTCATAGAAGCAATAGTTGGCGTGATGACAATGTTGCTTCGATGGAGATCAAGGTGTCAAACCAGTGACGATGGTGATCATGACGGTGCTTTGGAGATGGAGATCAAAGGCACAAGATGATGATGGCCATATCATATCACTTATATTGGTTGCATGTGATGTTTATCCTTTATGCATCTTATTTTGCTTAGTTCGGTGGTAGCATTATAAGATGATCTCTCACTAAATTTCAAGGTATAAGTGTTCTCCCTGAGTATGCACCATTGCTACAGTTCGTCGTGCCGAGACACCACGTGATGATCGGGTGTGATAAGCTCTATGTTCACATACAATGGGTGATGGTGTCCTGGACTAGGGGGTACTCACCATGTCGTCTCCCGATCTTTTAGATTGGGTCGAGGACCCCCATGGCCGTATACTCATGGGCCAGTTCGGAAAGCTGCCGCATACATGGAAGATTCCACAAGAGTTGGTGATCAAGACAAGGACTCCTCCCCACCGGCGTATTCGGCTATGACTCTTGTTATCCTAGGCCTCTGGTGCATTATATAAACCAAGGCCATGCTAGTCGATAGATATATACAACAATCATACCTTAGGCTAGCTTCTAGGGTTTTAGCCTCTACGATCTCGTAGTAGGTCAACTCTTGTAATACGCATGTCATCAATATCAATCAAGCAGGACGTAGGGTATTATCTCCATCAAGAGGGCCCGAACCTGTGTAAACATCGTGTCCCCTGCCTCCTGTTACCATCGATCCTAGCGCACAGTTCGAGACCCCCTACCCGAGATCCGCCGGTTTTGACACTGACATTGGTGCTTTCATTGAGAGTTCTGCTGTGTGATCGGCTAAAGGATCAATGGCTCGCCCGCGGATCAATTGCGACGCCGGATTCTTCGTCACCGGCTCGACTGGTCACCTTGGCTCGATCGAGGACCATGCTCCATCTTCGATCGTCATGTTCGGACGAGGGCCTTCATCAACATCAACTCCGATTTCTATCAAGATCATGGAGGAATCACCCATGGAGCTCGGGGGCTCAACGTCAACATTGCCCTCGGGCGACCGTGCTGTTTTTCCGAACAGCGAACTTGTATCCGCTGCCACCACCTCTTAGAGCATCGCTTTGACGATCCCTTCGGTGGAATTATGCAGAATTGAGTCTACAACAACCATGCAAAATTTCGTCGAGTTCCGATAGAAGAATCTCCGACAATCTATGATACCGGAGCCCTGTCAAATCTGGACGGAAATCTGGACGAGTTTAGGGCGTGGCCTCCAGAGCCCAGCTCGTAGGTCCTTTGGAAGATCCAACCGTTCATATACTGCGTAATTCCCATATCTATCACCCCTCCAAATTTCAGCTCGATCCGACGGTTAAAACTTCGGGAACCTTCCGATGAGTGAACCAATTTTCAGATCTGTTTTCTGCGCGAATACGGATCCGACCCGAATTCATGTTTTTTATGAACGTGATATTGGACAACCTTTTAGAGGAATTCTCTTCTAGGGTATTGTGCGTTATTTTTAAACACGTGCCCGTAAATTTTTAAACCTCCCCTGAGGTCATCTTCATCATCATGCTGGTGTCAAACCAGTCCGGTAATATTGCTCCAAGGCTGCCGACCTGCGCTAGACACGTCGTCACTTTGTTGAGCCGAGCTCAACTTCTTCGGATCATCATCTCGGCAAGCCAAACAAGAGTTCGGCATCATGAAGGATAAATCATCACCAACATCGCCGCCCCACGGATTACACGGAGCGGGCATACCGGCATCACCACACAGTCACTTCATCAAGCCGGCATCGACCACATCACGACCTGCATCGACAGGGCCGCGCTGTTGCTTCTTCAAGCTGGTGTCCATCACGCCGACGTACTTCGACTCATCGGCTGACATCGAGGCTTCAATATCTCGGCTGGACCGAGGGCTTCGCCATCTCTTCATCAACCTACTCCAGAGACTTCGGCGTCACTAGCCAACCAGCTCCGTCACGTTAGCTGGGCTGAGGGCTTTGCCTTGGCGAGCCAACCTTTGTCAGCATCGCCATACCGTCGCTTTATCGCCTATCAGGCAATGGGTGTGCGGATCGAGTCCCAATTTTCGGAATCACCTTTCTTCGGATTGCTACAACAAATAAACCAGGTGCTATTAATCCTAGTATTTTTTGCTTGTTCGGGTTCATTTCTCCCAAGGAATTATTACTCTGGTTTGTTCATCATATGTACACAGTTCTATCAAATGATGGCCGCATTAACGACGATCGCATGGTGGTTCGATCAGTTTCCGTACATGGTCCGGTGAACGCCGCATCCAGAACTCGGACCGACCTGTGAATTCAGGCTTTGCCACGACTTTACCTCATCACGTCGACGCCCTGCATCGACATTGACTTTGGCGCCAGGCCATATTTCTTTTATTACTCACTTTGCATAAATTATTTATTATGCAATGATTTTTTAATTATTATTATTACTGTTATCTCCGGTTTGCACTATTTTTTGTGCGCAAGAAAATGATCCGGATTCCCATTACTACCACTTCCGAGTGCCGAGCCCTTTGCTCCGCCACCATGGGACCGGCTAGGGGGATGGAACCTTGTCCCGCATCAAGCTCGGACCGCGTCATCAATACCGAACACATTAACCAGCTAAGTTGCCTTCATGCTCAAAGTTTTAAATTTTTAACTTGTGTTCGGTTCGACCAAGCATTATACCTTTTTGAAAGAAAAAAAAAGTTGCTCGTAGAGAATATCCTTGTCAAAACTTTGTTGTGACACACAAATTCAAATACCCCGTTTACTTGGGGGCTCCCTTGATGGAGCTTTTCCTCTTGCATATGATTATACTTGTACGGCTTCGTTCCTTGTTCGTGTATTACGCCACAATATGCACCATATTGACCTAAGCGATTTGCAGGCTGGGTTGCCTGACTCCTGTGCTTACCCCTACATTCCCGATTGTTCGGCTAGGGAGTAAAGGGAGCACCTCTGCGATTGTCACGACCGGGTCATCCGAGCTCTGACCTCAGGGTGGGTGAAGCCGAAAGCTAGAACTCTTGTTGTTTTCAATCATGGTCGGCACACAACGGAACTCATGAGTACAAAAAATTTATTGCACAAGTCTCATAGTAATAATGAGCATCAAAGAAAGGTATCGGTGGGGGTACTATTTTCTTCGAAGATGCTTCTTACACTTCGTTAGTAATATAGCATAAGTTCCTTGAGCGCGCTTTGTCTGTTATAGCCTTATGGCCTGATTGCATGGTCATCGGAAACACCGTCGATACTCTCGACAAGCGGAGTACATGACACTTTTCGGCCCTTGGCCGAAGAGGGAGAAGCCGACGGTCGGTTAAGACGCGTTTGAAGTTTGGGTGAACACAAATATGATATAAGTACTTCGGTACATACAATCATTATACATAAAGATCTTACCCAAGTCACTTGGGGCTCTTAAAATTTATATATGAGCTATAAATGTGTTTTCTTCTTGGTCGTTGTCAAAACACGACAAACAAACAATTTTTTCTTTCTCTTCCAATTTTCGGATTGGCACCGAACACTTGATCTTGTTCGGACGTCATGTTTTTACTGACGTTTTTTGATTTTCCAAGCTTTTTGGCACTTTTAAACTATTTGTGTGTTTCAGCACAAGTCTCACAGTGCAATGCCGGACACCTTTATAGATTCGGCAAAAACATTCTCGGATCTCACTATATATGCATTGGTTTCGAATTGTGTCTTCGGTCAATAGTTGGGTTGCCCGGCTCCTGCGCTTGCCTCCTACGTTCCGCTTTGTTCGGCTAGGTGTGCAAAGGGAGAACCACTATGATTGTGCTTCCAGCTCACATGGTTAAGCACCTCAGTGGAGAAAGCCAAAAACTGACTATCACAATAAGCGTAAACTGGTCAGCGATCCGATGACAGTGTTAAATGATGGGACATTCATAACAATGGCCGAAGTGTTTACGGCTTGACCTCGACTGTCATCGAACACTACCGGGGGCTATTAACTAACCTCGCAAACTAAATCCTCGATATTTTGCTCTTACATTAGAGCTGAGGTTTCATGATCATGCTTAGCATGACAACCCAAAGAAAGGAACCCATAGCGGAACTATTTTCTTTGAAAGACATTTCTTATGTTAAACAGTAATATAACATATCTCTCTGCGTACCTTTGCTTATAAAACCGTATGGCCAAATTGCCTTATTTGTCATAAATCTTTGCCCTCATAAAGGCTTTATAAAGTAGGACAAACACTCCATGGCTACTAGCCGAGGGGGTGGAAGCCGATGGTCGGTCAACAAAGTTTTATACAATGTGGATCCGAGCATTAAGGATGTAAAGTACTTGGATACATAGAGCCATTACACATAATTTGTGATTTTACTATGGATATCGATCCTTAATTCGGCCACCCGTGCCCGCATTAAGGCTCGGGGGCTACTGGGCTTCGAGCTTATTATTTACAAATATTAAAGGGGCACATCGATCCCCTGATCTGGTGTTGCCACCCGACCAGTGTTTCGGGGGCTACTGCATTGCCTATTCAATGCAGAAAATTCAAAGGGCTCAGTGTTCGGCTTGATCGATCTATGGGAAGCGTGTCTTCGGACAGCAATAAGTACCATCTGGACCTATCTGGCATCAAGCTATATATCACGGCGACTTCTCACGACCCTCTCTCAGGGGGCCCGTTCGCCGATCACTATTATCTCTAATATATTACACTGCGTTTTTATTCCTATGTATGCTGCCGAGCTAGGAGTTGATCCTCAGGCCGATTTCGCGCATCGAC
Organism: Triticum dicoccoides; assembly: GCF_002162155.2. Classification (NCBI taxonomy): domain Eukaryota; kingdom Viridiplantae; phylum Streptophyta; class Magnoliopsida; order Poales; family Poaceae; genus Triticum; species Triticum dicoccoides. Next base: position 624,462,771 of record NC_041388.1, on the reverse strand, counting down.
CTAAGTCTCAGGGGCTACTGGGAACAGCGGTTTTATGCTTGCCTTCAGGTGCATCTCAGGTTTTAGACTGATACACACCTTGAGGGCTACTGGGTATACATCGGCAGAGAATAAACTGCACCAGTTAAAAATATTCACAAAAAATCAGCCCACGGTCGGGGTCGTGCACCACCTTGGAAGCAGTCCGGCATAAAGCTCGGGCGCTAGCAGCTAGCTCCATAGAGGGCATTTCCGGCATTAAGCTCGGCTAAACTCCTTCAACTTTTTTGGACCAAGATGATCTATGACATCTTGGATATAGTCCGGTGTTGGAGCTTGGACATAGTCCAGCGTTGGAGCTTGGACACAGTCCGGCGTTGGATCTTGGACACAGTCCAGCCTTGGAGCTCGGATACATTTCAGCGTTGGAGCTCGGAAGCAGTCCGGCATTGGTGCTCGGCTGCAAAAGATACCTCGAATGCAGTCCAATGTTAGAGCTCGGACGCAAGAGGACACTGCCTCCCAGGAACAACTTCAAACCCAAGGTGTGGCATAAAAATAACAAACCATTGATAAAGGCCGGAAACTTAAAGGGGCTCCTCGGATACCCGACATGTAAACTCATCGAATGCATTTCGGCGATCCTCAAGATCGAAGATGAGAAGATTTGTTGAACCAGTTTTCAAGACCGACAACTGAAGATGAAGAACAGTTCGGAAGAATCGAGGAGCGTCCCTAACTTGAAGACCGGTTCAGGGGGCTACTGATGGTGGCCTGGACTAGGGGGTACTCACCATGTCGTCTCCCGATCTGTTAGATTGGGCCGAGGACCCCCATGGTTGTATACTCATGGGCCAGTTCGGACAGCTGCCGCATACATGGAAGATTCCACAAGACTTGGTGATCAAGACAAGGACTCCTCCCCACCGGCGTATTCGGCTAGGACAATTGTTATCCAAGGCCTCTAGTGCATTATATAAACCGAGGCCAGGCTAGTCGATAGATATATACAACAATCATACCATAGGCTAGCTTCTAGGGTTTTAGCCTCTACGATCTCGTGGTAGATCAACTCTTGTAATACGCATATCATCAATATCAATCAAGCAGGACATAGGGTATTACCTCCATCAAGAGGGCCCGAACCTGGGTAAACATCGTGTCCCTACCTCCTGTTACCATTGATCCTAGACGCACAGTTCGGTACCCCCTACCCGAGATCTGCTTGTTTTGACACCGACAATGGGTGCAAGCCAGTTTTGCGCACGCAGAATACTCGGGTTAAACTTGTCGAGCCTAGCATATGCAGATATGGCCTCGGAACACTGAGACTGAAAAGGTCGAGTGTGAATCATATAGTAGATATGATCAACATAGTGATGTTCACCATTGAAAACTACTCCATCTCACGTGATGATCGGACATGGTTTAGTTGATATGGATCACGTGTTCACTTAGATGATTAGAGAGATATCTATCTAAGTGGGAGTTCTTAAGTAATTTGATTAATTGAACTTTAATTTATCATGAAATTAGTACCTGATAGTATTTTGCATGTCTATGTTGTTGTAGATAGATGGCCTGTGTTGTTGTTCCGTTGAATTTTAATGTGTTCCTAGAGAAAGCTGAGTTGAAAGATGATGGTAGCAACTAAACGGACTGGGTCCGTAACTTGAGAATTATCCTCATTGATCCTGGAAGCACCGCTAGGTGACAAACCCGCTGCAGGAGCAACGCCATATGTTATGAACACCTAGCAGAGCAAAGCTGATGACTACTTGATAGTTCAGTGTGCCATGCTTTACGACTTAGAACCGGGACTTCAACAATGTTTTGAACGTCATGGAGCATATGAGATGTTCCAGGAGTTGAAGTTAATATTTCAAGCAAGTGCCCGGATTGAGAGATATGAAGTCTCCAATAAGTTCTACAACTGCAAAATGGAGGAGAATAGTTCTGTCAGTGAACATATACTCAGAATATCTGGGTACCACAACCACTTGACTCAGCTGGGAGTTAATCTTCCTGATGATAGTGTCATTGACAGAGTTCTTCATTCACTGCCACCAAGCTACAAGAGCTTCATGATGAACTATAATATGCAAGGGATGGATAAGACGATTCCTGAGCTCTTCGCACTGCTAAAGGTTGCGGAGGTAGAAATCAAGAAGGAGCATCAAGTGTTGATGGTCAACGAGACCACAAGTTTCAAGAAAAAGGGTAAAGGGAAGATGGGGAACTTCAAGAAGAACAGAAAGCCAGTTGCTGCTCAAGTGAAGAAACCCAAGTATGGACCTAAGCCTAAGACTGAGTGCTTCTACTGTAAAGGGACTGGTCACTAGAAGCGGAACTACCCCAAGTATTTCGCAGAAAAGTAGGACAGCAAAGTGAAATGTATATTTGATATACAGGCTATTGATGTGTACCTTACTAATGCTCATAGTAGTGCCTGGGTATTTGATACTTGTTCAGTTGCTAACATTTGCAACTCGAAACAGGGGCTACAGATTAAGCAAAGATTGGCTAAGGACGAGGTGACGATGCGCGTGGGAAATGGTTCCAAAGTCGATGTGATCGCCGTCGGCATGCTACCTCTACATCTACCTTCGGGGTTAGTTTTAGACCTAAATAATTGTTATTTGGTGCCAGCGTTGAGCATGAACATTATATCTGGATCTTGTTTGATGTGAGATGGTTATTCATTTAAATTAGAGAATAATGGTTGTTCTATTTATATGAGTAACATCTTTTATGGCCATGCACCCTTGATGAGTGGTCTATTTTTACTAAATCTTGATAGTAGTGATACACATGTTCATAGTATTGAAGCCAAAAGATGCAGAGTATATAATGATAGTGCAACTTATTTGTGGCACTGCCGTTTAGGTCATATTGGTGTAAAGCGCATGAAGAAACTCTATTCTGATGGACTTCCGGAATCACTTGATTACGAATCACTTGGTACTTGTGAACCATGCCTCATTGGTAAGATGACTAAAACTCCATTCTCTGGAACAATGGAGCTTGCAACGGAGTTATTGGAAATCATACATACTGATGTATGTGGTCCAATGAACATTGAAGCTCGCGGTGGATGTCGTTATTTTCTCACCTTTACAGACGATTTGAGCAGATATGGGTATATCTACTTAATGAAACACAAGTCTGAAACATTTGAAAAGTTCAAAGAATTTCAGAGCGAAGTGGAAAATCGTCGTAACAAGAAAATCAAGTTTCTGCGATCTGATCGTGGAGGTGAATACTTGAGTTATGAATTTGGACTTCATTTGAAACAATGTGGAATAGTTTCACAACTCACGCCACCTGGAACACCACAATGTAATGGTGTGTCCGAACGTCATAACTTCACTTTATTAGATATGGTGCGATCTATGATGTCTCTCACTGATTTACCACTATCATTTTGGGGTTATGCTTTAGAGACGGCTGCATTCACATTAAATAGGGCACCATCAAAATCCGTTGAGACGACACCTTATTAACTGTGGTTTGGCAAGAAACCCAAGTTGTCATTTCTTAAAGTTTGGGGTTATGATGCTTATGTGAAGAAGCTTCAACCTGATAAGCTCGAACCCAAATCGGAGAAATGTGTCTTCATAGGATACCCAAAGGAGACTGTTGGGTACACCTTCGATCACATATCCGAAGGCAAAATATTCGTTGCTAAGAATGGATCCTTTCTAGAGAAGGAGTTTCTCTCGAAAGAAGTGAGTGGGAGGAAAGTAGAACTTGATGAGGTAAATGTACCTTCTCCCTTATTGGAAAGTAGTTCATCACTGAAATCAGTTCAAGTGATTCCTACACAAATAAGTGAGGAAGCTAATGATGATGATCATGAAACTTCTGATCAAGTTACTACCGAACCTCGTAGGTCAACCAGAGTAAGATCCGCACCAGAGTGGTACGGTAATCCTGTTTTGGAAGTCATGTTACTTGACCATGACGAACCTACGAACTATGAGGAAGCGATGATGAGCCCAGATTCCGCAAAATGGCTTGAGGCCATGAAATCTAAGATGGGATCCATGTATGAGAACAAAGTGTGGACTTTGGTTGACTTGCGCGATGATCGGCGGGCCATAGAGAATAAATGGATCTTCAAGAAGAAGACTGACACTGACGGTAATATTGCTGTCTACAAAGCTCGACTTGCTGCAAAAGGTTTTCAACAAGTTCAAGGAGTTGACTACGATGAGACTTTCTCACCCGTAGCGATGCTTAAGTCCGTCAGAATCATGTTTGCAATTGCCGCATTTTATGATTATGAAATTTGGCAAATGGATGTCAAAATTGCATTCCTTAATGGATATCTTAAAGAAGAGTTGTATATGATGCAACCACAAGGTTTTGTTGATCCAAAAGGTGCTAACAACGTGTGCAAGCTCCAGCGACCCATTTATGGACTGGTGCAAGCCTCTCGGAGTTGGAATATACGCTTTGATAGTGTGATCAAAGCATATGGTTTTATACAGACTTTTGGAGAAGCCTGTATTTACAAGAAAGTGAGTGGGAGCTTTGTAGCATTTCTAATATTATATGTGGATGACATATTGTTGATTGGAAATGATGTAGAATTTCTGGATAGCATAAAAGGATATTTGAATAAGAGTTTTTCAATGAAAGACCTCGGTGAAGCTGCTTACATATTGGGCATCAAGATCTATAGAGATATATCAAGACGCATAATTGGACTATCACAAAGCACATACCTTGACAAAGTTTTGAAGAAATTCAAAATGGATCAGACAAAGAAAGGGTTCTTGCATGTGTTACAAGGTGTGAAGTTTAGTCAGAATCAATGCCTGACCACTGCAGAAGATAGAGAGAAAATGAAAGGTGTTCCCTATGCTTCAGCCATAGGCTCTATCATGTATGCAATGATGTGTACCAGAACTGATGTGTGTCTTGTTATCAGTTTAGCAAGGAGGTACCAAAGTAATCCAGGAGTGGATCACTGGACAGCGGTCAAGAACATCCTGAAGTACCTGAAAAGGACTAAGGATATGTTTCTTGTTTATGGAGGTGACAAAGAGCTCGTCGTAAATGGTTATTTCGATGCAAGCTTTGACACTGATCCGGATGACTCTAAGTCACAAACTGGATACGTACTTATATTGAACAGTGGAGCTGTCAGTTGGTGCAGTTCTAAACAAAGCGTCATGGCGGGATCTACATGTGAAGCGGAGTACATATTTGCTTCGGAAGCAGCAAATGAAGGAATCTGGATGAAGGAGTTCATATCCGATCTAGGTGTCATACCTAGTGCATCGGGTCCAATGAAAACCTTTCGTGACAATACTGGTGCAATTGCCTTGGCAAAGGAATCCAGATTTCACAAAAGAACCAAGCACATCAAGAGATGCTTCAATTCCATCTGCAATCAAGTCAAGGAGGGAGACATAGAGATTTGCAAGATACATACGGATCTGAATGTTGCAGACCCGTTGACTAAGCCTCTCTCACGAGCAAAACATGATCAGCACCAAGACTCCATGGGTGTTAGAATCATTACTGTGTAATCCAGATTATTGACTCTAGTGCAAGTGGGAGACTGAAGAGATTATGCCCCAGAGGCAATAATAAAGTTGTTATTTGTATTTCCTTATATCATGATAAATGTTTATTATTCATGCTAGAATTGTATTAACCGGAAACTTAGTACATGTGTGAATACATAGACAAACAGAGTGTCACTAGTATGACTCTACTTGACTAGCTCATTGAATAAAAGATGGTTAAGTTTCCTGGACATAGACATGAGTTGTCATTTGATTAACGGGATCACATCATTAGAGAATGATGTGATTGACTTGACCCATTTAGTTAGCTTAGCACGATGATTGTTTAGTTTGTTTCTATTGCTTTCTTCATAACTTATACATGTTCCTATGACTATCAGATCATGCAACTCCCGAATACCGGAGGAACACTTTGTGTGCTACCAAACGTCATAACGTAACTGGGTGATTATAAAGGTGCTCTACATGTGTCTCAGATGGTGTTTGTTGAGTTGGCATAGATCGAGATTAGGATTTGTCACTCCGATTGTCGGAGAGGTATCTCTGGGCCCTCTCAGTAATGCACATCAATATAAGCCTTGCAAGCAATATGACTAATGAGTTAGTTGCGGGATGATGCATTACAAAACGAGTAAAGAGACTTGCCCGTAACAAGATTGAACTAGGTATTGAGATACCGACTGTCGGTGTCAAAACCAGCGGATCTCGGGTAGGGGGTCCCGAACTGTGCGTCTAGGCCGGATGGTAACAGGAGGCACGGAACACGATGTTTTACCCAGGTTCGGGCCGTCTTGATGGAGGTAAAACCTTATGTCATGCTTGATTAATATTGATGATATGGGTAGTACAAGAGTAGATCTACCACGAGATCAAGGAGGCTAAACCCTAAAAGCTAGCCTATGGTATGATTGTTGTATGATGAAGTTGTCCTACGGACTAAAACCCTCCGGTTTATATAGACACCGGAGAGGGTTAGGGTTACACAAAGTCGATTACAATGGTAGGAGATCTTGAATATCCGCATCGCCAAGCTTGCCTTCCATGCCAAGGAAAGTCCCATCCGGACACGGGACGAAGTCTTCAATCTTGTATCTTCATAGTCCTGGAGTTCAGCTGAAGGTATAGTCCGGCTACCCGAACACCCCCTGATCCAGGACTCCCTCAGTAGCCCCTATCTGGATTTGGCAGCGAGTGCTGCTGATGCGACCGAATACTTTCGAGATCAAGAAGATCGCGGAGTGGAAAGGCTTTTCTAGTCGCAGTTCCAGAATCCAGAGCGTCCACTGGCAGTGGATGATCGTCTGGCTCAATGGGCCGAACTGAATAGATTGTCCGGACTCGCCATGAAGTACGTCCTGGGTCATCTGTGGCCGGGGAGATCAGAGCCGAAGAGTTATTTCAGCTTGGTGCAGCAATTCCTTGACGCGGTGCCACGTATCAATGCGATGAAGAGGTCAGCATGCATAGAGGGCGCACGGATGGCTCTTGCCCGTGTCAAGACATACTGGGCAGAGATGGAGACCACCGTTGTTGCATCCCGAGATTCGGACAAAAGCCGAGTACTCTCCGAGCACTATTTTCATGAAGTCCTTGAAGGCGCTCGTGTAATAGAGACGCAGTGCTCGAAGGATTCTATGTTCTGATAGCATATGTAATTATAAAGCAATATTTTGATGAATTGTAGTAGCCTTTTATACTTGTGCCTTCAAGTATTTGGAACACCTCCCATGCGGCCGTTTTTAAGATATATATACAAAATCTGAAAGATTGCAGTCATTGGCTTCAGCCCCCACGCACATAGTGCGGGGGTGCTTGCAGAAGGCGCATTTTCACACTTAATCCAACGTCTTGGTCCTACAAAGGAGGTGATAGCGCAGCGAGCTAGGCAACCGGACTATAATGCTTTAACACTTTCACTTAGCCATAGGAGCTTGACAAGGGGACTATTTAGGTAGCCCCTGGTGGCGACTGCGCTCGCCCGAATTCGGGGCGCGTATGTGCTTGGCCGGGAAACGGCCCTTCATTAATGCGGAGGAATCCTACAGATTCCAGAGAGTCGTCGAGTGGTTGACCAGTCTCACGCCATATCATGACAGTCGGTTTTCGGCTTTCTCTACTGAGGTGCTCGCCTGGCCGAACCAGGGCACAATCGCAGTAGTTCTCCTGGTGCCGCCTTAGCCGATAGAGCGGAACGTAAGGCGGCCAAACACAGGAGCCGGGCAACCCAACATTTGACCAAAATCATGACTCGGAGCTGATGCATATAAGGCCAAACTCGCGACGCCGAACACTCCCTAAGGTATTCGGTCTTTATGAGAGCGGGCGAGGTAACGCTCTGAGGTATAAGCCCCTAGTGTCCAGGTACGCGCAAGAATTCTGATGCGGCCACATGCCAAGACGCCAGCCTCCTCCTTGGTCATAGAACCAGGGGATGTGTATCAACAAGAGACAGTAAAAAAGGAACGGGTCCCTACTGCACGTCTGTGCATGTGTCTCCATTGTGCCGTATCCTGGATGGGCGCAGCACGACGTTCATCTGTAAAAAGAGAGCAACTAAGTTGAAAAAAGGGAATGCTGAACAAAAGTTATATGAAATAAACAAAGTGTAAAGTAAAATATGAAAAATTGAGCTTTATTGTCTCTTATTTTATACGTGTGAAGCCCCTAGTGCAGGGGGATATGGCCACTAAGCCTTTATCAATGATACTTTTGTGCCGGACTCGTCTATCCGTGTCCGTGGTCTTAATGACCTGTTCCAATGTTCTGGCTGGTGAAGCCAGTGTATTGTGGGGCTGTTAAAGTGGCCGCACAGTCCTCCGCTTGGGGGAGGTGTTCTCACTGCTTCCCCTTTAAGGAGATGATGTCGCGTGGACCGGGCATCTTAAGCGTAAGAGATGCATAATGCGGTATTGCGTTAAAGCGGGCGAAAGCTTCGCGTCCCAGTAGTGCTTGATAGCGACTTGAGAATGGGACGATGTGGAAAGTCAGCTTTTCGCGACGGAAGTTATCGGCAGAGCCGAAAATAACCTCGAGCCGGAGAAAACCCATGCAATGGGTGTCCGGACCTGGCGTTACTCCTTGAAAGGAGGTTTTGCTGTGGCGAATTCTTTTTGGGTCGATCCCCATGTGGCGGATTGAGTCCTGATATACCAGGTTGAGTCCGCTGCCATCGTCCATAAGGACATTTGAAAACTGGAGTCCGCCAATTATTGGATCGAGTACCAGGGCAGTCCAGCCTGGGTTGCTGACACTTCTAGAATAATCCAGATGATCGAAGATGATTGGTTTTGACAACCAGTGGCGGGATTCCTTTGGGATAGGCCGTGGGGCGCGTACTTTTATGGGCGCCGCACGTTTTGTTATGTGGAGTAAGTTTACTGTTTTTACTTCTTGTGGGAAATTCTTTTGTTTCCTAGTACTCTACTTTGGGGTTCGTCCTCGTCTTCGCTTGGTGTGTCGAGCCCCTTGTGTTCGCCGTTGAGTCTGCCGGATTGTTTGAAAACACAACAATCTCTATGGGTATGGTTAGCACGCTTTCCGGGAGTGCTGTGTATTTGACATATCCTATCCAAGATTTTGTTTAGGTTGGATAGGTCGTCCATGTTATCTTGGAGGGGCGGCTTTTTCTGATTCTGTCGTGAGCTTTTGAATCCGGCGTTGACTGTCGTGCTCTTCGGACTTTTTTCCTTAGTCCGGCGATGGTCCTTATTGTGTCGCAGTTTTGCGTTTCCATCCCTAGTTTCGGATGTACTTGGGTCACTGGTGCTGCATCTTGCCAACCAGCTGTCCTCTCCTGCGCAAAAGCGGGTCATGAGGCTTGTTAGTGCGGCCATTGTTCTTGGCTTTTCTTGGCCGAGGTGTCTGGCTAGCCATTCATCTCGGACATTATGCCTGAAAGCCGCTAACGCTTCAGCGTCCGGACAGTCGACTATCTGATTCTTTTTAGTAAGAAATATATTCCAGAATTGCCGAGATGACTCTTCGGGCTATTGAGTTATGTGACTAAGATCGTCTGCATCCGGAGGGCGGACATAGGTCCCTTGAAAATTTGCTCGGAAAGCGTCCTCAAGCTCTTCCCAACTTCCGATTGTGTTTTCAGGAAGGCTTTTGAGCTAATGCCGGGCTGGCCCTTTAAGCTTGAGGGGTAAGTATTTTATGGCGTGGAGGTCATCTCCTCTAGCCATATGTATGTGGAGGATATAATCCTCGATCCAGACTCCAGGGTCTGTTGTTCCATCATATGCCTCTATGTTTACGGGTTTGAATCCCGCTGGAAATTCATAATCCAGGACCTCATCGGTGAAACATAGGGGGTGTGCGGCACCCCTGTATTTGGGTGTGTCGGATTCTGATAATGGCTTTTCTGCATTGCTTACGGGAGCTTGCTTTCTTGGCCCGTAAATGGACCTGGCTGGGCCATGATGCGAATCCTTAAGTGAGTCGCATGCCGGCTTAAGTGCGGCGCTGCTTGCCGCTTTGTGATGGCCATGGGGTCGTCTATCCGGCCGAGTGGCTCTCTCACTTTTGGAATGCGAGGGCTCTAAGGCCTCCTCGTCGAATTCAGGCAGTAGCTTTCTCTTTGGATAGCTTTTAGTGCGGCGGTTGTCGCCGTATTTGTCTGCGGTATTGATTACTTTACTCCATCTGATCCTGAGTGCATCTTCCGCAGTTTTTAGCTTCTGCTTCTACTTTTTCAGGCTGTGTGCGGTTGCAACGAGCCGTTTGTGGAGGTTCTTCTGCTTCGTGGGCTTGTCCGGCGTAGGGTCGCCGGAATGCCATTTTCGCCGGGGGAGGGATGTTCGGTTTCTCTATCCGGGTTGTCCTGTTGGGACGGTTGCTCTAAGGCATGCTTGTCGTCTACCGGCTCATCCTGCTCTATGGCTGGGTCTTTATCGAGGCGGGGCTTGGGTTGGCGTTTACGCCGATGCTTTGATTGTTTTTTGAGAGATCGATCCCTCTTTCCATCCCCGTTTTCCTTGTTGTTGCTTCCTTTAGGGGTATCCACCATGTACACATCGTGAGATGAGGTGGCTGTCCAATGCCCTATAGGCGTTGGTTCTTGGTTGTCTCCTGCATCGTTGTCCATACCGTCGATGTCTTCGGAGTCGAAGTCGAGCATGTCGGTTAAGTCGTCGATAGTGGCTACGAAGTGGGTGGTGGGTGGGTTTTGAATTTCTTCATCATCCGAATCCCATCCTTGCTGACCGTAGTCCGGCCAGGGATCTCCTGATAAAGAGAGAGACTTTAGCAAATTCAGGATGTCGCCGGAGGGCGACTGCTGAAAGATGTCTGTGGCGGTGAACTCCATTATTAGCGCCCAATCGGATTCGATCGGCAGGGGCGCGGGGGGCTCGGAGTTCGAAAAGGAATCCGGCTCCTCGGAGTCATGGGCCATGCGGAGTGCGGGGCTGGAGTTCGGCTCGATCGCCTCTGAGATTGCAGCCCCTGAGGCAGCGTCCAACCGCTGATCCTCGATCGGTGCAGTAGGCTCCGAATCAATGGTCGGAACCGATGCGTGTGCGGCCTCCAAGGCGCTGTTCGGCGGCAGAGCTATATCATGCCCATCGAAACAGTGCGGCGCGCTTGGCTCTGGCTCGAATCCGTCGAAGATCAAGTCCCCGCGGATGTCAGCCGTGTAGTTTAGGCTTCCAAACTTGACCTGATGGCCAGGGGCGTAGCTTTCGATCTGCTCAAGGTGGCCAAGCGACTTGGCCCATAGTGTGAAGCCGCCAAAGACGAAGATTTGTCCAGCGAGAAAAGTCTCATCCTGGACTGCATCGTTGTTGATGATCGAAGGAGCCATCGGGCCTAAAAGCGACGACAAAGAGGAACCCTCAATGAAAGCACCATTGTCGGTGTCAAAACCGGTGGATCTCGGGTAGGGGGTCCCGAACTGTGCGTCTAGGCCGGATGGTAACAGGAGGCATGAAACACGATGTTTTACCCAGGTTCGAGCCCTCTTGATGGAGGTAAAACCCTACGTCCTGCTTGATTAATATTGATGATATGGGTAGTACAAGAGTAGATCTACCACGAGATCAAGGAGGCTAAACCCTAAAAGCTAGCCTATGGTATGATTGTTGTATGATGAAGTTGTCCTACGGACTAAAACCCTCCGGTTTATATAGACACCGGAGAGAGTTAGGGTTACACAAAGTCGGTTACAATGGTAGGAGATCTTGAATATCCGCATCGCCAAGCTTGCCTTCCACGCCAAGGAAAGTCCCATCCGGACACGGGACGAAGTCTACAATCTTGTATCCTCATAGTCCTGGAGTCCGGCTGAAGGTATAGTCCGGCTACCCGAACACCCCCTAATCCAGGACTCCCTCACCGACGATCGAATCTAGGGCAAGTAACATACCGATGACAAAGGAAACAACGTATATCGTTATGTGGTTTGATTGATAAAGATCTTCATGGAATATTTGGTAGCCAATATGAACATCTAGGTTCCGCTATTGGTTATTGGCCGGAGACGTGTCTCGGTCATGTCTACATAGTTCTCGAACCCGTAGGGTCCGCACGCTTAACGTTCGGTGACGATCGGTATTATGAGTTTATGTGTTTTGATGTACCGAAGGTAGTTCCGAGTCCCGGATGTGATCACGGACATGACGAGGAGTCTCGAAATGGTCGAGACATAAAGATTGATATATTGGATGACTATATTCGGACACCGGATGAGTGCTGGGGGTCACCGGATAATTATCGGAGTGCCAGGGGGATATCGGAACCCCCGGGGGAACTAATGGGCTAACATTGACCTTGTGAGAGAGATAGGAGGGGCCATAGGGCTGGCCGCCCCGCCCCCCTTGTGAGACCGAATTGGACAAGGAGGGGGGCGGTGCCCCCTCTTTCCCTCCCTCTCTCCCTCTCTTTCCTTCCCCCTCCTTCTTCCTAGTTGGACTAGGAAAGGGGGAGTCCTACTCCTACTAGGAGGAGGACTCCTCCCTCTCCTTGGAACGCCCCAAGGCCGGCCGGCCTCCCCCCTTGCTCCTTTATATACAGGGGCAGGGGGCACCCTAGAACACACAAGTTGATTGTTTCCAGCCGTGTACGGTGCCCCCCTCCATAATAATCCACCTCGGTCATTTCGTAGCGGTGCTTAGGAGAAGCGCTGTTCTAGTGGCATCATCATCACCGTCATAACACCATCGTGCTGATGAAGCTCTCCCTCGACAATTTGCTAGATCATGAGTTCGTGGGACGTCACCGAGCTGAACGTGTGTAGATCACGGAGGTGCCGTACTTTCGGTACTAGGATTGGTAGATCGTGAAGACGTATGACTACATCAACCGTGTTGTCATAATGCTTCCACTTACGGTCTACGAGGGTACGTAGATAACACTCTCCCCTCTTGTTGCTAAGCATCACCATGATCTTGCGTGTGCGTAGGAAATTTTTTGAAATTTTTGCGTTACCCATCAGTGGCATCCGAGCTAGGTTTATGCGTTGATGTTATATGCATGAGTTGAACACAAAGGAGTTGTGGGCGTGGGTATATACATATTGCTTGTCGTCACTAGTTGATTCTCAAGTCGGCGGTATTGTTGGATGAAGCGGCCTAGACCGACATTACGCGTACGCTTACACTTACGCGAGACTGGTTCTACCGATGTGCTTCGCACACAGGTTGCTGGTGCGTGTCATCTAACTTTAGTTGAATCAGATTCAATGAACAGGGTTCTTTCTGAAGATCAAAAACCAATCACTATATCGTGTTGTGGTTTTTGATGCGTAGGTAAGAACGGTTCTTGCTCAGCCCATAGCAGCCACGTAAAACTTGCAACTACAAAGTAGAGGACGTCTAACTTGTTTTTGCAGGGCATGTTGTGATGTGAAATGGTCAAGACATGATGCTAAATTTTATTGTATGAGATGATCATGTTTTGTAACGGAGTTATCGGCAACTGGCAGGAGCCATATGGTTGTCTCTTTATTGTATGAAATGCAATCACCATGTAATTGCTTTACTTTATCACTAAACGGTAGCGATAGACGTAGAAGCAATAGTTGACGTGACGACAATGATGCTTCGATGGAGATCAAGGTGTCAAGCCGGTGACGATGGTGATCATGACGGTGCTTTGGAGATGGAGATCAAAGGCACAAGATGATGATGGCCATATCATATCACTTATATTGATTGCATGTGATGTTTATCCTTTATGCATCTTATTTTGCTTAGTTCGGTGGTAGCATTATAAGATGATCTCTCACTAAATTTCAAGGTATAAGTGTTCTCCCTGAGTATGCACCATTGCTACAGTTCGTCGTGCCGAGACACCACATGATGATCGGGTGTGATAAGCTCTACGTTCACATACAACGGGTGCAAGCCAGTTTTGCACACGCAGAATACTCGGGTTAAACTTGACGAGCCTAGTATATGTAGATATGGGCTCGGAACAATGAGACCGAAATGTCGAGTGTGAATCATATAGTAGATATGATCAACATAGTGATGTTCACCATTGAAAACTACTCCATCTCACGTGATGATCGGACATGGTTTAGTTGATATGGATCACGTGATCTCTTAGATGATTAGAGAGATATCTATCTAAGTGGGAGTTCTTAAGTAATTTGATTAATTGAACTTTAATTTATCATGAAATTAGTACATGATAGTATTTTGCATGTCTATGTTGTTGTAGATAGATGGCCCGTGCTGTTGTTCCGTTGAATTTTAATGTGTTCCTAGAGAAAGCTGAGTTGAAAGATGATGGTAGCAACTACACGGACTGGGTCCGTAACTTGAGAATTATACTCACTGCTGCACAGAAGAATTACATCCTGGAAGCACCGCTAGTTGACAAACCCGCTGCAGGAGCAACGCCATATGTTATGAACACCTAGCAGAGCAAAGCTGATGAATACTAGATAGTTCAGTGTGCCATGCTTTACGACTTCGAACCGGGACCTCAACGACGTTTTGAACGTCATGGAGCATATGAGATGTTCCAAGAGTTGAAGTTAATACTTCAAGAAAATGCCCGGATTGAGAGATATGAAGTCTCCAATAAGTTCTACAGCTGCAAAATGGAGGAGAATAGTTCTGTCAGTGAACATATACTCAGAATATCTGGGTACCACAACCACTTGACATGGGTAGGAGTTAATCTTCCTGATGATAGTGTCATTGACAGAGTTCTTCAATCACTGCCACTAAGCTACAAGAGCTTCGTGATGAATTATAATATGCAAGGGATGGATAAGAAGATTCATGAGCTCTTCGCAATGCTAAAGGTTGCGGAGGTAGAAATCAAGAAGGAGCTTCAAGTGTTGATGGTCAACAAGACCACCAGTTTCAAGAAAAAGGGTAAAGGGAAGAATGGGAACTTCAAGAAGAACAGCAAGCCAGTTGCTGCTCAAGTGAAGAAACCCAAGTCTGGACCTAAGCCTGAGACTGAGTGCTTCTACTGCAAAGGGACTGGTCACTAGAAGCGGAACTGCCCCAAGTATTTGGCGGAGAAGAAGGATGGCAAAGTGAAAGGTATGTTTGATATACATGTTATTGATGTGTACCTTACTAATGCTCGTAGTAGTGCCTGGGTATTTGATACTGGTTCAGTTGCTAACATTTGCAAGTCGAAACAGGGGCTACGGGTTAAGCGAAGATTGGCTAAGGACGAGGTGATGATGCGCGTGGGAAATGGTTCCAAAGTCGATGTGATCACCGTCGGCACGCTACCTCTACATCTACCTTCGGGATTAGGTTTAGACCTAAATAATTGTTATTTGGTGCCAGCGTTGAGCATGAACATTATATCTGGATCTTGTTTGATGCAAGACGGTTATTCATTTAAATCAGAGAATATGGTTGTTCTATTTATATGACTAACATCTTTTATGGTCATGCACCCTTGATGAGTGGTCTATTTTTACTAAATCTTGATAGTAGTGATACACATGTTCATAGTATTGAAGCCAAAAGATGTAGAGTTGATAATGATAGTGCAACTTATTTGTGGCATTGCCGTTTAGGTCATATTGGTGTAAAGCACATGAAGAAACTCCATTCTGATGGACTTATGGAATCACTTGATTATGAATCACTTAGTACTTGCGAACCATGCCTCATGGGCAAGATGACTAAAACTCCGTTCTCCGGAACAATGGAGCGAGCAACAGAGTTATTGGAAATCATACATATTGATGTATGTGGTCCATGAACATTGAAGCTCGCAGCTGATAACCCACAAGTATAGGGGATCGATTGTAGCCTCTTTCGATAAGTAAGAGTGTCGAACCCAACGAGGAGCTAAAGGTAGAACAAATATTCCCTCAAGTTCTATCGACCACCGATACAACTCTATGCACGCTTAACGTTCGCTTTACCTAGAACAAGTATGAAACTAGAAGTACTTCGTAGGTGTTTTGGATAGGTTTGCAAGATAATAAAGAGCGCGTAAATAAAAAGTAGGGGTTGTTTAGATGAAGACACAACTAAGTTAGTTTTATTAGAGAGCTTGTTGTCACAAGAAAGTTATTTGTCCCTAGGCAATCGATAACTACACCGGTAATCACTATTGCAATTTTATATGAGGGAGAGGCATAAGCTAACATACTTTCTCTTCTAGGATCATATGAACTTATGATAGGAACTCTAGCAAGCATCCGCAACTACTAAAGATCTTTAATGTAAAACCCAACCATAGCATTATAAGGCATCAAGTCCTCTTTATTCAAATACGCGAACAACCTACTTACTCGGGTCTGTGTTTCTATCACTCACGCCACCCACCATAAGCAAATCCTGAACATATTGCGTACCCTACAGAGGGGATCCCTCACGCTTGCGCAACACGGAGAGCACCATAGGACAACACCAATAATAAAACATGCAACTCAAACCAATCACGATCATCAATTAACCCATAGGACAAAACGGATCTACTCGAACATCGTAGGATAGCCATACATCATTGGGAAACAATATATAGCGCTGAGCACCATGTTTAAGTAGAGATTACAACAGGTAAAAGAGGGGTTACACCATGATGACCCACAAGTGTAGGGGATCTATCATAGTCCTTTCGATAAGTAAGAGTGTCGAACCCAACGAGGAGCAGAAGGAAATGATAAGCGGTTTTCAGCAAGGTATTCTCTGCAAGTATTGAAATAAGTGGTAACAGGTAATTTTGTGATAAGATAGATTGTAACAAGCAACAAGTAACACAAGTAAATAAAGTGCAGCAAGGTGGCCCAATCCTTTTGTAGCAAAGGACAAGCCGGAACAAACTCTTATAATAGGAAAAGCGCTCCCGAGGACACATGGGAATATCGTCAAGCTAGTTTTCATCACGTTCATATGATTCGTGTTCGATACTTTGATAATTTGATATGTGGGTGGACCGGTGCTTGGGTGCTGCTCTTACTTGAACAAGCATCCCACTTATGATTAACCTCTATTGCAAGCATCCGCAGCTACAACAAAAGTATTAAGGTAAACCTAACCATAGCATGAAACATATGGATCCAAATCAGCCCCTTACGAAGCAACGCATAAACTACGGTTTAAGCTTTTGTCACTCTAGCAACCCATCATCTACTTATTACTTCCCAATGCATTCCTCTAGGCCCAAATAATGGTGAAGTGTTATGTAGTCGACGTTCACATAACACCACTAGAGGCTAGACAACATACATCTTATCAAAATATCAAACGAATACCAAATTCACATGACTACTCATAGCAAGACTTCTCCCTTGTCCTCAGGAACGAACGTAGTTACTCACAAAGCATATTCATGTTCATAATCAGAGGGTTAATAATATGCATATAGGATCTGAACATATGGTCTTCCACCAAATAAACCAACTAGCATCAACTACAAGGAGTAGTCAACACTACTAGCAACCTACTAGCACCAATCCCGGACTTTGAGACAAGAATTGGATACAAGAGATGAACTAGGGTTTGGATATGAGATGGTGCTTGTCGGTGTCAAAACCGGCGGATCTCGGGTAGGGGATCCCGAACTGTGCGTCTAGGCGGATGGTAACAGGAGGCAGGGGACACAATGTTTTACCCAGGTTCGGGCACTCTTGATGGAGGTAAAACCCTACGTCCTTCTTGATTAATATTGATGATATGGGTAGTACAAGAGTAGATCTACCACGAGATCATAGAGGCTAAACCCTAGAAGCTAGCCTATGGTATGATTGTTCTCCGTCCTACGGACTAAAACCCTCCGGTTTATATAGACACCGGAGAGGGCTAGGGTTACACAGAGTCGGTTACAATGGTAGGAGATCTACATATCCATATCGCCAAGCTTGCCTTCCACGCCAAGGAAAGTCCCTTCCGGACACGGGACGAAGTCTTCAATCTTGTATCTTCATAGTCCAGGAGTCCGGCCGAAGGTATAGTCCGGCTATCCGGACACCCCCTAATCCAGGACTCCCTCAGTAGCCCCTAAACCAGGCTTCAATGACGACGAGTCCGGCGCGCAGATTGTCTTCGGCATTGCAAGGCGGGTTCCTCCTCCAAGTACTTCATAGAAGATTTTGAACACAAAGGTAGTGTCCGGCTCTGCAAAATAAGTTTCCAGATATTGCCATAGAGAGAATAATATTTACACAAATCTAATCTGCTGACGTATTTCGTAGTGTGACATCACACCACGGCCAAGTCTTTATTCGAATCATTTTACTGTTCTACCTCAGCGCGTTTAGCAAGGCGGTTTCCTTGGCACGTCTTGTCAAAGCAGAGATCGTGTCCCCTTATTCCGGGATTCTCATCAATACGGGCGTGGGTAACCCAACCACGCCATTGATTACGACGCTTGGGAGATAAGTGAGTTTTACCAGGCTGGTGGGGACGCATAGTCGCGTCCACCCATATAAGGGGATAAGGATCCACCTTTTCATCCACGCCTTCTTCCGTCTTTGCCTATCCATTTCAGCGCACTCGAGCTCCAGCGCCCAAGTCCGGACACCCCACCTCAACCTTCTCCAGCCATGTCCGGAGCGGGAGGCAAGTGGATGGTCTCCTCCGTTACGGAGGGACACATCAAAAAACTGAGACAGGCCGGATACTTGTCTAACGACATTGCGCACCGGCTTCTCGAAGAGGGGAAGCTCATCCCCACCCCTAGGCCCCATGAGAGGGTGGTGTTCCTCCCCCATTTCCTCCATGGACTGGGCTTCCCTCTCCACCCATTTGTCCGGGGGCTCATGTTCTACTATGGCCTAGATTTCCACGATCTGGCCCCAAACTTTGCCCTCAACATCTCGGCGTTTATCGTCGTGTGCGAAGCTTTCTTCTGCATCCACCCCCATTTCAGCCTATGGCTCAAGACTTTCAATGTCAAGCTGAAGGTGGTGCGCGGCACCCAGGCAGAGTGCGGAGGCGCCATGGTGGGCAAGATGCCCAACGTCCTATGGCTCGAGGGCTCCTTCGTGGAGTCCCTAAAGGGGTGGCAATCGGGGTGGTTTTACATCACCGAGCCGTGCGACCCTGAATGGGTCGCAGCCCCCGAGTTCCGATCCGGACCCCCTACGCGGCTCACCTCCTGGAAAGAGACGGGCATGTCGTGGGGTAAAAAAGGAGAGCTGGCCGGACTCCAAACATGCATCCAAACCCTGGTGGACAAGAAGCTCAAACTTGTCAACGTAGTCCAGGTTATGCTCATCCGCCGGATCCTCCCGTGTCAACAACGGGCTTTCAACCTGTGGGAGTTTGACCCGGCGCGGCACCGAACTCTGAGCAGGCTCTTCAACACGACATACGAAGATGCCTGGAAGGTGCTTTTCAAGGGCGTCGAGGCCCCCGCATCCGCTATCGAGGATCGCGGATTCAGCACGCAGCGTCACGCTCGTGCGGTAAGCTGTTTTTACCTTTTACAGGGTATTAGTTTTTCATAGTTTGACTCCATGCGGGATCTAAGCTCCCTTACCTTTGACAGGATTGGCAGGAGACGTCCGGACAGATCAACTGTCCGGCTCCTTTGCCCGAAGGCCCAGCGGACACTCGCTTGGCGAAGCTGCTGGTTCCGGCACCCTATGTGGTGCCAGAGAAGAAGGCCACGGGGACTCGAAAGAGTGCCCGGCGCCAGGAGGTGTCGGATTCATCATCCGATGACTCCAAGGCGCACTCCTCCCATGAAGACGAGGAGGAGGAAGAAGAGACCTCTCCCCCTCCAGCGGGGGGAGGGAAGAAAAGGAAGGCCGCCCCAACTGGGGAGGCTGAAGGGTCCAAGAAGGGGAAGACCCCTCCTCCGGACTACTCCACCAACGCCAACGACGGCGAAGAGGAGTGGCCGCACAGGGCCAAGCCCCTGGCGAGATCGTAAGTATCCCGATACCAGAGTGATTCATAGTATTCCCCCATTGCACAGCTTTTCCTTACGTCGAACATGTCTATGCAGTCCGCCCAAGGCCGGGCTCGACGAGTCGTCGAGCGGCTCCCTGGATTCGTTGGATGTGAATTCGCTTCCGACGGCTACCTCCCCCCACCCTACGAACGACGCCGAGGCGGCGTCCCAACAGGTTCCAAGCCAGGAGGAGGTGGTCCTGGAGGCGCCGCAAGGCGACCTCCCGGACTCCAGGGGTGAAGGGGATAGAACCCCCAAGGGCTCCAAGTCCGGCTTTGAGCCGGACACCGCGCCGGAACCTTCAACGGTTCCGGACTCCGGTAGGCAGCCTCCTTCCAAGAGGAGCAAGCCTGCCGAGCTGGTGACCTCCGTCCAACCGGAGGCACCGGACAATTTGCTGGAGGTTCTTAACGGCGCCTCCATCGACGAGCACCGCACTATTATGAGTGCGGTGATCCAGAAGGTTCAGTCCGCCAAGAGCGGACTGACTGAAGCCTGTGCCAGCCTTCTAACAGGCTTTGAGGTAAGTAAAGAATATGTAAAAATGTTACCGCATAGACAGTAGCCCCTGATGCTCTATTCGGCGTTCAGAAAGAAAAGCCGAATAGAGGATCTAATAACATTGGTAGGAGTCTAACATAATCAAGTCAATATGCGTGTGCAGGCTTCGCTGCTAGCCTCCGCCGCACTGACTGTGGAGGTGGATACGCTGAAGCAAAACCTCGCGCGGTCCGAGAACGAGCTCGGCCATGCCAAGCGGCAACTCGAGGAGAAGGAAGGTAAGTAATACCTTGCGCAAGTATATAGAGAAGATGTGGTTGCAAAAACTGATAGGATCAACGTGCTATTATAGGGGCCACGACCGAGGTGGAAACCCTTAAGAAAGTGATGTCCGAGGCCAAAAACAGAGCGGCTATGGAGCGCACAGAGAGAGGGAAGCAGGAGGCGCGGGTGGAGGAGGTGCAGAAACCGCTCCAGGCTCTTGTGAAAAAACACGAGAGTTTGGAGCTTGACTCGAAGATGCAAGCATCCGAGCTTGCGACAGCCCTCGAAAGCGCGAAGTCTGCCAAGGCCGAAGCCCAAAAAGCCCTCCAAGAAATTGGAGATATGAAGAAGATAGAGGCGGGTAAGGAATTCATTATGCAAAGCAAGAACGTGAAAGTGAATTACTTGTTACTTACCCGAGTCCGGAGCTCTCCAGGAGCATTCACAGATTTGCCCCGTAGTGCGTCTGATGCCGCCGCCTACTGCCAAGCCGAGATGGGGAGCTCGATGGAGAAGGTGTTCTGGTCTCAGTATGCTGAGGCCGGACACCTGGTGCCTTTGAGCGACCAGCTGAAGCAAATGGTCGAGCTCCACAAGGTGGCCGAACAGGCCATAAAGGGCCTCATAGTTCGGCTTTGGCCTGGAGAGGCTCTGCCTGGGAGCTACTTCGGGCTGGTGAGGCGGCTGGTGGATGCCTGTCCATGGCTTGAAGTAATCAAGCGCTCCGTCTGCATCGAAGGTGCCCATAGGGCGCTTGCCCGTGCTAAAGTGCACTGGGGCAAGATGGATGCGGAGAAGCTGGTGAAGGACGGGCCACCGCCGGGCAAGGAGCATCGCGTCCCGGAAGCGTATTATGAGGGTGTCCTGAAGGGTGCCCGCCTTATAGCGGATGAATGCTCCAAAGATGTAATATTTGAGTAAATTTGCATTTGTGATCCTGTATGCTGCAAACTTGTTCATATGCGCTAAGCAACGCTTTTGAATTTAAAATATTACCTTCTGTGCGGTCGTTTATCAAATTTGAGAGATGGCGAGTCATCGGCTTCTGCCCCCATGCCACGAGTGCTGGGGTGTTCGGGATAAACATGAGCGCTCTTTTTCCCATTCTTGGGTCCTTCGAGGGAGGCGCTCAACACAACGAACAAGGCAATCGGACTATAATGCTTAAACACTCTCACTTAGCCATAGAATTCTATAATTTTAAATTTCGGCGAAGCCCCTAGTGTTCGGAAGACCGAGTTCGGGGCTCTATCCACGCCTAGGCCGGACAAAGCCGACTCCTCGCTCTAAGCGGCATAAGTCTTTAGGGACTCGAAAACCTCTCGAACAATGACCAGCTCTCGCCTCATCATGACGGTCAGTTTTAGCTTTCTCTACTGAGGTGCTTAGCCCAGCTCAACGGGGGCACAATCGCAGTAGTTCTCCTAGTGCTACCTTAGCCGATATAACGGAACGTAAGGTACCAAAACATAGGAGCCGGGCAAACCCAACTATTGACCCGAGACATGATTCGGAGCCGATGCATATAATGCTATAAGTTCAGGGTGCCGTACTTGTGAAAGTGTTCGGACTTCTCACACCGTATTGTGGGGTACTGAAGCCCCTGGTGTATTGGCCGTACCAAAGTGTACGGGTGCAACATGTCATTAATGAACATATATTCGTAAAAAAGAGTAATGCAATAATAGACGGAAGCTATGCATTGTTTATTTAAAAAAGTTGCGATCAAAGCAGAACGGTACAAATACTGCAATAAGCAAAAGATGGGACTATTTAACATTTCCTTTCCAGGGGTAAGCTGTGGAATGTTATGTGAAACAGGTATACTGCTCGTTATAGAGACCACCTTAGAGTTCCATAGTGCGGCGTAGCTTTCTGCATCCCTGGTTGTATCGTTTGTGCAGCAATTGTACTGCCGGGCAAGCCTTCCAAAGAACGGAGTCCTGAAAAATAAGAGAAAATTAAGAAATCGGTAGCCCCTAGTGCGGTTTAAGCCGCATTTCGGGCGTGCCGTGATGGTGCCCCTACCCCTGTGCCCATGGTATTTCCAGAGTGTAGTTGTGTACACGCAACACTGGTTTCGCAAGTTCACGAGAGCTGGGGTTGGGGTCGCATTGCTACGCTTGCTCGGAACATGCCAGGCGGTCTTGTTGTAGGTTACTCCGGGCGCGCTTGACGGTGTCTAGACGTTTAATGGCCGGACTGGAGAATTGCCTTGAGAGGCTACTTTGTCCTTCCGCTGCGATAGCCGCCATATGCTCCTCTATTCGGAGAGAGCGCTCGGTGTTTCCATTGACCATGATGACGCCTCAAGGGCCTGGCATCTTGAGCTTGAGGTATGCGTAGTGCGGCACCGCATTGAACTTCGCAAATGCGGTTCGCCCGAGCAGTGCGTGATAGCCACTGCGGAACGGGACTATGTCGAAGATTAACTCCTCGCTTCAGAAATTATCCGGAGATCCGAAGACCACTTCAAGTGTAACTGAGCCTGTACATTTGGCCTCTATACCTGGTATGACGCCTTTAAAGGTCGTTTTAGTGGGTTTAATCCTCGAGGGATCGATGCCCATTTTCCGCACTGTATCCTGGTAAAGCAGGTTCAGGCTGCTGCCGCCGTCCATAAGGACTCTAGTGAGGTGAAATCCGTCAATAATTGGGTCTAGAACCAATGTGGCGAATCCGCCATGACGGATGCTAGTGGGGTGGTCCCTTCGATCAAAAGTGATCGGGCAGGAAGACCATGGGTTGAACTTTGGGGCGACTGGCTCCATCGCGTATACGTCCCTTAGCGCACGCTTCCGCTCCCTCTTGGGGACGTGGGTTGCGTATATCATGTTCACCGTCCGCACTTGTGGGGGAAAACCTTTCTGTCCACTGTTGTTCGGCCGCCGGGGCTCCTCCTCATCATCGCTATGCAGCCCCTTGTCTCTGCTTTTGGCATTTAAATTGTCTACCTGCTTGAACACCCAACAATACCTGTTGGTGTGATTGGCTGGTTTTTCAGGGGTGCCATGTATCTGGCATGAGCGATCGAGTATTCGGTTCAAACTGGACGGGCCCGGAGTATTTCTTTTGAATGGCTTTTTCCGCTGACCGGGTTTAGAGCCTCTGAATCCGGCATTAACTGCCGTATCCTCATCATTGTCGCCATTAATGCGGTGCTTTTGCTTGTTGCGACGCGACCTGCCACTGCTGTCCTTGGTATCCAAATTACCAGGGCTCTTGGTCATGTTATTGCTACGAGCTAGCCAGCTGTCTTCTCCCGTGCAAAAGCGGGCATAAGTGTCGTGAGGGCTGCCATAGATTTCAGCTTTTCCTGTCCTAGGTGCCATGCAAGCCACTCGTCGCGGATGTTATGCTTGAAGGCTGCTAGGGCCTCTGCGTCCGGACAGTCGACGATTTGATTTTTCTTGGTTAGGAACCGTGTCCAGAATTGTCTGGCCGATTCCTCTGGCTGCTGAATTATGTGGCTAAGGTCATCGGCGTCTGGTGGTCGCACATAAGTGCCCTGGAAATTGTCGAGGAATGCGGCTTCCAGGTCCTCCCAACAACCAATTGATTCTGCTGGCAAGCCGTTAAGCCAATGCCGAGCAGGTCCTTTAGGCTTGAGTGGGAGGTATTTTATGGCGTGTAGGTCATCACCGCGGGCCAAGTGGATATGAAGGAGATAGTCCTCGATCCATACCGCAGGATCTGTTGTGCCATCGTATGATTCAATGTTCACGGGTTTGAAACCCTCGGGGATTTGATGATCCATTACTTCATCTGTGAAGCATAGTGGGTGTGCAGCGCCTCTGTATTGGGCTATATCACGACGTAGCTCAAACGAGCTTTGTCTACTGTGTTCGGCCCGGCCAGATTTACTGTATCTGGATTGACGATTATCGTCTCGTGCCGTGGGGCGCCCACGCGATCCGTAGATCGATCTTATTTGCCTTGCCTTGTCCTCCAATATATCTCACAGGTCTGGCGCATTTTCCCGTGCCTTGGTATTTTTTGAGCGGCACCGGGGTGCGGCTTGAGTGGAGGGCCAAGAGGCCTCTCTGTCGCGGCCACGGGGTGGCCGGTCGGCCGCATCATGCGCTGGTGATGTAGGTTTAGGTGCTTCCTCCTCTAATCGGGGTAGCAACCTGCGCTTTGGGTAGCTCTTGGAGGGGCGTTCGAGTTCATACTCTTCGGCCGCAAGGACTTCAGTCCATCTGTCAGCTAGCAAATCTTGATCAGCTCTAAGTTGTTGCTGTTTTTTCTTGAGGTTGCTTGCCGTGGCCATAAGCCTGCGTTTGAAACGCTCTTGTTCGACGGGATCCTCTAGCATGACAAATTCATCGTCGTCGAGGCTTGCCTCGTCTTCGGAGGGAGGTATATAATTATCGTCCTCGACCTCTCTGTCTGCCGCTCTCTCATGAGGGCTGGCTTCTCCATCCTCCTGTGGTGAATCTTGCTGGAGGTGGTTGTCTTCGGCACTGTCCGGGGTGTTATTATCTCCCGTGCCGGAATCACCGTTTTTGCTTTGGCGGGATTTAGAGCGGCGCCGCTGACGCCGGCGCTTAGGCTGCTTCTTGGAGGGGTCATCCTCCGCTGTTCCATCGCCATTGTCTTCTTTTGGGGTGTCCACCATGTATATATCATATGACGAGGTGGCTTTCCAGTGCCCTATAGGCGCTAGTTCTTGATCGTCTCCTACATCGGCGTCCATACTATCGATGTCTTCGAAGTCGAAGTCGAGCATGTCAGTTAAATCATCAACAGTGGCTACGAAGTGGGTGGTGGTTGGGCTTTGAATTTCTTCATCATCCGCATCCCAACCTTGCTGACCATAGTCCGGCCAGGGCTCTCCTGATAAAGAGAGAGACTTTAGTGAATTCAGAATATCGCCGAAGGGCGAGTGCTGAAAGATGTCCGCGGCGGTGAACTCCATGATCGGTGCCCAATCGGGTCCGATTGGTAGGGGCGCGGAGGGCTCGGAGTTTGGAGAGGAGTCCGGCTCCTTGGAGTCACGGGCTTCGTAGAGAATAGGGCTGGTGTTCGGCTCGATCGCCATAGATATTGCATCCCCCGAGGCGTGTCCAACCACCCATCCTCGATTAGCGCAGTTGGCTCCGAATTAAGGGTCGGAGTTGATGCGGGTGCGCCCTCCAGGGCACTGTTCGGAGGCAGAGCTAGATCATGCCTATCGTGACAGTGCGGCGCGCTCGGCTGCGGCTCGAACCCGTCGAAGATCAAGTCTCCACGGAGGTCGGCCGTGTAGTTCAAACTTTCAAATCTGACCTGATGGCCAGGGGCGTAGCTTTCGATCTGCTCCAGATGGCCAAGCGAATTGGCCCGCAGTGCAAAGCCGCCAAATACGAAGATCTGTCCGGGGAGAAAGGTCTCACCCTCGATCGCATCACTGTTAATGATCGGAGGAGCCATCGGGCCTAAAGGTGACGACATAGAGGAACTCTCAATGAAAGCACCAATGTCGGTGTCAAAACCAGCGGATCTCGGGTAGGGGGTCCCGAACTATGTGTCTAGGCGGATGGTAACAAGAGGCAGGGGACACAATGTTTTACCCAGGTTCGGGCCCTCTTGATGGAGGTAAAACCCTACGTCCTGCTTGATTAATATTGATGATATGGGTAGTACAAGAGTAGATCTACCACGAGATCAGAGAGGCTAAACCCTAGAAGCTAGCCAATGGTATGATTGTTCTCCGTCCTACGGAATAAAACCCTCCGGTTTATATAGACACCGGAGAGGGCTAGGGTTACACAGAGTCGGTTACAATGGTAGGAGATCTACATATCCGTATCACCAAGCTTGCCTTCCACGCCAAGGAAAGTCCCTTTCGGACACGGGATGAAGTCTTCAATCTTGTATCTTCATAGTCCAGGAGTCCGGCCGAAGGTATAGTCGGGCTATCCGGACACCCCCTAATCCAGGACTCCCTCAGTGCTGGTGAAGATGTTGATGGAGATTGCCATCTCCCGATGAGAGGAGCGTTGGTGATGACAATGGTGATGATTTCCCCCTCCCGGAGGGAAGTTTCCCCGGCAGAACAGCTCTGCCGGAGCTCTAGATTGGATCCGCCAAGGTTCCGCCTCGTGGCGGCGGAGTCTCGTCCCAAAAAGTTCCTCCTTATTTTTTTCTCATCAAAAGACCTCATATAGGAGAATATGGGCGTCGGAGAGCCAACAGGGGGCCCACGAGGTAGGGGGCGCGCCCTAGGGGGGGCGCCCCCCCCCCCACCCTCGTGAGCAGGGTGTGGGCCCCCTGGCCTTCATCTTTGGCGTGGATTTTTCTTTATTTCTTTTAAGACGTTCCGTGGAGTTTCAGGACTTTTGGAGTTGCGCAGAATAGGTCTCTAATATTTGCTCCTTTTCCAGACCAGAATTCCAGCTGCCGGCATTCTCCCTCCTTATGTAAACCTTGTAAAATAAGAAAGAATAGCCATAAGTATTGTGACATAAAGTGAAATAACAGTCCATAATGCGATAAATATCGATATAAAAGCATGATGCAAAATGAACGTATCAACTCCCCCAAGCTTAGACCTTGCTTGTCCTCAAGCGAAAAGTCGATAACAATAAATATGTCCTCATGTTTAGAGGTAGAGGCGTCGATAAAAATAAAATACAGACATGAAGGCATCATGATTATTCTCATAACAGCAATATATATATATATATATTTTGTCATATGATTACTTATGTTCAAGTGATGATCTATTCACAATGCAAGAGTATAAATCATAAACCTTATTGGGCTCCGACAAACTATAATCTCAGTCATTGAAGCAATTGCAATTTATCATAACATCGGAAAGAGTCTATGTCAAAGCTAAAAAGCAAGTCCGCATACTCAACTATCATTTAGTCCTCCATAATTGCTAACACTCACGCGATACTTGTGGTTATGGAGTTTTAATCGGACATAGAGAAAGATAGGCTCTTATAGTTTTGCCCCACAACCTTTTACCTCAAAGGTAATGTCAACAATAATGGTTCATGGTCCCCTACATCCAATTAGATATATATATATATCATGTTCTTTCCAACATGTTGAGCTTGCCAAAGGATAAAATGAAAAAGAAAAGGTGAAGATCACCATGACTCTTGCATAAGGTAGAAGATAATAATAAAGGATAGGCCCTTCGCAGAGGGAAGCAGAGGTTGCCATGCGCTTTTATGGTTGGATATATAAAATCTCAATGCGAAAGAACGTCACTTTATATTGCCCCTTGTGATATGAACCTTTATTATGCAGTCTGTCGCTTTTATTACTTCCACATCACAAGATCGTATAAAGCTTATTTCTCCCACACCAATCAATCATACACATTTAGAGCAATTTTTATTGCTCTGCACCGATGACAACTTACTTGAAGGATCTTACTCAATCCATAGGTAGATATGGTGGACTCTCATGGCAAAACTGGTTTAAGGGTATTTGGAAGCACAAGTAGTATTTCTACTTAGTGCTGAGAATTTGGCTAGCATGAGGGGGAAAGGCAAGCTCAAAAAGTTAGAGGATCCATGACAACATACTTTATCTCAGATATAAGAAAGACATAACTCATTACGTTGTCTTCCTTGTCGAACATCAACTCTTTAGCATGTCATATTTTAATGAGTGCTCCCAATCATAAAAGATGTCAATGATAATATATCTATATGTGAAAACCTCTCTTTCCTTATTACTTCCTATTAATTGCAACAATGACCAAAGCTATGTCTGCCAACTCCCAACAACTTTTAATCATCATACTCTTTCTATGTGAAGTCATTACTCTCAATAAGATCAATATGAACTTTTTGTTTCTTTTTATTCTTTTTCTCTTTTCTTTTATTCACCCAAGATCATGGCAAAATAATCAAGCCCTTGACTCAACACTAATCTTTATTATATATAGCTCACGGACTCGATTACATAGAGAGATCATAAAGCAAAACTCAAAACTAGATCATGCCATAAACTTTATTCTACTAGATCAAGATACTACTAATAGGATTGAACTAAGAAAAATGGTAAAGATATGAGTTGTGATTGTGATACGATACCGGGGCACGTCCCCCAAGCTTGGCAGTTGCCAAGGGGAGTGCCCATACCCATGTGATTAAATCTCCTTCTATGTTGTTGGTGTAATATTCTTGGCGATTATTCCCCTCAGGATACGGTTCTCCTCCTCGAGCTTATTGACTTGCTGCTTGAGGTCCATTATTTCCTTACGAAGCTTCCCTGTGACAGCTAAAGCTCCTTGCACCCAAGGGTGTTGCATAGCTGCGGGAGAACAAGTGACACTCCTCTTCATATTTTCATAGGTAAAAAATCTAACATTAGAAGGGATAACCGAGTTTGGAATAGTTGAGCTTTGTAGTTCCCCCATCGTGAACCCAGGTCGGAGGCGAGAGGTGACTTCATGATCCTCCATAGCATCTACTCTCATCAAGTCAGCCTCCATCTCCTCCTCCGTTGATGGCCCAAAGTGGTCAGCGTCGCTATTTGCCCTTGGTTCCTGTCGGGGATATACCCCGCGGCATGACCCGGCCGGACTTGGCGACTCACCAGAGACCTGGCTGGAGCTTGGCGACTCACTGGCGATCCGCCCGGACATGGCGGTTTACATGTAACCCGCTTGGACATTGTGACTCACTGGAGACCCGGCGGGCGGATCAGACGGATGACAAGGCCCAAGGCCCAGCAGGTCGGCTTATACTCTGGTGGGCCGGCTTAAGAGGAAAGGGATGACGAATATTTCCTTTACGAGGAAGCAAGACCCGAACTTGTATTCAACTTGTAAGAAAGGATAGACTAGTCCTAATCCTACTAGGACTCCACATGTAACCCGCCCCTTTAACATATATAAGGAGGGGCAGGGCTCCCCAAAGGGAGAGAGAAAAAGAATCTCTAGGGCTAGACACAAAGAGCTGGCTTACCGGCGACTCCCTCATGATTATAATGAGACCTAGCCACAAACAGCATGTAGGGTTATTACCGGATGATGTTTCCCGGGGCCCGAAGCTGTCTAAACCCTTATCTTGTGTTGCGTCTCTCGATTCCGCTCAACCCCTCTCAAGCTCCCACATAGATGCGTTGGCCTCGCGACTAAGTCCTGACACTAAGGACATCTGCTGTGACAATTCCATGACAGTTAGCGCCCACCGTGGGGCTCGCGCACGATGGTGTTGAGTTCTTGGAGGGATTTATCCTAGGAATTGAGGAACTCGCAATTTTTCGGATAAAGAAGAGCTGGTTTGAAAAGATCCGGATCAGTTTCAAGTTCGTCGGATTAGATTTTTGATCCGTGAGATTTAAAGGTTAAAACAAAAAATTAGGGCTGTGTGCGTCGCCGTCACGTCGTCTCAATCCGTCGAGTCCGAGATAACATCTTCTGCACGAGGTGCTTTATCTGCCACGTTACTGCTCCGAGGCCAACTGGAGTTCAAGCGATCCGTCTGACCACAAATTCTGCTAAATTGCCGCAGCCGCACTCGTCCTGGCTGTTCCACCGTGATACCCAGTGGAAATTCCTAAAAGTTGCGGCTGTCCTTGATGTTCCGACGGGTTGCAACTACTGATCCGCACGTATCAAGTGCCGAGGCAAAAATCAATTTGCCGCTGCTGCTTTGTGCGTGAAGACCAAAATCAAGTCA
The DNA here is from genome assembly GCF_002162155.2 of Triticum dicoccoides. Taxonomy (NCBI): domain Eukaryota; kingdom Viridiplantae; phylum Streptophyta; class Magnoliopsida; order Poales; family Poaceae; genus Triticum; species Triticum dicoccoides. Next base: position 624,432,530 of record NC_041388.1, on the reverse strand, counting down.
ACAACTAGTACTACTCCAATATCCACTGTGACGTGGGAAGGTATTACTAGCTTTTTGCTTTTACCATCAACTACTGATGCGTCTGCCAAGGCGTATTACCACCTGCAAAAAGTGGTCGTACAGAGGAAACCGATTTAAGCCAGCTTGCTTAGCCGTGTTAAAAAAAGGGAAGAGGGGCCACGACCTGGAGGAGGAATCAATGTTTCGCTTTCCTCTGCTGCCTGCCCGATCACGTTTCGCTTTCCTCGGTTGCCGTTCCGTGTCTGCCATGGTTCTTCTCGGCCTCTGTGCTACGAACCGCTGCCGCACGGTGAGCTTCAGGGGAGAGTCGCCCAGCGCCGTGAGCCGCCCGGTCGCCCTCCGGGCTGTCCCGTGTTGAGCCGCCATGTCCTGCCGGAACCTCTCCTGCTACAACTGTCGCGGCCTCTGAGCCGCCCCCGCTGGTGTTCCAAACCGCCGCTGCGGTCGGCCTACTTCAAGTCTGACCCGCCGCCTGCGAGTGTTGCTTCTGGCACGCCTTACTGCATATCGGTTGACCTCTCCCTGCTCGACCGTCGTTGTCGCGTGCCGTCGAGCTGCTTAAAATTGCTGGCATGATTGCACGAAAACCCGGTCCCGGCTAAGTCCACAGCCGTTGCCGTGAGCCACTACAGAGCCGCCATGCCGACCAGGCTTTGAGTCGCCACCATAGGCCGCCCACTGCTGCTGTCTCGCTGGGCCGCCGCAGCGCTCCTCACTGCCCCGTTACTCCAGTTTGCACAGATTTTTGAGGAGTCTCCTAGCAAGGTGCTGCACAAGTTGAATGCCAAGTTACAAAGGCTCAAGACCAACGACGACACTTGTGCTATTTTAATTAAGAAGGGTCTAGGACTAATCATTGTTGGTGGTACGGCTACCCCTCGAACAAAAAAGGTGTCAGTACAGAAACAATTCTGAAAAAGCTTCATCCCAACGTCGTCGTTGCCGCCACGTTAAACCGTCGGGGCCATATTGAGCTGCCTCTGTTGTGTTGAGCCGCCGGGAGTCACCGATCTACCTGAGCCGTTGAGATTATATTGAGCCGTCTCTGACGCGGCATACAGATCATCTATCATTCACAAACATCAGGTGATATCTATCTGAACTTATTAAACACTTATTGTTTTTTGTCAAAAGAACAATTATTCTGCCCTAACATTTTTACACAGGACAATTATTTATGCCATTATACCGCAGATGCACGTTCGGCTGTGCCGCACAGCTTCACAGACATGTGTGCTGCGGTCCATATTGGATCAACACGTTGGCCGACTCGCCCGTCTGAACGGCTTACTGTGCCTGTGATTAACTCACCCGTCCGAACGGCTTATTGCGCCTATGATTAACTCACCCGTCCGCACCGGCTTACAACGCCGCGGCCGACTCATCAGTCTGCTCCCGCGGACGACTTGCCCGTGATTAATTTCAACTTCACCATAGTGATCACCAACTCTATGGCGGATAATTTCTGGCCTAACATATCAGGTGAAATCCATCCAGTATAGTTTTATATTACATATTGCTTTCTTTAAGAGCGATTACTCTGTCTTGTGAGGTTCTCCAATGCAGGACAAAGTTATATCACTGAGTTGTTGAAGGATTCATACTAGTTTATATCACGGTCAAATATGAAGAGTCTCAAGCCAACAACTCGAGTAGTCTTAAGACTTGGGGGATACAATGACATGACTCAAGAACTCCGGGTCATTGAAGGGAAAAATAACCCGGGCCCCGGAGATTACTACCAGATCGATGAAAATTTAAAAGCCGTCAGAAGATTTCCGGCTCAAAATAAGAACTCTGGTTTAAAATCCGGTTCAAGAGACATCTTTCTCCCACAAAGCACTGAAGCTCTCAAATCCGGTTCAAAAGCCGGCCCAGGGTAAATTTGTCCCTCACAAATTTTTGAAGCTCTCAAATCCGGTTAAAAATCCGGCTCAAGGTAAATTTGTCCCTCACAATTTTTTGAAGCTCTCAAATCCGGTTAAAAATCCGGCTCAAGGCAAATTTGTCCCTCACAAATTTTTGAAGCTTTCAGATCCGGTTTAAAGTTCCGGTTCAAAAAGAATTAATCTCTCGCAAATTCGAGTTCTAAGAAAAATTAAAGGTTACCAAAAAGAACTTGCTGCCATGATGCCCGGTTCAAACATAGGTATCCTGCCTTACGGCTTATATTATTATGGTCACTTGGGGGCTTCCTGCTCATCGAGCATAGCTATCGGTACCCTCTTGATCGATGCAATACTAATATATGGTCACTTAGGGGCTTCCTATTCAAACATAGGTCGTATTCGAACCAAAGAGGACATAGCTGTCGTAACCCTTTTGATCGGCGCAAAGCCAAACTCACTAGGGGGCTTCTTGATCGTATATGAATCATAGCTTAACCCCTTTTGGGTCTGACTTGGATCGTATTTGAATCAGGGTCGTTAAAAACCTCTCAAGGTCATTTGGGGGCTTCCTGTTCAAACATAGGTCGTATTCGAACCAAAGAGAACATAGCTGTCGGTACCCTCTTGATCGGCCCAACGCCAAAGCCACTGGGGGCTATATGATCGTATTCGAATCTTATCTCAACCCCTTTGGAACGGTTTTCTAATCGTATACGAATCAGAAGCCTTAAATTTTTTAAGTCTTTTTTGCGAACAATTTTGGGTTTGACTTGAGACATTTTTTGGATTATATCTCAAATGTATATAAGTGTTTTCTGATTAACCCGGCTTGACTTTTGACTATAAGTCACCAGCTTATGACAATCATCATCTATGTGGAAGCATTGGCTTCTAAGGATTGGGTTATCACCCTTACTGCACAGGTCATGTAAACCGGCATTACAAATTCAATATCACAGTGGTTATATGTGAGGTATTATGACCCGCCCTGCGGCAAACCGCCAAGGGTTCTTGTGATCTACTTGTGTGCAGGGTAAGACTACATTTGGGTGGTTACCCGCCCTGGCTCTTGATGTTAAGTCGCCAGGGTATATATTGTTTAAACTCTGTGCAGGATTTGCAGAACTATGACTGAGGGAGTCCTGGATTAGGGGGTCTCCGGACAGCCGGACTATCTCCATTGGTCGGACTGTTAGACTATGAAGATACAAGATTGAAGACTTCGTCTCGTGTCCGGGTGGGACTCTACTTGGCGTGGAAGGCAAGCTAGGCAATATGGATATGGATATCTCCTCCTTTGTAACCGACCTTGTGTAACCCTAACCCTCTCCGGTGTCTATATAAAACAAAGGGTTTTAGTCCGTAGGACAACAACCATAACATACAATCATACCATAGGCTAGCTTCTAGGGTTTAGCCTCTCTGATCTCGTGGTAGATCTACTCTTGTACTACCCATATCATCAATATTAATCAAGTAGGACGTAGGGTTTTACCTCCATCAAGAGGGCCCGAACCTGGGTAAAACGTCGTGTCCCCTGCCTCCTATTACCATCCGGCCTAGACGCACAGTTCGGGACCCCCTACCCGAGATCCGCCGGTTTTGACACCGACATTGGTGCTTTCATTGAGAGTTCCTCTGTGTCGTCGCTGTTAGGCTTGATGGCTCCTATTATCATCGATAGCGATGCGGTCCAGGGTGAGACTTTTCTCCCCGGACAGATCTTCGTATTTGGCGGCTTTGCACTGCGGGCTAATTCGCTTGGCCATCTGGAGCAGATTGAAAGCTACGCCCCTGGCCATCAAGTCAGATTTGGAAGTTTGAACTACACGGCCAACATCCGCGGAGACTTGATCTTCGACGGATTCGAGCCACAGCCGGGCGCGCCGCACTGTCGCAATGGGTATGACCTAGCTCTGCCGTCGAACAGTACCCCAGGGGATGCGCCCGCATCAGCTCCGACCCTTAGCTCGGAGCCAACTGCGCCAGTCGAGGACAGGTGGTTAGACACCGCCTCAGGGGCTGCAGTCTCAATGGCGATCGAGCCGAACACCAGCCTAACCCTCTGCGCAGCCCGTGACTCCAAGGTGTCGGACTCTTTTCCGGACTCCGAACCATCCGCGCCCCTGCCAATCGAATCCAATTGGGCGCCGATCATGGAATTCACCGCCGCGGATATCTTTCAGCACTTGCCCTTCAGCGACATTCTAAATTCACTAAGGTCTCTCTCTTTGTCAGGAGAGCCCTCGCCGGATTATGGCCAACAGGATTGGGATGCGGACGACGAAGAAATTTGATGCCCACCCACCACCCACTTAATAGCCACTGTCGACGACTCAACCGACATGCTCGACTTCGACTCCGAAGACATCGACGGTATGGACAACGATGCGGGAGGCGAAGAGGAACCACCGCCCACAGAGCGCTGGATGACCACCTCATCATATGACGTATACATGGTGGACACACCAAAAGAAGACGACGACGAGGAGCAGAAGGACGCTACGAAGGCTTGTTCCCTCGAGAAGCAGTAAAAGCGGCGGCGCAAGCGCCGCCCCAAACCCCGCCTCGGCAGAAACAACGATCATACAGACCCAGTGTTGGAGCAGGGCGAAACACTGCCGGACCACGGCAATACGGAGAATCAAACCGAACAAACCAATTCTATCAAAGATAATAGTCCGGACGACATAACACCGGACAGGCACCCGGAGCAGCAGAATGCCCGTCAAAGGCTTGTTGCCACCGTGAGGAGTCTGAAAAAGCAGAAGCAAAGGCTCAAGGCTGCGCAGGACACACTCCAAATGAGATGGAGCAAAGTACTCAACGCAGCAGCGAAGTACGGCGGCAATCGCCCCACCAAGAGCTACCCAAAGCGGAAGCTGCTACCTGAATTCGATGAGGAGGCCTTAGACCCCCCCACAACCAAAAATTAAAACAGCCATCTGGTCGGATAGACGACCTCACGGCCAACATAAAGCGGCAAGCAACGCCGCACATAAGCCAATACGCGGTCTACGCGAGGGCTCGCATCAAAAGGACGGCAAAACCAGATCAATCTATGGACCACGCAAGCGTGCTCCAGCATACGATGCAACACAACAAACACCCAAACAACGCGGTAGACCCAGATATAGGGGTGCCGCACATCCCCTATGTTTCATCGATGAGGTGCTGGACCATAAATTTCCAGAGGGATTCAAACCCGTAATCATAGAGGCATAGGATGGAACAACAGACCCTGGTGTCTGGATTGAGGACTATATCCTCCATATCCACATGGCTCGAGGAGATGATCTCCACGCCATCAAGTATTTACCCTTCAAACTCAAAGGGCCAGCTCGGCACTGGCTTAAAAGCCTCCCCGAAAACTCCATTGGAAGCTGGGAAGAGCTCGAAGACGCTCTTCCGGCAAATTTTCAAGGGACTTATGTCCGACCTCCGGACGCGGACGATTTGAGTCATATAACTCAACAGCCCGGAGAGTCAGCCCGAAAACTTTGGAACAGGTTTCTTACTAAAAAGAACCAAATTGTCGACTGTCCGGACGCCGAAGCCTTGGCAGCTTTTAAGCATAGTGTCCATGACGAATGGCTTGCCAGACACCTCGCCCAAGAAAAGCCGAGAACAATGGCAGCATTAACAAGCCTCATGACCCGCTTTTGCGTGGGTGAGGACAGCTGGCTAGCCAGATGCAGCACCAGCGACCCCAGTACATCTGAAGTTAGAGATGGAAACGGGAAATCACGATGCAACAACAATAACAAACGCCGGAATAAAGAAGACAGCACGAAGAGCACAACAGTAAACACCGGATTCAAAAGCTCTCGGCCAGGTCAGCAAAAGCTGCCCTCTAAAGGCGCCAGAGACGAACTGTCCAGCCTAAACAAAATTCTGGACCAAATATGTTAGATCCATAACACCCCTGGTAAACCCGCTAATCATACCCACAGAGAATGTTGGGTCTCCAAGCAGTCCGGCAAGCTCAACGCCGTACACAAGGGGGAGGATACACCATGTGAAGATGAGGATGAGCCTCTGAAGCAAGACACTGGGGAACAAAAGAAATTTCCACCAGAAGTCAAAACAGTAAACGTGTTACACATGATCAAGGGGAGAAACAAAATGGCACTCCCAGGAAACTATGCCCAAGGGCCTATCACCGCGTAGTCCTGCCACTGGTCGTCTCAACCGATCACTTTCGACCATCGAGATTACTCAGCAAGTATCCAGCGTGCAGGATGGGCTGCCCTGGTATTAGACCCAATAATTGACGAATACCACTTCACGCGAGTCCTGATGGATGGTGGCAGCAGTCTAAACCTGATATACTAGGACACAATCCGCGAAATGGGGATAGACCCAACAAAAATTTGCCAAAGCAATACTACCTTTAAAGGAGTAACGCCAGGCCCAGGGGCTCATTACATGGGCTCCCTGCTACTAAAGGTTATATTCGGCTTCCCCGATAACTTCCGTAGCGAACATTTAACCTTCCACATCGCTCCGTTCCAAAGTGGCTATCAAGCACTACTCGGACGCGAAGCTTTCACTCTCTTTAATGCAATACCGCACTACGCTTCCCTCACGCTCAAGATGCCCGACCCACGTGGCATCATTATAGTGAACGGAAGTATTAAGCGATCTTTGCGCGCTAAAGAGAGTGCGGCTGCCTTGGCAACCGCACACTAAAAATGGCATGACCAACTAAATCATTTATTAGGTCGTCAAGACCTCGGACACGGTTAGACGAGTCCGGCACAGCTATATGTAATTCATACCGGATTGATGGTCACAACCCTATTACAAATACAAGGGGCTCAACGCGCGCAGACAAGTGGCAATTTTTACTCATCTTGAATTATACATGGTTTCTTTAAAAACTATCTTTTTGCACGACAACTTTTTCACCTAAGTTCCTCTCTTTTTACAGATGATCATCGTGCTACACCCGTCCAGGATACGGCACAACGGAGACATAGGCGCAGACGTGCAGCAGGGACCCGCTCCAAGGATTCTTTTTAGATTAAGACCCTGCGTAAACCTTTTTTACTGTCTCTTGTTGATACACATCCATCGAATTCTCAGCACAATTGAGAAGGATGCTGACGTCTTGGCATGTGGCCACGTCAGAATAATGCACGTACCTGGACACAAGGGGCTTCTTACAAAGGGCACTATTTAGGCCCGATTTATACCATAAAGACCGAATACCTTAGGGAGTGTTCGGCGTCGCGAGTTTGGCCTTATATGCATCAGCTCCGAATCATTGTCTTTGGTCAAATGTTGGGTTTGCCCGGCTCCTGTGTTTTGGTGCCATACGTTCCGCTTTACCGGCTAAGGCAGCACCAGGAGAACTACTGCGATTGTGCCCTGGTTCATCCGGACGAGCACCTCAGTAGAGAAAGCCGAAAACTGACTATCATGATATAGCGTGAGACTGGTCAACCACTCGATGACCTATAGGGATGTTAGAATTCCTCCGCCTTAACGAAGGGCCGTTGCCCGGCCAGGCATGTACGCACCCCGAAATCGGGAGAGTGCGGAGCCACCAGGGGCTATCTAGTAGCCCCACTGTCAAACTCCTATGGCTAAGTGAAAGTGTTAAAGCATTATAGTCCGGTTGCCTCGTTCGTTGTGCTACCACCTCCTTAATAGGACCAAGACGTTGGGTTAAGTGTGAACACGCGTTTTTTTGCGAGCACCTTCGCATTATATGCGTGGGGGCTGAAGCCGACGACTGCAATCTTTCAGGTTATACACATGTATACATAAACGGCCGCATAGGAGGCATCATATTAATTTCGGGCAAAAGTATAAACACAGCCTTATAAAATTTCATAAAAACATTGTGTTTACAATGGGAATACATGTCACTCAAACATAATATTCTTCGAGCACTGGGCCTCTATCAAACGAGCACCCTCGAGAACCTCCTCGAAATAGTGCTCGGCAGCCACACGGCCTATGGCCGAACCCTGCGCCGCAACAACGGTAGCGTCCATCTCCGCCCAGTATGCTTTAACACGGGTAAGGGCCATCCGCGAGCCTTCTATGCACGCCGACCTCTTAATCGCATCAATGTGCGGCACCGCACCAAGGACCCGCTGCACTAAGCTGAAATAGTTGTTCGGCTTTGGCTCTTCCGGCCATAGCTGATCCATGACAGACCTCATGGCGAGTCCGAACAACCTATTCACTTCGGCCCATTCGGCTAGCTGATCAGTCAAGGGAAGCGGATGCTCTAGAACGTTGAATTGCGACCAGAACAGCTTGTCCACCCCACGATCTGCTTGACCTTGGAAGTATTTGGCTGCATCAGCAGCGCTCGCCGCCAAGTCCATATATGCATCTGCCGAACTCCACAGTCGATCCAGAGGGGCATACCGTGGATCTCCGAACTTCCTCCATAGCATGAAGGGCTTCCCAGCCGCAATATCCCCGGCTTCCCGCAGCTCCTCATTCGCTCTCATAGTAGAGCGGGTGTCTTTGTCCGCCATCGTGACCTTCTCAAGGTCCATTGCCTTCGCCCGGTTTTCTTTTTCAAGGACCTGGCAACGGTCAGCAGTGTCTTTTAATTCTACGGCCATCTTGGCCATTTTCTCTTGGCTCTCGCAATGTGCGGCCTTCTCGGCTTTCAACTCTTCGGCTGCCTTCAAAGCAGCCGCATTACTAACCCTCGCTTGTTCCTTGGCTCGGGCAAGTTCTGCCCGCAAGGTTTCCATGGTGGTAGCCCCATCTGCAGTCACAACATATTAAAGATACTGGCATCATGCTGCTCTTACTATGTGGCGTTCACCAGATAATAACACTTACCCTGTGCCTCGTCAAGCCTCTTGTTAACAAGCTCGATGTCGGCGTCTGCCGCATCCAGTTGCCATTTTAATTTGGCAAACTCACTAGTCCGGCTAGCCACCGGAGCTTCCACCGCCTGCACATAAAGGCAGTCTGGTTATTTCCTGGGACTATGATCCTCTGTTCGCCGCCATTCCCGTCGACAACCAGAGTCTCAGGGGCTACTATCTACACATGGCACACCTAAACATGTGCGATACTATCACATATTATCTCATGTACCTCAAAGCCTGTCAGTAGACTCATAAAGGCTTCATGTAATCCGCTTTCGACGGACGAAATCCTTTCCATACCCGACGGTGCTGGACTCTTTTGTCTGCTCTCTTCAGGAGCCGGATGTTGGGGACTTTGGGGGTCTATGGGATTATCTTCTGGCCTCACCGGATCTGGAGAGGCCCTCCGTGACAACACTTCGGGGTCGCCCGCTTCTTGAGCAGAGGAGTCTGGGGGAGGCGTTTCGCTCTCCATCATCTCTGGAAGAAGATCCCCCGAAGACGAGCTCAGCTGAGAGGGGCTAAGGCCCGAACTGCAAGATATATGCGGTGGTTATTTTCTCAGAAAAAAGATAGTATACCTTCACTATTAAAGTATTTTGGATCACTTACGACTCGTTGGAGGGCTGATCGCCCCGCGGACTTTGTGCGGCAAAAGCACCCCCCCGAGGCAGGACCCTCTGTGGGAGACTTCTTCTCCCGTTGGGAGGCCTCGGCTTCCGGATCCTCAGAAGCGGTCCTTTTCCTCCCCCGGTTATCCTCCTTCATGGAGGCGCTCATTCCCTCGGTTGGAACTGGCAGCGACGGGGGGGCGCGTCCGCCCGTATTATTCCCCCTGTATCTTCCTTCGAGGGCTCCGGGCAAGGTGCGAGCTCGAGCATCTTTTCCAATACCGGATTTTCCAAACCCTCAGGGAGGGGGGCCAAACACCGAATCATCTTCGCCTTTGTTAGCTAGTCCTGGTCGAAGAGCGAACTCTCAGAAACAATTTCATGATGAATAAAGGACAGTGTGTTCGGCTAGAGGATTTCTTACTTGTTCGGCGGCGCTGTTACTGCTCAGGCCCACGTCCTCGATAGTATCCGGACACTCTATTTGAGGTCCGAAGAATAACTTGTACATCTCCTCGTGTGTCAGGCCAAGGAAACTTTGAATGGCACGCGGTCCTTCTGGGTTGAACTCCCACAAGCGAAGGGCCGGCGTTTGCAAGGCTGGACTTGACGAACCAGCATAACTTGTATTACCGCAACCAAATTAAAATCTCCCTCGAAGAGATCTCGGATGCGGCTTTGCAGTATAGGCACGTCCTTGGCTGGACCCCAGCTCAGACCTCTGCTAATCCATGACATCAGTTGTGGTGGGGGCCCGAGAGGAAAGCGGGGGCAGCCGCCCACTTGGCACTTCTGGGAGTTGTGACGTAAAACCACTCCCGCTGCCATAATACGGACACCTCTAGAAAGGAACCGTTCGGCCATGGAGCTCCTGCCATCTTGCCTACTGATGCACCTCCACACGCTGCATGTTGCCCCTCGATCACCTTCGGCTTCACTTCAAAGGTCTTGAGCCACAAGCCGAAGTGAGGGGTAATGCGGAGGAAGGCCTCACACACGACGATAAATGTCGAGATGTGGAGAAAGGAGTCCGGAGCTAGATCATGGAAATCTAGCCCGTAATAGAACATCAAACCCCTGACGAAGGGATCCAGAGTGAGGCCTAGACCTCGGAGGAAGTGGGAGACGAACACGACGTTCTCGTTGGGTTCAGGAGTAGGGACGATCTGCCCTCGAGCAGGCAGCCGATGCGAAACCTCGGCGGTCAAGTATCTGGCCTCCCTCAACTTCTTAATGTCCTCTTCCGTAACGGAGGAGGGCATCCATTGGCCTTGAAGGCTGGATCAGGACATGATTGAAGATCCGGAGCACCTAACCTGGGCTTTGGGTGTTAGAACTCGAGGCGAGGGAAGGGTTCGATTGAGCACGAGAGGGAAAAAGTGAAAACCTTGTCCCTTTATAAAGAGGGTGAATATCAAGCGTCCTCTTCATAGCCATTTAGGATTTGCCTATAATCTAGGAGTCCTAGACACGGTTGGGTTACCCATGCCCGTATTGATGAGAATCCCGTAATAAGGGGACACGATCTCTGCTTTGACAAGACGTGTCGAAAAACTGCCTCGCGTTATGGGCGGGGCTGGTTAAAAGAAACGGTTCGAATAATCACCGGGCCATGACATAACGTCGTGCTGCCAAAACAAGCCAGCAAATTAGATCTGCAAAAATATTATTCTCTCTACGGTGGAATGTGGAACTTATTTTGCAGGGTCAGACACTATCCTCGTATTCAAATTCTTCTGTGATGTATTCGGAGAAGGAACCCACCTTGCAATGTCGAAGACAATATTGCGCGTCGGACTCATCGTCATTGAAGCCTGGTTCAGGGGCTACTGAGGGAATCTTGGATTAGGGGGTCTCCGGACAGCCGGACTATCTCCATTGGCCGGACTGTTAGACTATGAAGATACAAGATTGAAGACTTCGTCTCGTGTCCGGGTGGGACTCTACTTGGCATGGAAGGCAAGCTAGGCAATACGGATATGGATATCTCCTCCTTTGTAACCAACCTTGTGTAACCCTAACCCTCTCCGGTGCCTATATAAACCGATGGGTTTTAGTCCGTAGGACAACAAACATAACATACAATCATACCATAGGCTAGCTTCTAAGGTTTAGCCTCTCTGATCTCGTGGTATATCTACTCTTGTACTACCCATATCATCAATATTAATCAAGCAGGACGTAGGGTTTTACCTCCATCAAGAGGGCCCGAACCTGGGTAAAACGTCATGTCCCCTGCCTCCTGTTACCATCCGGCCTAGACGCACAGTTCGGGACCCCCTACCCGAGATCCGCCGGTTTTGACACCGACAATGACTTATATAAATGCTTCAGTCCAAGCTCATCACTGAAATTGGTGTCTCAAAAGGGTTATCAATTATTGATTTTCTCAAGGGATATAGGCCACCGGGTTACAAAAATTCCGGCTTACAATGAATGCGCGTTAAATCGTCATCGGCCAAGAGCCGACAGGTATTTAAACTCCGGATCTACTTGTCAACCGATGAGGTATTCAAATCTTTAATAGCCAAAACTGGCAGGATTTTCATGATGATATTGAATGATTGAGGTTTTTGTATCGGATTATATTATTCAAATCTTCAATACCCAACATGGCTGGATTTCTATTGTGATTATCAATAACCAGTGTTATGATTGAGGTTTTCAAAGTCGCTTTAGCGCAACGGCTATTATTTTTATCAATGGGCATGATTTATTTTACAATGGAGGAAATAGTCCCGAGTCGTTGCAGGCTTATGACCCGGCACTTGGGGGCTACATTCTTCAAATCGAGATTACATCGAATATACAAGTCCCATGTCACTGCCAGCATGCACCATGGCACTTGGGAGCTAAGGTAAAGTCATTTTTTGATCAACTTATTGAAGACCCAACTCATCCCATTGTAATGAGCCGGCCCTTGCGGGCTACCAATTGCTCCTGTCAAAAATTTAAGGTACACAAGCCTCAGTCCATTATATTGAAAGATCCACTACTCAGTTGGTAGAGTACAAAGCTCTAAACCTTGTGGACGTGGGTTCAAGCCCCATGGTAGACATTACATCATATGATGTTATTATCAATGAATTATATACAAAGTCCCAGCCCAGTAATATCTTACTGAGCCGGCCCTTGGGGCCTACACGTTGCTGCTCGAGTTTACATGATCATATTTACAAAGTCCCTGCTCATTATTGCATAATGACCCGGCCCTTGGGGGCTAAACTGATTGAAGTTTTATGAGCATAAGGCAATTACAATTCCCAGGTTGCTGCAAGCATGACAACTCGACACTTGGGGGCTACAGGTGATATACATATAAGGGGGAAAAATCTTCAAATTCTCAGTTTTGAGCAGATCAAGTTGACCCGGTGTTTTGCAACAATCATGATCCGGTGTCACCAATAATTATGACCCGGTGTCGGCAACAGTTATGACCCCGGTGCTATCAATATTTACAAGCCGGTAATTTTGGTTATGATAAATCGGCAAGTTTTACCTCTTCAAGCCGGCTGAAAGTCAGATGAGTATTTCAAGACCAATATGTTTTAAGCCGGTGCTTTGGAAGCCGATTCAAGTGGATTATTTATTACAATATTTCTCTATAAGATACCAATGTCTGCAAATTGGCTCTGAAGCTAGCCTATTGACCCGGATTTCTAAAAAGAAGTATCTGGATTTTTGTATTGGCAAGGTTTGGACATATCTGTTAAAAGAGATTTACTATAAGATCTTTGAGTATGCATCCAGGAGGAAATTACAAGGACTTAAAGATGATCAGGTGCCGGTTCAGGAAAATATTTTACCTCAGAGCACAACCTATCAAGTTTGTTCTTGTGTTTATTTTACAGCATCAGTTTAACATGGATAAATCCAAATTAAACTGGGGGCTAATGTCGGGGATATACCCCGCGGTATGACCCGGCCAGAATCATGACCCGGCCGGACTTGGCGACTCACCAGAGACCTGGCTGGAGCTTGTCGACTCACTGGCGATCCGCCCGGACATGGCGGTTTACATGTAACCCACCTGGACATTGTGACTCACTGGAGACCCGGCGGGCGGATCAGACGGATGACAAGGCCCAGCAGGCCGGCTTATAGTCTGGTGGGCCGGCTTAAGAGGAAAGGGATGACGAATATTTCCTTTACGAGGAAGCAAGACCCGGACTTGTATTCAACTTGTAAGAAAGGATAGACTAGTCCTAGTCCTACTAGGACTCCACATGTAACATGCCCCTTCAACATATATAAGGAGGGGCAGGGCTCCCCAAAGGGAGAGAGAAAAAGAATCTCTAGGGCTAGACACAAAGAGCCGGCTTACCGGCGACTCCCTCATGATTATAATGAGACCTAGCCACAAACAGCATGTAGTCCCGGGGCCCGAAGTTGTCTAAACCCTTGTCTTGTGTTGCGTCTCTCGATTCCGCTCAACCCCTCTCAAGCTACCACATAGATGTGTTTGCCTCGCGACTAAGTCCTGACACTAAGGACATCTGCCGTGACAATTCCATGACAGTTCTGGTGCCGGATTAGATACCCGGCTCTCCCCGATTGACTCTTGAGAAGACATCTTGCTCTAATCTGCAGTAGCAACATCTAAAAAAATAGAGGAAATTTGCGTGATACGGGAGTCAAAACCTTCAGGAGGTTATATAATGAATTTTTACCGACCAAAATACGTATCGTGTAAGAAAACGGAGTTCAGAAGGCACACGAGGTGCTCACGAGGTAGGGGGCGCGCCCAGGGGGGTAGGGCGCGCCCACCACCCTCGTGGGGCCCTCGTGTCCTTCCCAGACTTCTACTAATTTTTGTATTTTTCTAAATATTCCAAAACGGAGAAATATTGCCTTAAAATTTGTTTTGGAGTCGGTTTACTTACCGTACCACATACCTATTCCTTTTCGGAGTCTGAAACGCTCCGGAAAGTGTCCCTTATGTATTCCTCCGGGGTTACGGTTTCAATAATATTGGTTTCAACATTCATGGGATTACCTGAGATATAATGTTTAATTCTTTGACCATTTACCACCTTCGGATTTGTGCCCTCGAAGTTGTTGATCTTTATGGCACCGGAACGATAGACCTCTTCGATAACATAGGGGCCTTCCCATTTAGAGAGAAGCTTTCCTGCAAAAAATCTTAAACGAGAGTTGTATAGCAATACATAATCACCTACATTAAACTCACGCTTTTGTATCCTTTTGTCATGCCATCTTTTAACTTTTTCTTTAAACAACTTGGCATTTTCATAATCTTCGGTTCTTCATTCATCAAGTGATCTAATATTAAATAACCTCTTTCCACCGGCAAGTTTAAAATCATAGTTGAGCTCTTTAATAGCCCAATATGCCTTATGTTCTAGTTCAAGAGGTAAGTGACATGCTTTTCCATAGACCATTTTATACGGAGACATACCCATAGGATTTTTATATGCAGTTCTATAAGCCCATAATGCATCATCAAGTTTCTTGGACCAATTCTTTCTAGACCTATTAACAGTCTTTTGCTAAATTAATTTGAGCTCTCTATTGCTCAACTCTACTTGACCACTAGACTGTGGGTGATAAGGAGATGCAATTCTATGATTAACATCATATTTAGCAAGCATTTTATGGAAAGCACCATGAATAAAGTGTGAACCACCATCAATCATTAAATATCTAGGGAATCCAAACCTCGGGAAAATAACTTCCTTAAGCATTTTAATAGAAGTGTTATGATCAGCACTACTAGTTGGAATAGCTTCTACTCACTTAGTAACGTAATCAACAGCAACTAGAATATGTGTGTATCCATTAGAGGCAGGAAAAGGTCCCATATAATCAAAGCCCCAAACATCAAACGGTTCGATAACAAGTGAATAATTCATAGGCATTTCTTGACGTCTACTAATATTACCAATTCTTTGACATTCATCACAAGACAACACAAACTTACGGGCATCCTTGAAGAGAGTAGGCCAATAAAAACCAGATTGCAATACCTTATGTGCAGTTCTATCTCCAGCGTGGTGTCCTCCATAAGCCTCGGAATGACACTTGCGTAGGATATGTTCCTGTTCATGCTCAGGTACACAACGTCTAATAACACCATCTACTCCTTCTTTATAAATATGTGGGTCATCCCAAAAGTAATGTCTTAAAGCATAGAAAAACTTTTTCTTTTGTTGGTATGTGAAGCTAGGTGGTATAAATTTAGCAACAATATAATTAGCATAATCAGCATACCATGGAGTACTAAGAGAAGTACTTATAACATTTAATTGTTCATTAGGAAAGTTATCATTAATAGGTAGTGGGTCATCAAGAATATTTTCTAACCTAGACAGGTTGTCTGCAACGGGGTTCTCAGCTCCCTTTCTATCAACAATATGCAAATCAAATTCTTGTAGTAAGAGAACCCATCTAATAGGTCTAGGCTTAGCATCTTTCTTTTCCATAAGATATTTAATAGCAGCATGATCAGTTTGGATAGTTACTTTAGAATCAACAATATAAGATTTGAACTTATCACAAGCAAATACAACTGCTAAAAGCTATTTTTCAGTAGTAGCATAATTTCTTTGAGAATTGTCTAGAGTCTTACTAGCATAATGAATAACATTTAATTTCTTATCAACTCTTTGCCCTAGAACAGCACCTACAGCATAATCACTAGCATCACACATAATTTCAAATGGTAAATTCCAATCAGGTGGCTGAACAACAGGTGCAGTGACTAATGCTTTCTTAAGTATTTCAAATGCTTCTACACAATCATCATCAAAGACAAATGGTATATCTTTTTGCAATAAATTAGTCAGAGGCCGAGAAATTTTTGAGAAGTCCTTAATGAACCTCCTGTAAAGTCCAGCATGACCAAGGAAACTTCTTATACCTTTGATGTCCTTGGGACATGGCATCTTTTCAATAGCATCAACCTTGGCTTTATCAACTTCAATACCTCTTTCAGAAACTTTGTGCCCCAAGACAATACCTTCATTAACCATAAAGTGGCACTTTTCCCAATTCAAGACAAGATTAGTTTCTTCACATCTTTGCAAAACTCGATCAAGATTGCTCAAGCAATCATCAAAAGAGGAACCATAGACGGAAAAGTCATCCATGAAAACCTCACAAATCTTTTCACAAAAGTCAGAGAATATAGCCATCATGCATCTTTGAAAGGTAGCAGGTGCATTACATAAACCAAAAGGCATACGTCTATAAGCAAAAGTACCAAAAGGGAATGTAAAAGTAGTCTTTGATTGATCTCTAGCCGACACAGGTATTTGAGAGAAACTAGAATAACCATCTAGAAAGCAATAGTGTGTATGTTTGCATAATCTTTCTAGCATTTGATCAATAAAAGGTAAGGGGTAATGATCTTTCTTAGTAGATTTATTTAATTTGAGGAAATCAATTACCATCCTATAACCTGTGATAATTCTTTGTGGAATCAATTCATCTTTATCATTAGGAACAACAGTAATACCTCCCTTCTTAGGGACACAATGGACAGGACTTACCCACTCACTATCAGCAACGGGATAGATTATACCTGCCTCCAGAAGCTTTAGTATTTCTTTTCTTACCACTTCTTTCATTTTAGGATTTAGACGTCGTTGAGGATCACGAACTGCTTTGGCATCTGCTTCCAAATTTATTTTATGTTGACATAGAGTGGGACTAATGCCCTTAAGATCATCAAGAGTATATCCAATAGCAGCACGGTGCTTGTTCAGAGTTTTCAATAATCTTTATTCTTCATGCTCTGAAAGGTTAGCACTAATAATAACAGGATATATCTTCTTTTCATCAAGATAAGCATATTTAAGATTATCAGGCAAAGGTTTAAGCCCAAACACGGGATCACCCTTGGGTGGAGGTGGATCCCCTAAAATTTCAACAGGCAAGTTGTGATGCAGAATAGGTTCCTGTTTAAAGAATACTTCATCTATTTCCCTTCTTTCATTCATGAACATATCATTTTCATGGTCTAGCAAATAGTGTTCTAAAGGATCACTAGGAGGTACAGCAATACGAGCAAGACCAATAATTTCATCCTTACTAGGTAATTCTTCCTCATGATGTTGTTTACTAAATTTAGAGAAATTAAACTCATGAACCATATCATCCAAGCCAACAGTAACAACATTCTTAGTGCAATCTATGGTAGCATTGACAGTATTTAAGAAGGGTCTACCAAATATAATGGGACAAAAGCTATCTTGTGGGGAATTAAGAACAAGAAAATCAGCAGGATATTTAGTTTTGCCACACAAGACTTCAACATCTCTAACAATTCCAATTGGTGAAATAGTATCTCTATTGGCAAGTTCAATTGTGACATCAATATCTTCTAACTCAACAGGTGCAATTTCATTCTTAATTTCTTTGTATAAGTCATGAGGTATAACACTAGCACTAGCACCCATATCACATAAGCCATGATAACAATGATCTCCTATTTTAACAGAAATAACAGGCACGCCTACCACAGGTCTATGTTTATCTTTAGCACAAGGTTTAGCAATTCTAGCAGTTTCACCTTCGAACTGAATAACATGCCCATCAATATTATCAGACAAGAGATCTTTAACAATAGCAATATTAGGTTCTACTTTAACTTGCTCAGGAGGTGTATAAGTTCTAATATTGCTTTTACGAACAACAGTTGAAGCTTTATCATGATCCTTTATTCTAACAAGGAAAGGTGGTTTCTCAATATAAGAAGTAGGAACAATAGGATCATTATAAGTGGCAGTCTTTTCTTCAACTTTAATAGGTGCAGCTACTTTTACTTCTATAGGAGGATGATATTTAAACCACTTCTCCTTAGGGAGATCAACATAAGTAGCAAAAGACTCACAGAAAGAAGCTACTATCTTAGAGTCAAGTCCATATTTAGTGCTAAACTTACGG
This sequence comes from Triticum dicoccoides, assembly GCF_002162155.2. Classification (NCBI taxonomy): domain Eukaryota; kingdom Viridiplantae; phylum Streptophyta; class Magnoliopsida; order Poales; family Poaceae; genus Triticum; species Triticum dicoccoides. The sequence goes on along the minus strand of NC_041388.1, from coordinate 624,414,254 downwards.
AAAATATCGGTATCCATAAAATATTTAACACAATCAAACTTAGGTGTCATACCTGACTCCTTACCTTCGTCGAGGTCCCAATCTTCAAAGTTGCGTTTAATTCTATCCAATAAATTCCATCTGAATTCAATAGTCTTCATCATAAAAGAGCCAGCACAACAAGTATCGAGCATGGTGCGATTGTTTTCAGAAAGCCGAGCATAAAAACATTGAATAATTATTTCTCTCGGGAGCTCATGATTGGGGCATGAATATAACATTGATTTAAGCCTCCCCCAACCTTGAGCGATGCTTTCTCCTTCGCGAGGCCAGAAATTATATATATAATTGCGATCACGATGAACAAGATGCATAGGGTAATACTTTTGATGAAATTCCAGCTTCAATCTTTTATAGTCCCATGATCTCATATCATCACATAGCCTATACCATATCAATGTGTCTCCCTTCAAAGATAAAGGGACGTATACCTGCAAGCTTAAATAATCCACAAACTTCATCCACATATATTAAGTGCTCATCAGGATGCTTTGTTCCATCTCCTGTAAAAGGATTAGCTAGCAGTTTTTCTATCATACCCGAAGGATACTCATAAGGAATTTCATTTTCAATAGGTTCAGTAGGTTGAGGAGCAACGCTTTGCTCTACTGGACGGGGTGAAGATACCCCGAACAAGCCCCTATGAGAATTACTTTCCATAGTAACAAGTGACAGTAAATTTCAGCACACTATATAAATTTTTCCTTACCAAATTCCACCTGCCAAAGGCGCTACCCCTCCCCGGCAACAGTGCCGGAAAAGAGTCTTGATGACCCACAAGTATAGGGGATCTATCGTAGTCCGTTCGATAATTAAGAGTGTCGAACCCAACGAGGAGCAGAAGGAAATGATAAGCGGTTTTCAGCAAGGTATTCTCTGCAAGTACTGAAATAAGTGGTAACAGATAGTTTTGTGATAAGATAGATTGTAATGAGCAACAAGTAACACAAGTAAATAAAGTGAAGCAAGGTGGCCCAATCCTTTTGTAGCAAAGGACAAGCCGGAACAAACTCTTATAATAGGAAAAGCGCTCCCAAGGACACATGGGAATATCGTCAAGCTAGTTTTCATCACTTTCATATGATTCGCGTTTGATACTTTGATAATTTGATATGTGGGTGGACCGGTGCTTGGGTGCTGCTCTTACTTGAACAAGCATCCCACTTATGATTAACCTCTATTGCAAGCATCCGCAACTACAACAAAAGTATTAAGGTAAACTTAACCATAGCATGAAACATATGCATCCAAATCAGCCCCTTACGAAGCAACGCATAAACTAGGGTTTAAGCTTCCGTCACTCTAGCAACCCATCATCTACTTATTACTTCCCAATGCCTTCCTCTAGGCCCAAATAATGGTGAAGTGTTATGTAGTCGGCATTCACATAACACCACTAGAGGCTAGACAACATACATCTTATCAAAATATCAAACGAATACCAAATTCACATGACTACTCATAGCAAGACTTCTCCCTTGTCCTCAGGAACGAACGCAATTACTCACAAAGCATATTCATGTTCATAATCAGAGGGGTAATAATATGCATAAAGGATCTGAACATATGATCTTCCACCAAATAAACCAACTAGCATCAACTACAAGGAGTAATCAACACTACTAGCAACCTACTAGCACCAATCCCGGACTTTGAGACAAGAATTGGATACAAGAGATGAACTAGGGTTTGGAGATGAGATGGTGCTGGTGAAGATGTTGATGGAGATTGCCCTCTCCCGATGAGAGGAGCGTTGGTGAGGACGATGGTGATGATTTCCCCCTCCCGGAGGGAAGTTTCCCCGACAGAACAGCTCTGCCAGAGCTCTAGATTGGATCCGCCAAGGTTCCGCCTCGTGGCGGCGGAGTCTCGTCCCAAAAAGTTCCTCCTTATTTTTTTCTCATTGAAAGACCTCATACAGGAGAAGATGGGCGTCGGAGAGCCACCAGGGGGCCCACGAGGTAGGGGGCACGCCCCCCACCCTCGTGAGCAGGGTGTGGGCCCCCTAGCCTTCATCTTTCGCATGGATTTTTCTTTATTTCTTTTAAGACATTCCGCGGAGTTTCAGGACTTTTGGAGTTGCGCAGAATAGGTCTCTAATATTTTCTCCTTTTCTAGACCAGAATTCCAGCTGCCGACTTTCTCCCTCCTTATGTAAACCTTGTAAAATAAGAAAGAATAGCCATAAGTATTGTGACATAAAGTGAAATAACAGTCCATAATGCGATAAATATCGATATAAAAGCATGATGCAAAATGGATGTATCACACTGCTGCATAGAGGGGGAAGAGTTGGTGATGATGGTGGTGAAGTTGTTGGTGTAGATTGCGGTGATGATGATGGCCTCGGTGGTGTTCCGGCGCCACCGGGAGAGAGGGGGGAGGGGCCCCTTATTCTTCTTCTTCCTTGACCTTCTCCCTATATGGGAGAACGGTTTCCCCTACGGTCCATGGCCTCCATGGTATGGGAGGGGTAAGAGCCCCTCCGAGATTGGATCTGTCTCTCTGTCTCTCTCTGTTTCTGCGTTTCTAATTCTGCCCTTTCACCGTTTCTTAAATTCCCAGAGATCCATAACTCCGATTGGGCTGAATTTTGGACACAATTTTTATCTGTATATTAGCTTTCTTGTGGCGAAAGAAGGGCACCAACCGCCTTACGGGGTAGCCACGAGGGCCCAGGGCGCGCTTGACCCCCTGGGGGCGCCCCCTGCCTCGTGGCCCCCTCGGGCATCGTATTGCATTGATTCTTCTTCCCAAAAATCACATATATTCCAAAAAAATCTCCGTCAGTTTTTATCCCATTTGGACTCCGTTTGATATGGATTTTCTGCGAAACAAAAAACATGCAACAAACAGGAACTGGCACTGGGCACTGGATCAATATGTTAGTCCCAAAAATAGTATAAAAAGTTGCCAAAAGTATATGAAAGTTGTAGAATATTGGCATGGAACAATCAAAAATTATAGATACGACGGAGACGTATCAGCATCCCCAAGCTTAATTCCTGCTCGTCCTCGAGTAGGTAAATAATAAAAAAGATAATTTTTGATGTGGAATGCTACCTGGCATAATCTTGATCATGCAATCTAATCATGGCATGAATATTAAGACACGAGTGATTCAAAGCAATAGTCTATCATTTGACATTAATACAATAATACTTCAAGCATACTAATGAAGCAATCATGTCTTTTCAAAATAACATGGCCAAAGAAAGTTATCCCTACAAAATCATATAGTCTGGCTATGCTCCATCTTCACCACACAAAATATTCAAATCATGCACAACCCCGATGACAAGCCAAGCAATTGTTTCATACTTTTGACGTTCTCAAACCTTTTCAACTTTCACGCAATACATGAGCATGAGCCATGGACATAGCACTATAGGTGGAATAGAATATGATGGTAGAGGTTGTATGGAGAAGACAAAAAAGGAGAAAGTCTCACATCGACGCGGCTAATCAACGGGCTATGGAGATGCCCATCAATTGATGTCAATGCGAGGTGTCGTGGAATTGTCACGGCAGATGTCCTTAGTGTCAGGACTTAGTCGTGAGGCCAACGCATCTATGTGGTAGCTTGAGAGGGGTTGAGCGGGACGAGAGACGCGATGTTTTACCCAGGTTCGGCCCCTAACGGTGGAGGTAAAAGCCTACATCCTGCTTCATTGATATTGATGATGACGATCACGGTTACAAGAGTGCTCTATCTCGAGAGCTATTGTCTAAACCTAACTTGTCCAACTTGTGGAACTTGTGAATCTTGTCCATCTTCTCCCCTTTTGGGGAGCCCTGCCCCTCCTTATATATGTTGAAGGGGCGGTTTACATGTGGAGTCCTATTAGGATTAGGACTAGTCTATCTCTAATACAAACCGGACACAAGTCCAGGTCTTAACTCCTTGTAAGATAAACGTTCCTCATGCCTTTCCTCTTAAACCGGCCCACCGTTAAACATGAACCAGCCTTCTAGGCTTTGGGCCTTGTCATCCATCGATCTCGCACGCCGGATCACCAGTGAGTCATAATGACCAGGTGGGTTGCTTATAAACCGTCAGGTCAGGACGGGTCGCCAGTAACTCGCCAAGTGTCAGCGGGGTCTTCAGATAAACCGCCAAGTCCGGCCGGGTTAACTTCCAGCCGGTTTACACCGCGGGGTATATCCCCGACATTAGCCCCCAAGTTTAGCTTGGATTTATTCATGGTAAACTTATGCTGCAAAATAAACACAAGAACAAATTTTCCAGGTTATGCTCCGGGTTAAGAATTTTTGTAAACCGGTACCTGGTCATCCTTAAGTCCTTGTTATTTCCTCCTTCTGAGAAATCCGGGTCAACAGACCAGCTTCATAATCAATTTGCCGACCTTGGTTTGTCACCGAGAAATATCATGAAGAATAACTCCTTTGACTCAGCTCCCAAAGCGCCGGTTTAAGAAACATGGGTCTGAAAATACTTATCTGATATTCAACCGGTTTGAAGATTTAAAACTTGCCGGTTTAATATTACCAAAATAGCCGGTTTATAAATATTGATAGCGCCGGGTCATAATTGCTGTCGACACTGGGTCATGTAATTGATCTTCCTGATTTGCTCAAAACTGATAAAATGAAGATGTTCCTCCTTTATATGCATAATACCTGTAGCCCCCAAGTCTTAAGAGGAGAACATAGTGATAACTTAAGACTTGCTCCAATAAGTGTTTCAACCTTGAAGAAATTCGATTAGTTCATCTCAATCATATAAACTGAATACTCCATATATGTAGCTCCCAAGTGCCGGGTTGTCATGCTTGCAGCAACCTGGGACTTTGTAATTTCCCGATGCTCATAAAAAACTTCAACCAGTGTAGCCCCCAAGGGCCGGGTCATTATGTAAAGAATGAGCAGGGACTTTGAAAATATGATCATGTAGACTTTAACAGCAACGTGTAGCCTCCAAGGGCCGGCTCAGCAAGATAATATTGAGCTGGGACTTTATATATACTTCATTGAGAATAACATTATATTATGTAACTCCCATCGTGGGGCTTGAACCCACGTCCACAAAGTTAAGAGCTTTGTGCTTTACCAACTGAGCAATGGATCCTTCAATATTATGGACGAAAACTTGTGTACCTTGAATTGTTGACATGAGCAATTGGTAGCCCCCAAGGGCCGGCTCATGATAATATGATGAGTCGGGTCTTCAATAAGACTAGTAAAAATGACTTTGCATTAGCCCCCCAAGTGTCATGGTGCATGCTTGCAGCGACATAAGACTTGCATGTAATCTCAATTTGAATAATGTAGCCCCCAAGTGTCGGGTTGTAAGCCTGCAGCGATTCGGGACTATTCCTTCCATTGTAGAATAAATCATATCCTTTGATAAAATAATAGCCATTGCGCTAAAGCGACTTTGAAAACCTTAATAATAAAAATCCAGCCATGTTGGCTATTCAAGATAATATAATCTGGTATGAAAACCTTATTCATTCAATATCATAATGAAATTTCAGCCAAGTTTGGATGTTTGAATAATATAACCCAATGATTTATAAGCGCATGATTCCAATGGCGCAATCCAAATATATACTGGTGACTTATTGTCCAAAGCCAGGCCGGTTTAACAAACCTGTTTCTGCATACAACAAGTTTAAAGTGTCCTGGCGGTTTACCACCGGACGGGTCATAATACCCAACATATAACCCGGGTTTATAACCAAGGCTGCACTTAAGAATAATCAAATATGAAATATATCATACCTGTGACATTGAATCGCATTGTTGGTTTTACCAACTTTTTGTAGTAAGGGTGATAACCCAAATCTTGAGTACTGATAACTCCTTCCATATGCCGGTTTATGATAAAACCGTGCCGGGCTGTGATAAACACCGTGTTACTCCATAAGAGGATGTTAACAACAAGGATCAAACCGGGCAAATAGTCTCCGGATTGACGTGAACTGTGTTCCGTCAATTGATTGGTTGAAAACTTTGTCGGTTTTAAAAAAACGCAATAAAAAAAGAAAAAGGTATCTTGCAAAGAAAAGTGCGAAGCAAAAGCAATGACAAAACCATTTGCAAAAAAGGTTTATTTGAGCTGATCAAATGGCGTTACCATGGCCGAACACAACCGAGCTCCTGTTAGGTGTAACTATGGTTCTAGTCAGCTAGGTCCCCAAATGAAACTGTGGCATTTATGCCGACCAAGTGGCATGGCGATGGTTCGGGTTCGACCAAGCCCCCAAGTGATTCTGTGGCCTTAGGCCGATCAAGAGGCATGAGTGGTTCAGACGTGACCAAGTCCCCAAGTGATCTGGTGGCTCTCGCCTATCAAGAGGTATGGTATTGGTTCGGACACGACCAATCCTCCAAGTGATATAACACAATGCTTTTAAAAAGCAAACTCAAGGGGTAAACCGGAGGCCGCTTTAGAACAACTCTGTATAACCACACATGATGTAAAAGAACAGAGACCCCGCTTTATGAAGCAGAAGCCCCCATGTCATCAATAATATGTCAGGCCAGTAAGGCGGGATACCCATGTTTGAACCACGCATCATGGCAGCAGGTCCTCTTTGGCAATTTTTAACTTTTTGCAAGAGATAAATTCTTCTTGAACCGGATGTTAAACCGGATATTGAGAGCTTCAAAGCTTTGTGGGAGACATATTTCCCTTAAACTGGATTTTAAACCAGAATCTTCATTTTCAGCCAGAAAATTTTCTAACGACCTTTAAACTCGAGTTTGCGAGAAGTTAATTCCTTTTTGAACCGGACATTGTTAAACCAGATTTGAGTGCTCCAGAGCTTTGTGGGAGAACATATTTCCCTTGAACCAGACTGTAAATCGGATATTTGAGAGCTGCAGTCAGACTGACTTCCCTTGAGCCGGATTTTAAACTGGAAATTTTCTGACGGCCTTTAAACTTTCATCAATATAACAGTAGCCTCCGGGGCCGGGTTATCCTTTCCTCCATCGTCCTGGGGTTCTTAAATTTGCTGAAACTGGCAAGATTCGCTAAGTCATGTCATCGTAGCCCCCGAGTCTCAAAGGTGACTCGAGGAGTTGGCTTGAGACTCTCCATATTTGACCGTGATATAAACTGGCATAACTTGTATATCATTGGCGTTGATAGCACGATGTGAATCCATAGAAGGTTGAGGTGACTGCGGCGGGTTGTAAATGATCCCATATGAGATGTGTCAGCAACTCGACCAATTGTTCCTTCCAACTGGCAATTTGAAGTTAATCAAAACTGTAGTGGTGGCGACTTGTGCGCCTGCCCATTGAACCATCCAGTGCAAACGGCAGTTGATGATAATTTGTCTCCAATTTAAAAGAAAACCGGGCTACCCAAGATGTGACTTGCTCATATGCAATAAATAGCTCATGCAGACATGTACGGCCTGGTGTGTTGATGTAGACCAGACTGCAAGGGCGGCAGCGCAAGCACTTCCATTGAGCATGGCAGCATGGATAAATGTTAGTGCAACATGACGATGGTATGCACTCCATATCCGCGATATAACTCCACTTCGACGGTGAATAATTGTCCTGATGTATTTGAATGACAGATGATCTTGTCGTCTCTGCCATGATCATGGAACAAAAAATATTTAAAGGGAGGACAATTGTTCCTGAAGGAACTTTAAAGTATATTGAAAAAATAAATAAGGTGGATAGCACCTGATCTTTTCCTGGGATGTCAAGCCAGCCATGCCTGTCGTCGTGTTTCCAATTGATCTGAAGTTTACTGCTTCCACCTTTTTTTTCAACCGCTGGAGCATATGCTTGAAGTTTTGGCTCTGGCGCCTTTGAGAATTTTGAAGCGATCCCATAGAAAAACTTCTGAATAGCACTACTAACTGGCGTTTTAGTGCCTTTGTCTTCTAACGGGAGCAATTTTCCATCAAACTTTGGGAGTGGTTCCATGCAATAGTACTGCTAATTTTCCATCAGACTGAGGAATCCACACGTTGATCGATCCAACATACTCCCACTGATATGACACCTTCTCAGGTGGACCTGGAGACATCCTTCTCAATCCCCAATGGCATTCTTAGGCCAAAAAACTGCAAAGCACACTGTCTTCGCTACTGATCCTTTGGCAAGTCTAGGTGAAAATTTTCCTTTGGCCTAAAATCTAGTATATTGAGCCCGTACATTTGGAAAAAACTCTGAATCAGTGGCGCCCAGTACCACAGCTCCAGCGGCTTCGTCAACTCAAACTGTCCGCGGTGACGGAAATAAATGTAGGATGCGGCCGGGCATGGGCAACCGGAGCCTGCGTAGCAGCTCACTGAAGATCAAACCGGCAGGGCAGCTCAAAGCATTAGGGGAGGACCGGCGCCAGCCACACGCAGATGTGACCCGACGGGGCGGCAGCTGAAGCGGGCCGGAACAACAGGTCATCCGCAGATACCTACAGAGGCCAGGGGCAGCTTGCCGGTGACTCGGCAAAGGCGACTCAGGGACGGGGCAGGACCGGCGAAGACCGGTGACTCGATATGCAGCTCTTGACCAGGCGATGGATCCGGGCGGCTCGTGGCTGAGATGAACCGGGGCAGTTTGACTTCAAGTCCATGCTCATGACCCCATCTTCTCCGGGTTGTGGTTGTGAACTGGCAGGCGAGGTTGGTTGATTGAACCCACACGCTCCCCTGCTGGTTTGTGAGAAGGGCTCCGGCGACTTGGCAAGGCGGCGATGGCGGTTTTGACGCGGAGTTACGGTCCACAGCAGCGGAAGTAAGAGGAAGGCGAAGTCACAGTCAACGCGGATGGTTCAATGCCAGCGCGAGGTAAGTCGGCAGCGGCCTCGGGCGTAGAAGATGCCGGTGAGGCGGCTCAGATCAGGGTCACGGCGACGGTGGCCCGCTGCGAGACCGTGGATCACAGCAATGGAGGGCGGCTTGACGGAGACCGACGACTCAGCAGCTCAGAGGCGGTTCGGAGTAAGGCCGCTCCGGCGAGGGCGGCTCGAGGCAGGTCTGCGGCTTGGACGGTAAACAACTCGTCTCACAGAGGCGGCGCCAGGGCAACTCGAGGTCGAAGCAATCCGGAGGCCAAGCGACCGGGTCGGCGAAGGCGAAGTAGTCTCGACAGGACCGCGGTGGTAACTCGGATTCGGCGAGGCGGGTCAACCCTGACCCCTCGTCCGGGTCATAGTTTTCTTTAGATCAAGGCAATACAAAGGCTAAGGCTTGTAGCCACTTAGGAGGCAGCGTAATCAAAAAACTGATGCCTATCTTGGCTTTTAAGGGCATTTTTAACTCGGTTTCGTCGGATCATCTGGATGCTGCGGTGCGTACCGTACTATCCAACTCCAATTTTCAACCGTGCGCCCGATGCCACGTTGTTGATCTGCCTGCGGGCATCAGTGCGGCGGTTTTCCACCGTTCCTGATGAGAATCAACATAATTTAACTTTGAATCCGATTGATTGCGAACTTCTTGATTCCTGAGAAAAATCCCTTCAAGAACTCAACACCACAGTGCGCAGGCCCCACGGTGGGCGTCAACTGTCGTGGAATTGTCACGGCAGATGTCCTTAGTATCAGGACTTAGTCGTGAGGCCAACGCATCTATGTGGTAGCTTGAGAGGGGTTGAACGGGACGAGAGACGCGATGTTTTACCCAGGTTTGGCCCCTCACGATGGAGGTAAAAGCCTACATCCTGCTTCATTGATATTGATGATGACGATCACGGTTACAAGAGTGCTCTATCTCGAGAGCTATTGTCTAAACCTAACTTGTCCAACTTGTGGAACTTGTGAATCTTGTCCATCTTCTCCCCTTTTGGGGAGCCCTGCCCCTCCTTATATATGTTGAAGGGGCGGTTTACATGTGGAGTCCTATTAGGATTAGGACTAGTCTATCTCTAATACAAACCGGACACAAGTCCAGGTCTTAACTCCTTGTAAGATAAACGTTCCTCATGCCTTTCCTCTTAAACCGGCCCACCGTTAAACGTGAACCGGCCTTCTGGGCTTTGGGCCTTGTCATCCGTCGATCCCGCACGCCGGATCACCAGTGAGTCATAATGACTAGGTGGGTTGCTTATAAACCGCCAGGTCAGGGCGGGTCGCCAGTAACTCGCCAAGTGTCAGCGGGGTCTTCAGATAAACCGCCAAGTCCGGCTGGGTTAACTTCCGGTCGGTTTACACCGCGGGGTATATCCCCGACACGAGGAGTAGGGATTTCCATGCAACGGATGCACTAAGAGTTATAAGTGTATGAAAGCTCAAACTGAAACTAAGTGGGTGTGCATCCAATTTGCTTGCTCATGAAGACCTAGGGCATTTGAGGAAGCCCATCATTGGAATATACAAGCCAAGTTCTATAATGAAAATTTCCACTAGTATATGAAAGTGATAACTCAAGAGACTCTCTATATGAAGAACATGGTGCTACTCTGAAGTACAAGTGTGGTAAAAGGATAGTAACATTGTCCCTTCTCTTTTTTTTCTTTTTTTTGTAGGCTTCTTTGGCCTCTATCTTTGGGGGGGGGGGGGCTTCTTTGGCCACTTCTATTTTGATCATGGGACAATGTTCTAATAATGATGATCGTCACACTTTTATTTACTTACAACTCAATATTACAACTCGATACTAGAACAAAGATATGGCTCTATATGAATGCCTCCGGCGGTGTACCGGGATGTGCAATGATCTAGCGTAGCAATGACATCAAAAAATGGACAAGTCATGAAAACATCATGCTAGCTATCTTACGATCATGCAAAGCAATATGACAATAAATACTCAAGTCATGTATATGATGATGATGGAAGTTGCATGGCAATATATCTCGGAAGGGCTATGGAAATGCCATAATAGGTAGGTATGGTGGCTATTTTGAGGAAGATATAAGGAGGCTTATGTGTGACAGAGCGTATCATATCATGGGGTTTGGATGCACCGATGAAGTTTGCACCAACTCTCGAGGTGAGAAAGGGCAATGCACGGTACCGAGGAGACTAGCAATGATGGAAGGGTGAGAGTGCGTATAATCCATGGACTCAACATTAGTTATAAAGAACTCACATACTTATTGCAAAAATTTATTAGTCATCGAAACAAAGTACTATGTGCATGCTCCTAGGGGGATAGATTGGTAGGAAAAGACCATCGCTTGTCCCCGACCGCCACTCATAAGGAAGACAATCAATAAATACCTCATGCTCCAACTTCGTTACATAACGGTTCACCATACGTGCATGCTACGGGAGTCACAAACTTCAACACAAGTATGTCTACAATCCACAACTACCCACTAGCATGACTCTAATATCACCATCTTTATATCGCAAAACTATTGCAAGGAATCAAACATATCATATTCAGTGATCTACAAGTTTTATGTAGGATTTTATGACTAACCATGTGAATGACCAGTTCCTGTCATCTCTCTAAATAGATATAAGTGAAGAAAGAGAGTGTAATTCTTTCTACAAAAGATATGCCCACACTCTAACAAATATAAGTGAAGCAAAAGAGCATTCTACAAATGGCGGTTTTCTATGTGAAGAGAAACAGGCAATCCAAACTTCAAAAGAAATAAGTGAAGCACATGAAGCATTCTATAAAGCCATACTCAAAAGATATAAGTGAAGTGCAATGAGCATTCTATAAATCAACCATGTACTATCTCATACCAGCATGGTGCATAAAAGAAAAGTGAAAACTAAATGCAAAAGACGCTCCAAGATTTACGCATATCATGTGACGAATAAAAATATAGCTCCAAGTAAAACTACCGATGATTGTTAGAAGAAAGAGGGGATGCCTTCCGGGGCATCCCCAAGCTTGGTTGCTTGGGAGTCCTTGAATATTTCCTTGGGTTGCCTCGGGCATCCCCAAGCTTACGCTCTTGCCACTCCTTATTCCTTCATCTGTCGTGATCTCTCCCAAAACTTGAAAACTTCAATCACACAAAACTTAACAGAAAGTTCGGTAAGATCCGTTAGTATAATAAAGCAAATCACTACTCTAAGTACTGTTGCAAACCAATTCATATTTTGTTTTTGAATTTTAGCTACTGTAATATAACTTTTCCATGGCTTAATCCACTGATAGAAATTGATAGTTTCATCAAAACAAGCAAACTATGCATCAAAAACAGAATCTGTCTTAAACAGGACAGTCTATAGTAATCTGAACATTCACCATACTTCTGGTACTCCAACAATTCTGAAAAAGTTAGAAAAAATAAACAATTTGTATAGGAAGACAGTGCAAAAAGTACATAACCGTTTGACGTTCCAGTAAAAAATGTAAAATCGCGCACTACAGCCAAAGATTCTGTTTTGCACCGCACAAACCAACAAGCAATGTAAACATCCTAAAGGCAAACCTTGGCGCATTATTTTTACAACACAATGGAATTGTACAAGTGAGTAATTATTTTTGTTGAAAAGTTTTCTGTAATCAAGATTCACAAAGTTTCCGTGAGCACGAACAAAGTTCAAGGAGCTCCCTCACTTCAACAATGCTTGTCTCTCTCACTTTCACTTTCCTTTTTGATAAGTTTTGGATTCCCCTCTTTATTTTTTTGTTTTTAAACTATATAAAAGCACTCAACAGAAATAAATGACTCTATAAAACTTCCAGGTTGTCTCCCTGGCAGCGCTTTCTTTAAAGCCATTAAGCTAGGCATATAGTGCTCAAGTAACGAATCCACCCGGATCCCGAGGTATATCAAAGCCAATTCTAATTAACAATGATTTGTGATTTAGTAGTGAGAACAAAGTAACATATATCATGCAACAACGAAGTCTAACTCTCTTCCTATGCACCGGCATGTCATAAAAGAACAATTCATGCACACATAGTAAAGGCCAATGCATAGTATAAACAGTTTCTTGCAATTTTATCATATTGGAAACATGGAGAGGCGGAGATGTAGTTCCTATCTCATAATAATTGCAAGTAGGCGCAGCAAGAACATGCATATTATATCTATCAAATCATCATCTGTAGTAGTAAAATGCAACCCATCAATATAATCCTTAATAAGGGCAAACTTCTCCGATATAGTGTAGTCGGGAGAATTCAAAAAGATAATAGGACTATCATGTGTGGGTGCAATAGCAACAATTTCATGTTTAACATAAGGAACTATAGCAAGTTCATCTCCATAAGCATAATTCATATTGGCATCTTGGACACAAGCATAGCAAGCATCATCAAAAAGGGATATTTCAAAAGAGGGATCATAACAATCATCATAGCATTCATCCTTCGGTAAATTCGAAGGGAAATTAAACAGTGTATGAGTTGAAGAGTTACTCTCATTAGAAGGTGGACACGGGTGATCAATCCGCTCTTCCTCCTTTTGTTCTTCGCTCTCCTCCTCATCTATTTCATCCAATGAGCTCACATTGTCATTAATTTCTTCTTCCATAGACTCCTGCAAAATATTAGTCTCTTCTTGGACAGCGGAGACTCTCTCAATAAAATCATCAATATCGGAATTGAATTCATAATTCTCATAGCAATATTTAAGTATAGCAAAATTTTCAGGTCTATAAACTGAATCATCAAAATCTTCAAAATCTTTAAACAAAGATTCAATTTCATAAGCACCCATAAAAGCAATGAATTCTTCTATTTGTTCCACATCATAGTAATCATATATACCATTAGCATAAGAAGCCAAGGTTTTATCATCATTAAATTTGCTTGAAAAGGGAAGGTGTGGAGCCTTCATCCTAGAGCAACAAGTATAATCATATCTCAAGCATAGTTGCCTAGCATACCAATACAACATATAAATTTGATCCCATAATAGTTTCCCTTTTTGAGTCAAGCGATAATCCCTAAAGTATTCACATTGATCCAACGTGTCTCCCATTACATAATTGAATGGGGTTTTCTCAGGATTATTAAAGTAGTGCATAATATCCTTCACATAATGAGCATCGAGGGTTTTAGGAGGTTCCCCATCTCCATGAGTAGCAAGTAAACCTATTTTTTTGGTATTTCGTGTTCCATATCCATAACTAAAGATAGAGAACAACTTAGAGCAGCAAATAAAAACTACTTAGTGATAAAGCAAACAAGCACACACAAGAATATTCACCCTGCTATAACTTTCCCGACAACGGTGCCAGAAAAAGGTCTTGATAACCCACAAGTATAGGGGATCAATTGTAGTCTCTTTCGATAAGTAAGAGTGTCAAACCCAACGAGGAGCTAAAGGTAGAACAAATATTCCCTCAAGTTCTATCGACCACCGATACAACTCTACGCACACTTAACGTTCGCTTTACCTACAACAAGTATGAAACTAGAAGTACTTTGTAGGTGTTTTTGGATAGGTTTGCAAGATAATAAAGAGCGCGTAAATAAAAAGTAGGGGCTGTTTAGATGAAGACACAACTAAGTTAGTTTTATTAGAGAGCTTGTTGTCACAAGAAAGTTATTTGTCCCTAGGCAATCGATAACTAGACCGGTAATCACTATTGCAATTTTATATGAGGGAGAGGCATAAGCTAACATACTTTCTCTTATTGGATCATATGCACTTATGATTGGAACTCTATCAAGCATCCGCAACTACTAAAGATCATTAAGTAAAATCCAACCATAACATTATAAGGCATCAAGTCCTCTTTATTCCCATACGCAAACAACCTACTTACTCGGGTCTGTGATTCTATCACTCACGCCACCCACCATAAGCAAATCATGAACATATTGCAAACCCTACAGCGGGGATCCCTCATGCTTGCGCGACACGGAGAGCACCATATGACAGCACCAATAATAAAACATGCAACTCAAACCAATCACTATCATCAATTAACCCATAGGACAAAACGGATCTACTCAAACATCATAGGATAGCCATACATCATTGGGAAACAATATATAGCATTGAGAACCATGTTTAAGTAGAGATTACAGACGGTAAAAGAGGGGTTACACCGCTGCATAGAGGGGGGAAGAGTTGGTGATGATGGCGGTGAAGTTGCTGGTGTAGATTGCGGTGATGATGATGGCCCCGGCGGCGTTCTGCTACCTCTTGAGCACTACGTTGGTTTTCCCTTGAAGAGGCAAGGGTGATGCAGTAAACTAGCGTAAGTATTTCCCTCAGTTTTTGAGAACCAAGGTATCAATCTAGTAGGAGATCACGCTCGAGTCCCATGCACCTACACAAACAAATAAGAACCTCGCAACCAACGCGATAAAGGGGTTGTCAATCCCTTCATGGTCACTTACGAGAGTGAGATCTGATAGATATGATAAGATAATATTTTTGGTATTTTTATGATAAAGAGAAATAAAGATGCAAAGTAAAATAAACAGCAATAGAAATAACTAAGTGTTGGAAGATTAATATGATGGAAGATAGACCCGGGGGCCATAGGTTTCACTAGTGGCTTCTCTCAAGAGCATAAGTATTACTGTGGGTAAACGAATTACTTTCGAGCAATTGATAGAATTGAGCATAGTTATGAGAATATCTAGGTATGATCATGTATATAGGCATCACGTCCGCGGTAAGTAGACCGAAATGATTCTGCATCTACTACTATTACTCCACACATCGACCGCTATCCAGCATGCATCTAGAGTATTAAGTTCATAAGAACAGAGTAATGCTTTAAGTAAGATGACATGATGTGGAGGGATAAACTCATGCAATATGATATAAACCCCATCTTTTTATATTCGATGGCAACAATACAATACGTGTTGGTTCCCTTTCTGTCACTGGGATCGAACACCGCAAGATTGAACCCAAGCTAAGCACTTCTCCCATTGCAAGAAAGATCAATCTAGTAGGCCAAACCAAACTGATAATTCGAAGAGACTTGCAAAGATAAACCAATCATACATAAAAGAATTCAGAGCAGATTCAAATATTGTTCAAAGATAAACTTGATCACAAACCCACAATTCATCGGATCTCGACAAACACACCACAAAAGAAGATTACATCAAATAGATCTCCAAGAAGATCGAGGAGAACTTTGTATTGAGATCCAAAGAGAGAGAAGAAGCCACCTAGCTAATAACTATGGACCCGTAGGTCTGAAGTAAACTACTCACACATCACCGGAGAGGCCATGGAGTCGATGTAGAGGCCCTCCGTGATCAATGCCCCCTCCGGCAGAGCTCCGGAAAAGGCCCCAAGATGGGATCTCTTGGGTACAGAAGGTTGCGGCGGTGGAATTAGGTTTTCGTGGTGCTCCTGGATGTTTGGGGATACATGGATATATATATATAGGAGGAAGAAGTACGTCGGTGGAGCAACGAGGGGCCCACGAGGGTGGAGGGCGCGCCCAGGGGGTAGGCGCGCCCCCTACCTCGTGCCCTCCTCGATCGTTTCTTGATGCCCACTCCAAGTCTCCTGGATCACGTTTGTTGAGAAAATCACGTTCCCGAAGGTTTCATTCCGTTTGGACTCCGTTTGATATTCCTTTTCTGCGAAACCCTAAAATAGGCAAAAAAACAGCAATTTGGGTTGGGCCTCCGGTTAGTAGGTTAGTCCCAAAAATGATATAAAAGTGTAAAATAAAGCCCATTAACATCCCAAATAGATAATATAATAGCATGGAGCAATCAAAAATTATAGATACATTGGAGACGTATCACGTTCCGGCGCCACCGGGAGAGAGGGGGAGAGGGGGCCCTTCTTCTTCTTCCTTGACCTTCTCCCTAGATGGGAGAAGGGTTTCCCCTATGGTCCATGGCCTCCATGGCATGGGAGGGGCGAGAGCCCCTTCGAGATTGGATATGTCTCTCTATATCTCTCTGTTTCTGCGTTTCTGATTCTGCCCTTTCACCATTTCTTAAATTCCCAGAGATCCATAACTCCGATTGGGCTGAATTTTAGACATGATTTTTATCCGGATATTAGCTTTCTTGCAGCGAAAGAAGGGCACTAACCGCCTTACGAGGTGGCCATGAGGGCCCAGGGCGCGCCTGACACCCTCGGGCGCGCCCCCTCCCGCGTGGCCCCCTCGAGCATCGTCTCGCATTGATTCTTCTTCCAAAAAATCACATATATTCCAAAAAAAATCTCCGTCAGTTTTTATCCTGTTTGGACTCCATTTGATATGGATTTTCTGTGAAACAAAAAACATGCAACAAACAGGAACTGGCACTGGCCACTGGATCAATATATTAGTCCCAAAAATAGTATAAAAAGTTGCCAAAAGTATATGAAAGTTGTAGAATATTTGCATGGAACGATCAAAAATTATAGATACGATGGAGACGTATCAGCGGCGGATATCGTTATTTTCTCACCTTCACGGATGATTTGAGCAGATATGGGTATATCTACTTAATGAAACATAAGTCTGAAACATTTGAAAAGTTCAAAGAATTTCAGAGTGAAGTGGAAAATCATCGTAACAAGAAAAATCGAGTTTCTGTGATCTGATCATGGAGGTGAATATTTGAGTTATGAGTTTGGACTTCATTTGAAACAATGCAGAATAGTTTCGCAACTCACGCCACCTGGAACACCACAATGTAATGGTGTGTCTGAACGTCGTAACCGCACTTTATTAGATATGGTGCGATCTATGATGTCTCTCACTGATTTACCGCTATCATTTTGGGGTTATGCTTTAGAGATGGATGCATTCACGTTAAATAGGGCACCATCAAAATCCGTTGAGATGGCACCTTATGAACTGTGGTTTGGCAAGAAACCCAAGTTGTCGTTTCTTAAAGTTTGGGGTTGCGATGCTTATGTGAGGAAGCTTCAACCTGATAAGCTCGAACCCAAATCGGAGAAATGTGTCTTCATAGGATACCCAAAGGAGACTATTGGGTACATCTTCTATCACATATCCGAAGGCAAAATATTCGTTTCTAAGAATGGATCCTTTCTAGAGAAGGAGTTTCTCTCGAAAGAAGTGAGTGGGAGGAAAGTAGAACTTGACAAGGTAATTATACCTTCTCCCTTATTGGAAAGTAGTTCATCACTGAAATCAGTTCCAGTGATTCCTACACTAGTAAGTGAGGAAGCTAATGATGATGATCATGAAACTTCTGATCAAGTTACTACCGAACCTCGTAGGTCAACCAGAGTAAGATCCGCACCAGAGTGATAGTTCTGGAAGTCATATTACTTGACCATGATGAACCTACGAACTTTGAGGAAGCGATGATGAGCCCAGATTCCGCAAAATGGCTTGAGGCCATGAAATCTGAGATGGGATCCATGTATGAGAACAAAGTGTGGACTTTGGTTGACTTGCCCGATGATCGGCAGGCCATAGAGAATAAATGGATCTTCAAGAAGAAGACTAACGTTGATGGTAATATTACTGTCTACAAAGCTCGACTTGTTGCAAAAGGTTTTCGACAAGTTCAAGGAGTTGACTATGATGAGACTTTCTCACTCGTAGCGATGCTTAAGTCCGTATGAATCATGTTAGCAATTGCCGCATTTTATGATTATGAAATTTGGCAAATGGATGTCAAAACTGCATTCCTTAAGGATATCTTAAAGAAGAGTTGTATATGATGCAACCAGAAGGTTTTGTCAATCCAAAAGGTTCTAACAAAGTGTGCATGCCCCAGCGGTCCATTTATGGACTGGTGCAAGCCTCTTGGAGTTGGAATGTACGCTTTGATAGTGTGATCAAAGCATATGGTTTTATATAGACTTTTGGAGAAGCATGTATTTACAAGAAAGTGAGTGGGAGATCTGTAGCATTTCTGATATTATATGTAGATGACATATTATTGATCGGAAATGATACTGAATTTCTGAATAGCATAAAAGGATACTTGAATAAGAATTTTTCAATGAAAGACCTCGGTGAAGCTGCTTATATATTGGGCATCAAGATCTATAGAGATAGATCAAGACGCTTAATTGGACTTTCACAAAGCACATACCTTGATAAAGTTTAGAAGAAGTTCAAAATGGATCAAACAAATAAAGGGTTCTTGCATGTGTTACAAGGTGTGAAGTTGAGTCAGACTCAATGCCCGACCACTACAGAAGATAGAGAGAAAACAAAAGGTGTTCCCTATGCTTCAGCCATAGGCTCTATCATGTATGCAATGTTGTGTACCAGACCTGATGTGTGCCCGCTATCAGTTTAGCAGGGAGGTACCAAAATAATCCAGGAGTGGATCACTGGACAGCGGTCAAGAACATCCTGAAATACCTGAAAAGGACTAAGGATATGTTTCTCGTTTATGGAGGTGACAAAGAGCTCGTCGTAAATGGTTACATCGATGCAAGCTTTGACACTGATCCAGATGACTCTAAGTCACAAACCGGATACGTATTTATATTGAACGCTGGAGCTATCAGTTGGTGCAGTTCTGAACAAAGCGTCGTGGCGGGATCTACGTGTGAAGCGGAGTACATAGCTGCTTCGGAAGCAGCAAATGAAGGAGTCTGGATGAAGGAGTTCATATCCGATCTAGGTGTCATACCTAATGCATCGGGTCCAATGAAAATATTTTGTGACAATACTGGTGCAATTGCCTTGGCAAAGGACTCTAGATTTCACAAAAGAACCAATCACATCAAGAGACACTTCAATTCCATCCGCGATCAAGTCAAGTAGGGAGACATGGAGATTTGCAAGATACATACGGATCTGAATGTTGCAGACCCGTTGACTAAGCCTCTCTCACGAGCAAAACATGATCAGCACCAAGACTCCATGGGTGTTAGAATCATTACTGTGTAATCTAGATTATTGACTCTAGTGCAAGTGGGAGACTGGAGGAAATATGCCCTAGAGGCAATAATAAAGTTGTTATTTATATTTCCTTATATCATGATAAATGTTTATTATTCATGCTAGAATTGTATTAACCGGAAACTTAGTACATGTGTGAATACATAGACAAACAGAGTGTCACTAGTATGCCTCTACTTGACTAGCTCGTTGAATCAAAGATGGTTAAGTTTCCTAGCCATAGACATGAGTTGTCATTTGATTAACAGGATCACATCATTAGAGAATGATGTGATTGACTTGACCCATTCCGTTAGCTTAGCACGATGATCATTTAGTTTGTTGCTATTGCTTTCTCCATAAATTATACATGTTCCTATGACTATGAGATCATGCAACTCCCGAATACCGAAGGAACACTTTGTGTGCTACCAAACATCACAACATAACTGGGTGATTATAAAGGTGCTCTACAGGTGTCTCCGGTGGTGTTTGTTGAGTTGGCATAGATCAAGATTAGGATTTGTCACTCCGATTGTCGGAGAGGTATCTCTGGGCCCTCTCAGTAATGCACATCAATATAAGCCTTGCAAGCAATGTGACTAATGAGTTAGTTGCGGGATGATGCAATACGGAACGAGTAAAGAGACTTGCCGGTAACGAGATTGAACTTGGTATTGAGATACCGACGATCGAATCTCGGGCAAGTAACATACCGATGACAAAGGGAACAACGTATATCGTTATGCGGTTTGACCGATAAAGGTCTTCATAGAATATGTGGGAGCCAATATGAACATCTAGGTTCCGCTATTGGTTATTGACCAGAGACGTGTCTCGGTCATGTCTACATAGTTCTCGAACCCGTAGGGTCCGCACGCTTAACGTTCGGTGACGATCGGTATTATGAGTTTATGTGTTTTGATGTACCGAAGGTAGTTCGTAGTCCCGGATGTGATCACAGACATGACGAGGAGTCTCAAAATGTTCGAGACATAAAGATTGATATATTGGATGACTATATTCGGACACCGGATGAGTTCCGGGGGTCACCGGATAATTATCAGAGTGCCAAGGGTTATCGGAACCCCCGGGGGAACTAATGGGCCAACATGGGCCTTGTGAGAGAGAGAGAGGAGGGGCCATAGGGCTGCCCCCCCCCCTTGGGAGTCCGAATTGGACAAGGAGGGGGGCAGCGCCCCCTCTTTCCCTCCCTCTCTCCCTCTCTTTCCTTCCCCCTCCTTCTTCCTAGTTGGACTAGGAAAGGGGGGGTCCTACTCCTACTAGGAGGAGGACTCCTCCCTCTCCTTGGTGTGCCCCAAGCCCAGCCGGCCTCCCCCCTTGCTCCTTTATATACAGGGGCAGGGGGCACCCTAGAACACAGAAGTTGATTGTTTCCGGCCGTGTGCGGTACCCCCCTCCACAATAATCCACCTCGGTCATATCGTAGCGGTGCTTAGGCGAAGCCCTGTTTCGGTAGCATCATCATCACCGTCATCACGCCGTCGTGCTGACGAAGCTCTCCCTCGACACTTTGCTGGATCGTGAGTTCGTGGGACGTCACCGAGCTGAACGTGTGCAGATCGCGGAGGTGTCGTACTTTCGGTACTAGGATCGGTCGATCATGAAGACGTACGACTACATCAACCGCGTTGTCATAACGCTTCCGCTTACGTCTACGAGGGTATGTAGATAACACTCTCCCCTCTCATTGCTAAGCATCACCATGATCTTGCATGTGCGTAGGAAATTTTTTGAAATTACTGCGTTCCCCAACACCTATAGGATAAAGTTGGATGAAATCATGTAGGTACTAATCCACCTCAAACTTGTGTTTTCACTCAATCTATTGAACCACTCCAAAGTGTCATGAATAGTTCTAGAGATCGTACTATGATACTCATCAATAAAATCTAATGTCACCACGAGTATCTTTGGGTGAGACATGCATCAAGTGATCTCAAATCCAAAATATTCAATCTGGTAACAAAGAGCCCTCAAAGAGCAAGATTCAATTCACCACAAGAGGATCCACTAGGGTTCTTGATGTTGCAGATGATAATGATGTGGATGATGATGATGATAGGGTGGATGATGATGATGACAGTGGCGATGATGTTTGTATCTCCTCCGTGCGTGATGGGGAATATCCCCTTCTTTTCCTTGCCAATCCCTCCTCCGGATGAACTCCGGGGGCTAGGGTTCTGCCTTTTGGACGAGTTTCTGGTGCCTCCATGCGTCTAATCCACGATCCGATTCAATGGGGTGGAAGTAGTCAATCTGGCGGTGGCGGCGGCACTCCATATGAGCAGGCGCGGTTGTATGGAACGTCGTCTTTTGCCCTGGAAGCGCGGCGACGACTGTTTCTTTGGTCTTCTTGCTTGATTCTTTTATGGCAGATGATTATGACTTTAAATACGTGATTCCACTACCATTTCTGAGGATTTCTTCCATTATATGATAATTGGCAAAAGACGTTACCTAAGGGATTATCAACAAAAGAGGTGCACGAACGCAGTAAAATCCACAAAGCCTACTATGTAGGCACAAAATACTTAGCAAAATCATCACATAAGTTGGACTCATCAACTCCCCCAAGCTTAAGTCTTGCTCGTCCACGAGCAAGTACCGTAGCTTGTAAAGAACAAGGTCAGCCCTATGTTTATGAGATACGGATATAAAAGAGTCGTGAGTCCATCACTGTTTAAAAGAAATGATTTGGGATGAAAGAGTTCATGACAAATGATAGCTCATCTTTACTATGATAATGATCATACAGGCATTCACACTTGGTCACTTTAATTTTGTTGTGGATAGGTAACAACTTCATACTCTAATTCATCGTTGTTTCAACTCGTCAAGCAGCTAATTCTTTTTCCTCTTTTATTTTAGAGATTCCACATTCTTAATTATTTTTGTCTCCTGTCATTGGGACATGTTAAAAGCTCATTTCTTGTGCAAGCTAAACATGAATCTCGAGAGAACTTATTTTATAAAGGAACTTTTTAACTTTTAAGAGGATTTATTCTGCTTGCCCTTTATGAGTTGAACCTTCAATGAGCTAGCGTAATGTGGAGTACTTATGATCATCATGCAAGTAATTATGTGCTACTATTTAGACAACTACCATCTGTTATGTTCTCAAGTACGCAGTAATGATCACACACATCATGATATCCTTATGGTCATCGGAAAGGATCATCCCTTATTTAAAAGGAAAAATTGATAGTTCAACCTTATTGAAAATGAAACTTATAACATGTTCTCAGTTTGCGGAAAGGAGATGCAGAAAGGTAAGGATACAAAGTGCACGTGAATCTTCCCCAAGCTTACAATCAAGCCGGGGAGATCCAGACACTAAACGTTTTATGCTTACTCCTGGGCATCCTAGAAGGCAGCGAAGATGCTCCTGAAACGCTTCCTCGTCTCCTCGATCACGGCCTGCTGATCATCTACAACCTAGGCCAAAACTCAAGTTGTGTTGTATTTTGATTAAAGTCTCAATCATAAGCCTGATCTTGTGGAGAAGATCACTTCCAGATCTTTACTCATCAACCAGTAAGAGTCAATCCCATCTCTAATAACATTCACACAAGCCTTCGAAACCTTCTCTAATTCTCTGATATTTTCGTTCATCTCTTCTAGGGTCGGTGGCTCCTTTCCCAACTCAATTTGAGGGGGGGGCAGAAGAAATAATGGAATAAATCCATGAATAATGAATTGGTAGGGATTAGGAGGATACTCATCTAGAGTGGTGTCGTCATCCCCTTCCTTTGTTGGTTCCTCCTCCTTGATCTTCGCCATCACAAATTTTTCATCGAGGTCTTTCCTCTCCGGACGTGGTTCTTCCTTGAGGCTTAGCTTCCTCAAGTCTTCCCATCCCGAGGGCACAACATCATCCAAGTTTGGGAAGGGGATGATGCAAGCACAGGTGGATGAGGTCTCATGGCGGCGACCGTGCTTGTTTTTTGCAACTAAAAGCTTTTTGGTGGAGATGGCAAACAAAGGAGAAGTGAGATTAGATGGTTTAGGGCTTAATGATGTGCCCCTTCCCTTCTTATAAAGGTTAAGTTTACAGGTAATCACGAGATCACGAATAAAAAGTTAGTTAGAGAGAAATCAAAACAAAATCGGGAAGGAATCACGAAAACAGACCAGTCGACGGCCTTCCATACGTATGGCCGGCCGTAGACTGTCTGGCGAAACTTCGTTTTTTTTCATACCTGTCAAGCCTTCGTGATCTTTGAAGCCAAGATCCTTCTCTTGTAGGGTGTGGTGTTGTTGTGGTATTCTTGCGTGCCGTTCTTGGTTTGTTTGCTCAGCCTAGTCATTTTAATGTGTCTTCTTTATCATCATCAATGAAATGCAACGCCATTGCTCTTCTTAAAAAAATGTTGCCTGGCTTTGATGAAAATGTACCCTGGGGATGGATAGTGTTGCGATCACACGATTTGGCATACATTCCCTCGATATGTTACGATCCCATATATAGTTTGCTGCAAACACACAGATGAAATGCCCCGATGAGTCCGAAGGCCTGCTGCAAACATTGTTTTCATGCATCCTTTGAAATATTTTTCACGTTCGCTTTTTTGTGAATTATTCTTCTCATGTTATTGGTGTGGCAGCATTTACATGTTAGCAACTTAGCATACAGTCGGTGCCATGATTCTTCTCGACGAGGTGCTTTGTTGCGACAAGTGGAGATTTGGTATGTTTTCTCACACTAAAATAAGAATGCTATATACATTGGGTTTGCTTGGAATGCTTCGATGTTTTTTGGTATGTGCTTTGGCACACTGTAATGCCCCGAGACCGATGTGCCAGGTGTCCTCCAGTTATTCGCTGTTGTTGCCATGTCATTGCTTGCGTGTCATGCATTGCATATCATGTCATCATGTGCCTTTCATTTGCATACATGTTTGTCTCAGGCATCCGAGCATTTTCCCCGTTGTCCGTTTTGCATTCCGGCGCTCCGTTCTCCTCCGGTGGTCATTTCTACCTTTCTTTCATGTGTGGGGGTTAAACATCTCCGGATTGGACCGAGACTTGACAAGCGGCCTTGGTTTACTACCGGTAGACCGCCTGTCAAGTTTCGTAGCATTTGGTCTTCGTTTGATACTCCAACGGTAAACCGAGGGACCGAAAAGGCCTCATGTGTGTTGCAGCCCAACACCACTCCATTTTGGCCCAAAACCCACCTAAACCTCCTCCATCATCTCGGTCGTTCGATCACGATCACGTGGCCGAAAACCGCACCTCATTTGGACTCTCCTAGCTCCCTCTACCTATAAATATGTGGCTTCCCCCGAATTTTTCGGATCTTTCCCTACCCTAACCCTAGTCTTCGTCCTCCTCCGCGTCGGCGAGCCCACGGCCGACCCTCCGAGCCCATCTCCTCCGCGCACCTGCCCCGAGCGAGGCCCGCCTCCGCGCTGCTTCTTCCTCCGCGCAGGCGCCGCCAGCCGCACCGGGCGCCATCGCCGGCCGCCACGCGGGACCCTCGCCGGCGCCACCATCCGACCTCGCCGCCCCACTCCGCCTCCCTCGCCACACCCTCCGCCGCCCCGCGAGATCCGGCTGCAGGTGCCCGAGCTCCGCCAGATCCGACGCCCGCCGAGCTCGCCGACGACCTTCCTTGTCTTCTCCGGCGACTGCGTCCTCCCTCCGGCCGTCGTCGTCCTCTTCGGTGAGATCCGGTGGATCGGGACGAGATCCACCGGGATCTCATCCAAACGCGGCCCCTCGATCCGGATCTCCTCGTCCCGGATATCCTCGTCCCGCGTTGACTTTTCACGGAGGTATAAAATTCCACTAAGTCCCCGAAATTCCCAGATTCATATGGCCATGTTCATCGTGTCGTAACTTTGCATCCGTAACTCCGATTTGAGCATGTAGCATATCAAAATGTTCGCTCAGAGAGCACATCACTTCGTCTCATTGCATCATTTTCATTTGAGTTCATCTTGATGCCCGAAATGCTGTTGGAAGAGTGCTATTTGAGTTAATTGTCAGATCTACTGCTCCAATTAGATATTTGTCATTTTTGCCATGATTATTGTGTGCATGATATGCTCCTGAGCTCTACATGTGTTTTGTTATATGCCATGTCATCTTTCCAGGGGTGCTATCCATGTATTTTTGTGATGTGTGTGGTGACTAGCACAAGCTTGCAAAGTGGTGCATTCGTTAATGCTGATTTCAGGGACTTAGCTTTTCCACTAAGTCCTTGATCTGTTCTTATCATTATGCCATATGTTCATGTTGTTTCCTAGTGATCCGTGCCTCTTTTGAGGATGATCAGTAAGGATGTTTTGTTAATCTTGTTGTGCTCTATCCATCCATGCCTTTGTTTGCAATTATGGAGCACCCTAGCTTGAGTCAATCGAGCTCTACTTTTGCCATTTCGTGAATCTGGACAGATTGTCTACTTGTTAGCGATTTTGCCGAGGATGTTGTTGTTGATCCGTGTATGCTATGCTATTGTTCTTGCCATGTCTAGCTTGTATAATGTGTATTATTGATGGATGTATGCTTAGTTTGTTATGCCTTGCTTTGTAGTGAGTGCATCGAGCTCGTAGACAAGCCTACTTGATATCTGTTTTGCATGCTCCAGTTTTTCACTAAGTCTGTGATCTGATTATGTTTTTGCCATGTTCACATGCTTGCAATTGTATTTTCTGATCCCTTTTGGCTCAAGGTCACTAAGGGACTTTTGTTAAGCTCTTTGAGTAGCTCCATGCCATGTTTTACTTTGCCATGTTCAGGCCCTGTAGCATATAGTTTTCATGCTCCAAAGTGTCCTACCTGATCTGTAATTCCAGACAAGTGTTAATTTCACTAAGTCTGAAATCTGCTTGCCAAATGCATTTTTGCCATGCTTGTTTAAACCTGTTAATGGATGAATTAGCCCTAGCTCAGTGTTCATCTTTTGTTAAGAATCATGAATGGATCCCTGCCATGTATTTGGTTGCCATGGTTGAGTGCTGTAGCATGTTCATCCTGTTGCATTTAGATGGCTACTTGCTGTATATCGCAGACCGGTGCCATATTTGAATTGCTTGCCATTTCCAAACCGTAACTCCGATTCCGGTGATCTTTATATCGTTTTCAAGCGGTTTCATCTCACCTTTCCAGTGGCATACTTGGATTTCCAAGTTGAGGACAGGTTCAATCATTCCTTTTCAAATCATGCATATGCATCGCATACCGCATCCCGCATATCATATCATGTTCATGTGTTGGTTGTTTACTATGTTGTGTGCTTCTTTCCGGTGTTTGCTTCTTCGGGTTGGTTCCGATAATGTCGCGTTTGTGAGGACCCGTTCGTCTATGTCCGTTTGTCTTCTTCATGGACTCGTTCTTCTTCCTTGTGGGATTTCAGGCAAGATGACCATACCCTCGAAATCACTTCTATCTTTGCTTGCTAGTTGCTCGCTCTTTTGCTATGCCTATGCTACGATGCCTACCACTTGCTTATCATGCCTCCCATATTGTTGAACCAAGCCTCTAACCCACCTTGTCCTAGCAAACCGTTGATTGGCTATGTTACCGCTTTGCTCAGCCCCTCTTATAGCGTTGTTAGTTGCAGGTGAAGATTGAAGTTTGTTCCTTGTTGGAACATGGAGATGTTGTTCCTTATTGGAACATGTTTACTTGTTGGGATATCACAATATCTCTTATTTAATTAATGCATCTATATACTTGGTAAAGGGTGGAAGGCTCGGCCTTATGCCTAGTGTTTTGTTCCAATCTTGCCGCCCTAGTTTCCGTCATATCGGTGTTATGTTCCCGGATTTTGCGTTCCTTACGCGATTGGGTAATAATGGGAACCCCTTGACAGTTCGCCTTGAATAAAACTCCTCCAGCAATGCCCAACCTTGGTTTTACCATTTGCACTAACAACCTACCACCTTCCCTTGGGTTCTGCAGACTCAAGGGTC
>NC_041388.1:624384556-624386371 GCF_002162155.2 Triticum dicoccoides | reverse complement strand
CGGGGAAACTTGAGGGTTGGTTTTACTCGTAGCTAGTCTCATCTGAGTGTGCCTTGAGAAAGATATATGTGCAGCTCCTATCAGGATTTGTCGGCACATTCGGGCGGTGTTACTGGATTTGTTTTAACTTGTCGAAGTGTCTTGTAGAACCGGGATACCGAGTCTGATCGGAACGTCTCGGGAGGAGGTCTATTCCTTCATTGACCGTGAGAGCTTGTCATGGGCTAAGTTGGGACTCCCCTGCAGGGATTTGAACTTTCGAAAGCCGTGCCCGCGGTTATGGGCAGATGGGAATTTGTTAACGTCCGGTTGTAGAAAACCTGAAGTTGACCTTAATTAAAATGCATCAACCGCGTATGTAACCGTGATGGTCTCTTTCCGGCGGAGTCCGGGAAGTGAACACGGCGTTGGAGTTATGCTTGACGTAGGTTATTTTAGGATCACTTATTGATCATACTTTTATCGATCGTGCTTTGCCTTCTTCTCTCGCTCTCATTTGCGTATGTTAGCCACCATATATGCTAGTCGCTTGCTGCAGCTCCACCTCATACCGTTACCTTACCCATAAGCTTAAATAGTCTTGATCGCGAGGGTGCGAGATTGATGAGTCCTCGTGGCTCACAGATACTTCCAAAACTAGTTTACAGGTGCCGATGAGTCCGTGCAGATGACGCAACCAAGCTCAGGAGGAGCTCGACGAAGATCTTGTCCTTTGTGTTGTTTCGTTCTAGCTGATCAGTAGTGGAGCCCAGTTGGGGTCGATCGGGGACCTTGTCGCATTTGGGGTTCTTCTTTTATTTTGGTTCCGTAGTCGGCCCCTGATTGTATTTGGCTGATGTAATGCTTTATTCATGTATTTGTATGAAGTGGCGATTGTAAGCCAACTATGTATCTCTTTCCCTTATGTATTACATGGGTTGTGTGAAGATTACCTCACTTGCGACATTGCTTTCGATGCGGTTATGCCTCTAAGTCATGCTTCGACACGTGGGAGATATAGCCGCATCGAGGGCGTTACAAGTTGGTATCAGAGCCTTCCCCGACCTTAGGAGCCCACATTGCTTGATTGTCACGACCGGTTTTCCGGGTAATAAATTTCCAGAAAAGACCGTCGTGCTCATCGGCCCCAGGATTACTGTTAGCTGATGAGGCTCCAACTTGATACAGAAATTCCAAGCAGAATACAACATATGTAGTACAAGACCATTCTGGCCTGTGAGTACAACAAATGGTTTCTAGTGGTTGATGGCGGAAGCGGGTTGTGAAACATCAGTGTCTATGGGACTCCATTTCCCACGGGCACAGCTGACCAGGTTAACTCCTATCTTCGCGAGGCTGCTATCTTCATTACTTAGGTTCCGGGGCTGTCATCGCGTCGCTCCTCTTCGTGCAAGAAAATCTGGCCAAGACAATAGCCAGGGACAAGCCAGTGAGTACTTTGAATGTACTCGCAAACATTATGAACACAGGTATAATATAACAATGATGTGCTGAAAATATTTTATGCTCATGACGTCAGTCAAAAATAGTAAATAAAATTCTGATGTGTGCAGGCGGTTATTCATAAAAATGCAATAACATAGTAGTATTAAAATTTATGAAATAAATAACAAGCAATGCCACAGTCGGGCGTCTTAGCGACACCACATAAAGGGCTTTAAAAGAAATGCCACAGTCGGGTGTCTGGGCGACACCACATAAAGGGCTTTAAAAGAAATGCCACAGTCGAGCGTCTGAGCGACACCACATAAAGGGCTTTAAAAGAAATGCCACAGTCGGGCGTCTGAGCGACACCACACAAAGGGCTTTAAAAGA
>NC_041388.1:624372465-624384142 GCF_002162155.2 Triticum dicoccoides | reverse complement strand
CACCACATAAAGGGCTTTAAAAGAAATGCCACAGTCGGGCGTCTGAGCGACACCACATAAAGGGCTTTAAAAGAAATGCCACAGTCGGGTGTCTGAGCGACACCACACAAAGGGCTTTAAAAGAAATGCCACAGTCGGGCGTCTGGGCGACACCACATAAAGGGCTTTAAAAGAAATGCCACAGTCGGGCGTCTGAGCGACACCACATAAAGGGCTTTAAAAGAAATGCCACAGTCGGGCGTCTGAGCAACACCACACAAAGGGCTTTAAAATAAATAATCATAGTGAATATTCCGGAGGTAGAACCATCCCAGAGATACTCGATAATAACAATAATATCACGGGTTAGTCAACAATAATAATTCATAATTATCACAAGTCACAGGTAGTAGTTCTAGTTCTGGTTAACAGTTTCACCTCCGAAGACCGACACTAGGACCGACACTTGACCCATCCCAGACTGTAATCCTTAACCATGGACACGGCTATTCGAATAAGTTTAATCTCTGCAGAGGGTGTACTCTTTACCCACGAGTAACGGATTTCTTTAGTCCATCGGGACTAATTCCGTCTACGGTCTTTTTGTTGAAAACACACCTAACTTGCACACACCAGCTTAACTCACACGTGTCTGGAATCACCCACGACACCTGTCAAGCAAACTTTAAGTGGGGAGGCTACAACCTCACATAGCATGGGATCAAATTTATATCGCGCGCTCTAAGGGGTGGCCTCCCCTCTCGGTCCCAACCGGAAACACCCATGCCCCCGGACCAGGTGGCCTGCCTACCAGCTACAACCGGTATCTTCCACCATGGCCTCTCTGTACGGTGTGTGCTAGAAAGAGGTTGACAACTTACTGAACCGTACTCTACTTGCTGTAGAGATGAGTGGTAGTACGAAACAAGTATGGGGGTTACTGGAACAAGACTCGATCTACGGTCGACTCAGGAGGTTTAAGTATTCCCTGCTTGGTTAGTATAACGAATATATTTCAACCAACAGAGTCACCGCTCATATCACCTTGCCATGCCATACCAGACATAACCGTCCCGACGGAGACCGGCGACAAACTCATGCTTACCCAAGGCAGAGATTTTCTCGGGTTCCTGCCGGTATGCATGCAAGGCACATGAGGGTGATTATCATCACAAGTGTGTCCATTTCCAACAGCATGGAAATTAATAACATGCACCCATGCATATGATCATATCACATGGAATAACAAGTTTCTCCAAAGTGAGGTGATGTTATGAACGAGTCATCGAACACACAAAAATATTATGCCGGGGTTCAGAATGCTTGCCTTCAATGTGTGGAAAGGCAGGGTGCACTCCAAAACTTGAAACCTTTCTCCTCTCTTCAAAAATCCTATTTTAGCAATATAAAAGAATTAACACACAAAATAAAAACAGCACCAAAAGTTGTTCTGAAAATTTTTCAAATAAATCTTAAAATAAATTAGGTGAAATTTGAGAGAGGTAGGAAAAAGAATCATTTCATTTGGAGTTCTATTTAAAAAGTTATAGCCAGTCAAAGTTCTGGTCAAAATATGTTATTTAAATAAAACAGAAAAGAAAACGTTTCGGAGGGGAATACGCTTTCGGAGCGGGGGAAACGTACTGGGGGGAATTACGCCTTCACTTAATCCCACGTGGACAGGCACGGGGTCGCTGACAGTGGGTCCAGAGAGTCCCACTAGTCAGGTTTGACTAGTCTCTCTTTCCCCCTCCTTCCCCTGTCCCGAGCGGAGGCGGAGCTCAGGCGATCGTCGCCGGCGACTGGCAGCTCTTTGCGGGGCCCCGAGGGCAGGGATGGATGCGCCACTCCAGTGCGGTCCTCCCGGTGGTTGCCGGGCCGGTGGGGACGGAGGGAGCTGCCGGCGGTGAGCTTCGCGGCGGAGGAGGCTTTGGGGGTGGAGTGAAAATTCTCCCGCAGTGAGCCCCGATCGAAATCGAGTAGAGGGAAAGGTTCACGGGAGGATGAGGAAGCTCTTGGTGGAGAGAATGGAGAGGGGGAGGCCCTGGTGGTGCCGAATTGGCCAGGGCAGTGGTGGCGGCCGCAGTTACCGGAGATGGGGAAGAAAGCTCTCCTGGGTCGATTGGCGAGCTGGGGAAGCGTCATTGGGGTGGCCTGAGGTTGCCCGTGTGCGGGAACGGCCCGGGGCGTCCATTTATAAGCGAGGCAAGGCGGTTCCGCGGCGGCCGTGGATAAGCTTCCGGCGAACCGACGTTCTGTAGCAGCAGGGCAACGTGGCGTGGCTGGGGATGACGGCAAGAGCTAGCGGACGAGTGGGCACTGCTCGAAGAGCGAGCTGGCGAGCGGAGGTGGCTTTGGCGGCGCCGACCGTGGCAGAGGCGCGCTGCGGACGCCGGTGTGCCGCCAAAAATGCCCTGGCGGCGGCGCTGTAGCGTGCCAGGGTGGCTTGGCGCGATGCTGCGAGGCGGGGAGTGCGTGGCGAGGTGCTGCCGTGTGGGCCAAAGCCAGGGGGCCAGCGTGTCGGCTCGGGCGCGGCATCGTGCAATACGCGCGCTCTGGGCGCGTCCAGTGCACGCACGGGAGATGCTCGACACAATGTCGCGGCATGCTACAGGTCACAGGTGAGGTTGGGGTTTACCAGATCGAGGTTAGGAGCAACTGGGAGTCTAGTGGACATGCTAGTTTGATCAGAGGTGCAAGCTCACAGTGCAATGCCAAAACTCATGTCAAAACTGGTCATGCCCACAGGGTGCTCGATAGAATGCCACATGCACCTAGGCATCTCTTGGGGTAGCCAAAACTTCTAGGTTGGGGTCTCTTTAGATGTACAAGAGGGTGGTGAGGTTAGTTTGCCAAAAGTAGAAACTTGTTAGTGCAAGTTTTGCAAAACTACAATTCTGGACAGGAAATAAATGACATTATTTCATGAACCAAAATTAATCCAATGGGTGCATGCTCCTGGATTTAGGGGTTTGGTAGGGCTGTCTACCAGTAGGAGAAAACACAAGATCATTGGAGCAAAAATAAATAGGGTTGCAGTAGAAATCACAGGGCTGGACCAGAATGAAAATGAGGTTGATTCACTCAAAATTTTCAAAGAACAGCACTATGTTTTTGCACAAAGTGGAATAATATGCTCCTACTGACCTCCCCTAATTTTGGTAGAAGTTTTAAATAAATATTTAAATAGGTTGTAGTGCAAAATGCACTTTGGACCAGAGAAGAAAATTTGAGTGTAGAGCTCAAAATATCCAATGAATGAAATATATTATTGCACAAAAGTGATTTAGAGACATCACATGATATCTCCAAATTTTGGTGAAATTTTTAGTTAAATATATCAAAAGGTTGTAGTTCAAAAAGAGCTCCAAATTTTAAAACAACTCATTTAATGAATAAAGCTGAGGGTGAAATAATTTTATAAATAAATCTCCTGATTGAGAGATGTTTTTAAATGAGAGGGAAAATAAGTCCAATATGTTTTGGAAGGATCCACTTGGGAAAAACTCCTTAATATTAAAATAAAAGTTTTGAAATCAATAGGGATATTCTTGCAGACAAAAAAATTTAAACTCTTGGCAAAATTTTAATAACAAAAACCTGGTTAAATTTTTGGGGTGTTACATTGATCGTTTTTAGCAGCCGTTGTTGAGTCTAGGAAAAATGTTTTGAGTCATTTAGGAATTATATATCGGAGAGTTTAGGAATTCTTTTTACTTCCCAGTCTCCTCATCGCTCTGGTAAGGCTTCCCAGTCTCCTCATCGCTCTTCTCAAATTTCACTAAAAAAAATTTAGGATCACGCGGGTATCTTGGAATCGTTCCGATGCATTTGTGACGAGAACATTGTTCTTGGTGCCTCCTGTCATTTAGGGGTTGCGGCAGTGTCCCGGGGAGTTGAGCTCCGAGGTGTTGTCATCACAATTTTATCGTTGCAGTTCTGGAATACCTGAGTTTAGTATGCCGACATCGAAAATCTCTTTTATGCAGTTGTTGGTGAGATAACCTCGACGCCACCCAGTACTGGGGCGGGAGTTCGGGAGTATTGCCATAACTTGTATAATAGATGCTTTTCGAAGGTTGAGGTAGATGATTTCCGAAGGTTTCTTGGTTATGTGTTGAAGGATGGATACAGCTGGATGTAGGATTTGCTAGTTTTGGGTGAGTTATTATGCTTCCCCTGTATCCCCAACACCTGATTGCATAACCGGAAAGTTTCGGGAGTTTCATAGGTGGGAATTCAAGTAGCTCTTAGGATATCTTTCCAACAGATGTATGATATGAAATTGGGGTTTGACGTCTAGTGGTCCGCCTATTCACGGTTGGTTTTACAGTGGTCTCGTTGTGTCTTAAAGAGTCCTTGGCTATGCCGACTCGGGGACGCTTCGTATGTCATGTGCACTGCCTTGTACATGATGGCGATGTACGATCGAGCTCGTGTAGGCCCCACCACAAAAACTTCGGACGAAATCTCCATCATATGTTTGTTCCGGCCTATTCTGCAAGCCAATCCTTTGTTTTTGGTTTTGAGTTGTGGTATTCGAGTTGCTTCGAAGTCAAATGTTGATTCCATACCTTCCCCCAGCGGTGTTTTCATATTGCTATGCGAATACTAATCCTTCTCATTTATTGAGATTGTCATGTCAATCCTTCTCAACTGGTGTGTCTCTCTTCAAGTGGATCCGATCATTTCAACATCAGCAAGATCTATTACTAGTTCTTCTCAACGGTGTTTGTTTCATCCGTCTCCAAGTTGCCTTTATTTTTTCCCGCCCACCCACCCTTTTTTTCTCAAGGACTCGGATTTCTTAATCAAGCATCCTTTTATTATTGCAAAGTCTCTCCATTCTTTTCCTTCATGTTCTTACCCGGTGATTCTCATGAAGATGCTAACGAAGCTTCTAGTTCATCATTCTCCATTCTTTTTCTTCTCCGGTGGATTCTAGTCAAGCTTTGTTGATCATATCCTTTCCTCGTTTCAATGCCTTATCATGCCAGTGCAATTCTTAATCATTCACCTCGCGCCATTCAGTTGTTCCGGAGTGCTCAAAATATCTCGAAGATTCGTGTTTTCCACTCTGCATTCGTTCAAGATCTTTCGAGGTTGTTATCTCATTCAAGTCATTTAATTCAACCGGTGCAACCTCTCTTTTAAATCATTTCAACGGTGTTTCTTTTGAGTGGGCCCTAACCCACAGGTCTTTTCCCGGGATCTTACCTGACTCCTCTTATTTTCCCGGCATTACTCTCAAATTCTTTTCCAAGTTTGACGTAAGAATGAGTTATCATCGGTCAAATGCCTTTCTCCTTGATCTTTAAAATTCTTTCATCGTTGGTTCAACCTTTCCATTTTTCATCCCGGAGTATCTCAACAATTTGGTGGTGTTTCTCATCGTCATTCTTAGATATTGAAGACCGAAGAAGAGTTTCTCTTTAATCTTGCTCCATTCTCTTCAAGATTCGTGATTCTAGTTTGTTGCCATCCTCTCATAATTGTTTTTTGATTGTGAGAATTCTTTTCACCTATCCGGAGCAATTCAAGATTCTTTTCAGTCTGATTCTCCGGAGGCCATCAATTCAGGTTTATTCATTCTCAGCTTTCAGCTATCATTCTCCAAAATCATACCGGAGCTTAAATCAAGGATTCTCTAGTCAGCTCGTAATCTCTTCGTTCTCAGGGATCTAAATTCTCTCAAGCATTTTCGTTTATTTGCTAATCCTTCCCGGTGTTTCTTCATGTTTTATTCGTTCTTTTTTTAATTCTTATGGTGATTCGTTCAAGAGTTATCTTCCTCGGTTATCATATTAATTCATTCGTTGTTTCAATCCTACCGGCGGTTCATTGAAGACGTTCTCAAGTTATGTTATATCTATCTTAATCCTTTCTACGAGAATAAGTAGTTTGTCAAATCCGTTGATTGTCATCAATTTAATTGGTGAAGGATACGCATAACGTAATTCTTATTCTTGCTTCATCCAAGTGATTAATTCCTTATTCCGGAGGTTCATCAAATTCTCGATTCAAGTTGTCCATCTTTCTTTTCCAGAGCTCAAAGTTATTTCAATTATCATTCCAAAGATCCATCAAATCATTGCAAGGATTCACCTTGTGTTTTCGACCTCTCTTTCCTTTCGTTTGATCATTCTTTCTTACCGGAGTTCTTTATGGAGACTCTACATGATGGTTCATCAAGGATTTAATTCCTTCTAGAAGTATTCATCAAGATTCTTTTCAGAGGAATTCAAGCATTCTTCATTTTGCTATCGGGAGTGCAATTCTTTCTCCTGTATCATTGGAGGTGGTATTATGTCATTCTTGGTAATCTGAGTTCATGTTCCATGATTCACATGCTGTTAAGAATGAGCTATTTTAAAGCCATCAATCTCGTCATTGGAATTATCTTGGGCTATATTTCACCTAAAACCGTCCCTAAGGATTGTTGCTATTTATGGTGCTCATATAAGACCCAAGTTCTTCTTTCATCCTTCCGGTGAAATAAGTTTCTCGTCTCCTTGTTCTTATCAATCCAATTCTTTTTCCCGCGAGTGGCAAGTTGTCACCTCATAATCGGAGATGTATTTCTTAAGACCATATCAAGCTTATTCTTTTCGTTGTTGGTTTTCCAACAACTCCGTTCTAGCATTTGTTGTAAGCGTGCTCCCTCAAGATCCTGTTTCCCTTCGCTCATTCCATTCCATTCTATTCTTTTGTTCCGGAGTCATGGTGATGTTGCTCTTTTCTCTCATCATCTTGGATAGTGTTCTTTTCGTGCCTATCCATTTAACCGGAGTGTCGTGTCCTCTGCTCAAGCTCTTTTCTTCCTATCTAGTCTTTCATCTCTTTTCAACCGGAGTGCTGTCAGAATTCGTTCTTCCTTGTTTCCCTTTTCTAATGGAGTGTTTTCAACTTCATTCATCTTCGTTGTATTCTTTTCTCGAAATGGCTTAACCTTTGCAAGGTTCTTGGTTTCACTCGTTGGTCATAGAAGCAACTTAGTTTTACCTCTTCTCTTTCTCTTCCGTTTTTTTCCCTCCGGTGCCATTCTAGATCTCGGGACGAGATCCTCTCGTAGTGGTGGAGTGTTGTAACGCCCCGAGACCGATGTGCCAGGTGTCCTCCAGTTATTCGTTGTTGTTGCCATGTCATTGCTTGCGTGTCATGCATTGCATATCATGTCATCATGTGCATTTCATTTGCATACATGTTCGTCTCATGCATCCGAGCACTTTCCCCGTTGTCCGTTTTGCATTCCGGCGCTCCGTTCTCCTCCGGTGGTCATTTCTACCTTTCTTTCATGTGTGGGGTTAAACATCTCCGGATTGGACCAGGACTTGCCAAGCGGCCTTGGTTTACTACCGGTAGACCGCCTGTCAAGTTTCGTGCCATTTGGTCTTCGTTTGATACTCCAACGGTTAACCGAGGGACCGAAAAGGCCTCGTGTGTGTTGCAGCCCAACACCCCTCCATTTTGGCCCAAAACCCACCTAAACCACCTCCATCATCTCGGTCATTCGATCACGCTCGCATGACCGAAAACCGCACCTCATTTGGACTCTCCTAGCTCCCTCTACCTATAAATATGTGGCTTCCCCCGAATTTTTCGGATCTTTCCCTACCCTAACCCTAGTCTTCGTCCTCCTCCAGCCGCCGGACGTGTCCGACCGGGCCGGACATGTTCGCCCGTCCGCGCGCCGCCGCCCCCAGCCTCTCCTGGACCGACACGTGGCAAGCGCCGCCGCGGGCCCGCGAGCCCACGGCCGACCCTCCGAGCCCATCTCCTCCGCGCGCCTACCCCGAGTGAGGCCCGCCTCCGCGCCGCTTCTTCCTCCGCGCAGGCGCCGCCAGCCGCACCGGGCGCCATCGCCGGCCGCCATGCGGGACCCTCGCAGGCGCCACCATCCGACCTCGCCGCCCCACTCCGCCTCCCTCGCCGCGCCCTCCGCCGCCCCGCGAGATCCGGCCGCAGGTGCCCGAGCTCCGCCAGATCCGACGCCCGCCGAGCTCGCCGGCGACCGCGTCCTCCCTCCGGCCGTCGTCGTCCTCTCCGGTGAGATCCGGTGGATCGGGACGAGATCCACCAGGATCTCATCCAAACGCGGCCCCTCGATCCGGATCTCCTCGTCCCGGATATCCTCGTCCCGCGTTGACTTTTCACGGAGGTATAAAATTCCACTAAGTCCCCGAAATTCCCAGATTCATATGGCCATGTTCATCATGCCATAACTTTGCATCCGTAACTCCGATTTGAGCATGTAGCATATCAAAGTGTTCGTCTGAGAGAGCACATCATTTCGTCTCATTGCATCATTTTCATTTGAGTTCATCTTGATGCCCGAAATGCTGTTGGAAGAGTGTTATTTGAGTTAATTGTCAGATCTACTGCTCCAATTAGATATTTGTCATTTTTGCCATGATTATTGTGTGCATGATATGCTCCTGAGCTCTACATGTGTTTTGTTATATGCCATGTCATCTTTCCAGGGGTGCTATCCATGTATTTTTGTGATGTGTGTGGTGACTAGCACAAGCTTGCAAAGTGGTGCATTCGTTAATGCTGATTTCAGGGACTTAGCTTTTCCACTAAGTCCTTGATCTGTTCTTATCATTATGCCATATGTTCATGTTGTTTCCTAGTGATCCGTGCCTCTTTTGAGGATGGTCAGTAAGGATGTTTTGTTAATCTTGTTGTGCTCTATCCATCCATGCCTTTGTTTGCAATTATGGAGCACCCTAGCTTGAGTCAATCGAGCTCTACTTTTGCCATTTCGTGAATCTGGGCAGATTGTCTACTTGTTAGCGATTTTGCCGAGGATGTTGTTGTTGATCCGTGCATGCTATGCTATTGTTCTTGCCATGTCTAGCTTGTATAATGTGTATTATTGATGGATGTATGCTTAGTTTGTTATGCCTTGCTTTGTAGTGAGTGCATCGAGCTCGTAAACAAGCCTACTTGATATCTGTTTTGCATGCTCCAGTTTTTCACTAAGTCTGTGATCTGATTATGTTTTTGCCATGTTCACATGCTTGCAATTGTATTTTCTGATCCCTTTTGGCTCAAGGTCACTAAGGGACTTTTGTTAAGCTCTTTGAGTAGCTCCATGCCATGTTTTACTTTGCCATGTTCAGGCCCTATAGCATATAGTTTTCATGCTCCAAAGTGTGCTACCTGATCTGTAATTCTAGACAAGTGTTAATTTCACTAAGTCTGAAATCTGTTTGCCAAATGCATTTTTGCCATGCTTGTTTAAACCTGTTAATGGATGAATTAGCCCTAGCTCAGTGTTCATCTTTTGTTAAGAATCGTGAATGGATCCCTGCCATGTATTTGGTTGCCATGGTTGAGTGCTGTAGCATGTTCATCTTGTTGCATTTAGATGGCTACTTGCTGTATATCGCAGACCGGTGCCATATTTGAATTGCTTGCCATTTCCAAACCGTAACTCCGATTCCGGTGATCTTTATATCGTTTTCAAGCGGTTTCATCTCATCTTTCCAGTGGCATACTTGGATTTCCAAGTTGAGGCCAGGTTCAATCATTCCTTGTCAAATCATGCATATGCATCGCATACCGCATCCCGCATATCATATCATGTTCATGTGTTGGTTGTTTACTATGTTGTGTGCTTCTTTCCGGTGTTTGCTTCTTCGGGTTGGTTCCGATAACGTCGCGTTTGTGAGGACCCGTTCGTCTACGTCCGTTTGTCTTCTTCATGGACTCATTCTTCTTCCTTGCGGGATTTCAGGCAAGATGACCATACCCTCGAAATCACTTCTATCTTTGCTTGCTAGTTGCTCGCTCTTTTGCTATGCCTATGCTATGATGCCTACCACTTGCTTATCATGCCTCCCATATTGTTGAACCAAGCCTCTAACCCACCTTGTCCTAGCAAACCGTTGATTGGCTATGTTACCGCTTTGCTCAGCCCCTCTTATAGCGTTGTTAGTTGCAGGTGAAGATTAAAGTTTGTTCCTTGTTGGAACATGGAGATGTTGTTCCTTATTGGAACATGTTTACTTGTTGGGATATCACAATATCTCTTATTTAATTAATGCATCTATATACTTGGTAAAGGGTGGAAGGCTCGGCCTTACGCCTAGTGTTTTGTTCCAATCTTGCCGCCCTAGTTTCCGTCATATCGGTGTTATGTTCCCGGATTTTGCGTTCCTTATGCGGTTGGGTAATAATGGGAACCCCTTGACAGTTCGCCTTGAATAAAACTCCTCGAGCAATTCCCAACCTTGGTTTTACCATCTGCACTAACAACCTACCACCTTCCCTTGGGTTCTGCAGACTCAAGGGTCATCTTTATTCTAACCCCCCCCCCCCCGGGGCCGGTGCTCCTCTGAGTGTTGGTCCGAACTGAGCTGCCTGCGGGGCCACCTCGGGGAAACTTGAGGGTTGGTTTTACTCGTAGCTAGTCTCATCTGAGTGTGCCCTGAGAAAGAGATATGTGCAGCTCCTATCGGGATTTGTCGGCACATTCGAGCGGTGTTGCTGGATTTGCTTTAACTTGTCGAAGTGTCTTGTAGAACCGGGATACCAAGTCTGATCGTAACGTCTCGGGAGGAGGTCTATTCCTTCGTTGACCGTGAGAGCTTGTCATGGGCTAAGTTGGGACTCCCCTGCAGGGATTTGAACTTTTGAAAGTCGTGCCCGCGGTTATGGGCAGATGGGAATTTGTTAACGTCCGGTTGTAGAAAACCTGAAGTTAACCTTAATTAAAATGCATCAACCGCGTGTGTAACCGTGATGGTCTCTTTTCGGCGGAGTCCGGGA
Organism: Triticum dicoccoides; assembly: GCF_002162155.2. Taxonomy (NCBI): domain Eukaryota; kingdom Viridiplantae; phylum Streptophyta; class Magnoliopsida; order Poales; family Poaceae; genus Triticum; species Triticum dicoccoides. Next base: position 624,373,387 of record NC_041388.1, on the reverse strand, counting down.
AGTGAACACGGCGTTGGAGTTATGCTTGACGTAGGTTATTTTAGGATCACTTATTGATCATACTTTTATCGACCGTGCTTTGCCTTCTCTTCTCGCTCTCATTTGCGTATGTTAGCCACCATATATGCTAGTCGCTTGTTGCAGCTCCACCTCATACCTTTACCTTACCCATAAGCTTAAATAGTCTTGATCGCGAGGGTGCGAGATTGCTGAGTCCCCGTGGCTCACAGATACTTCCAAAACCAGTTTGCAGGTGCCGATGAGTCCGTGCAGATGACGCAACCAAGCTCAGGAGGAGCTCAACGAAGATCTTGTCCTTTGTGTTGTTTCGTTCTAGCTTATCAGTAGTGGAGCCCAATTGGGGTCGATCGGGGACCTTGTCGCATTTGGGGTTCTTCTTTTATTTTGGTTCCGTAGTCGGACCCTGATTGTATTTGGCCGATGTAATGCTTTATTCATGTATTTGTGTAAAGTGGCGATTGTAAGCCAACTATTTATCGCTTTCCCTTATGTATTACATGGGTTGTGTGAAGATTACCTCACTTGCGACATTGCTTTCAATGAGGTTATGCCTCTAAATCGTGCTTCGACACGTGGGACTTATAGCCGCATCGAGGGCGTTACACACACCACAGGAGAAAAAATGCAAATTAAACGCTCAGTTCTCCTAAAAGGATACTATTATATATCTAGAGTTGTAGACTCCTCTCTATCTCTACTCTCTTCACCGGTTTAATTAACTTTCCTTTGCCGCCACTCAGATTTTTTTTAGAACATGCCACCTCTCAGATACTAATCCTATCTTGTTGGCGAAGAAATATCTATCAGATTCGGTTGAGATCTGCTTCCAAGGATTCTCTCTCTATCTCTCTCTCTCTCTCTCTCTCTCTCTCTCTCTCTCTCTCTCTCTCTCTCTCTCTCT
>NC_041388.1:624357828-624372099 GCF_002162155.2 Triticum dicoccoides | reverse complement strand
GCCATGCTAGCTGTCAAATTAAATTAACAGCAAGTGATTCCGTTTAAACCTGGCGTCAGTCTCTCTCTCTCTCTCTCCCTATCTCTATCTGCCGCGCCACGCTGTCAAATTAACAGCAGGTGAATCCCGTTTAAACCGCGCGTAACAAATCGGATCGATCCCAGCCTTTCCTTCCTTCACCCGCCATCGATCGTCCATCGTCTCCGAAGCGGACTCCCATCCCGCCGCGATCCACCAGCTAGCTCGATCGCAGCCTCGCGCGCCACGGAACCCCCGCCGACTTAGGCAGGCTTAAACCCTAGCTAGCTAGCGATCTACCACCCCGGCTCCGAGTCCCACTGCGCCTTGCCGCCGCAGAACGGATCTACCCCTCACCCAAGCCCTCGCTCTCCATATAAGGCAACCCACTCCTCCTCTATCTCCCTCCCCACCCCACAAGCAAAGCGTAGGCGCAGGCCCCCCACAGCACAAGCCAAGCCCTAAACCCTCCAGCGTAGCATAGCGATATATACGAGTGAATTGCAAGAAACCACCACATTTGGGGCTTATCTTGCAGAAAACAATGTGGTCGCTAATCATTTGCAAAAGCCACCGCGGATTCGGTAACAGTTTTGCAGATTGCACTGAACATGTCATTTGGCTCGATTGAGGGCGTTTCCGACATGTGGGGCCCAATATGCGTGACATGGCGTAACGGACGCGCTGACGGCGCCGTTTGAGTGTACATCTTGTCAAGCCGGACCGACCGACCGACGGCGCCCGACCAAACCAGGTCTGCTCCGTCCTCTCCCTCCAGCTCCAATCCATGGAGACGACGAAGCCTAGTGGCGTGGACGGTGGCGGGGGAGTTGCTGCCGGTGGGGATGCTCCGGGCGGCGGTGCTGGAGATCCACCGGAGTTCTGCGGGAGCTCCAATCCGTCGAGCGCGCTGCCTCTTCCCCAACCGTCGTCGCCGCCGAAGTTGTTGGAATGCGCGGCGGCTACTGCGTTCGCCCAGGCGCTGAAGGCCAATCCGACGGGCAGCCACCATTTTGCCTCCTCCTTCGGCGGTGTGGAGTAAGTCATCCTCCTCCTCCTTTGTCATTTCCCTGATTGGTATTCTAGGGTTAGGGTTGTAGTGTTAGGGTTCTATGGTTGGTGTTCTTGGGTAGTTGTAGTACGGCTAAGGTTGTAGTGTTAGGGTTCTAGCATTAGGGTTAGTGTTAGCTGTTAACTGAATTTTCAGTAAACTATTAACTGTGTACTGAATTTATTGAACACTGTATATTGTTAACTGAATTTTATGAAGACTATTAAGTGGATTTTAACACTGTTAACTGAATTTCTGTTGCCAACAATTTTAACTCTGTTAACTGAATATTGTGAACACTGTTAACTTTTAACTGAATTTATTGATAACTGTATGATGTTAACTGAATTTTGTTTACACTGTTAACTGGATTTTAACACTCTAAACTGAATTTCTATTGCCACCAATGAGACCTCTTAACAATAATTGTGAACACTGTTAAATGCATTTTATCTGAATTTGTAGCTTGGATGATGAAGAATGGGAAGTGAGGTTCCATTTCCTAGACAGAGATAACTTGGAAAGAACAATCTGTTTATCAGACATAACCTTCTGGAATCTCATTGCCCTAATAGAGGTAGAAGGCTATAGTTCAAGGGATTTTATGTATTATGTTAGAAATCCAGGAGCTGGGGTGTCAGGAATGGAAGAATTAACTGATGATGACAAGGTGGAAGAAATATTGGATCACATAGCTAGTAAAGGAAAGAATATTGTTAACATTACAGTTATGAGAAGTGATGCACCTAGACCAGTTGATTTGAACATTGGTCATGCTTATGAAGAGCAGGTTCCTTTGTCAGAAATAGGTGTACCAGTTGTCTATGAGGTAGCCAATTCAGGAGTTCTTTTCCCTAGTCCAGTGAAACCCCAACCACAGCCAGTCCAAGTAATGAACACACAGGAGAGCTCTTGTTTGTTGATGCAAAAGGGCCCAAGTGAACCTGAGTTTGCTTTGGACAATGGTAATGAGAGGCATGAGTATTTCATGGAGACAGACCAAGAGCAAGAGCACATTGAGCAGATGATGGAGCAGAAAAGAAATGAAGAAATTCAGAGGTACAGGAGTAATATGATACAAAGAGAGAAGTACAAGGCAGCAAAAATAAAACTCCCACAGCTGCTTACTGAGGAGTTCACTGATAGTGAAAGTGAGGATGAAGATCTTGAAGATGAGGACATATTGGCTAGGTTGGGGGCAATGAAGAGGCATAGGGATGATCCACTACGTCACTTTGAAGGAGACACTGATGTAGAAGAGCTATATGGGCCAGATGAGGAGGAGGAGAATGAAGGAAGAGATGAAGAGGAAGGACAATAGGAGCCACTAGATGAGGGCTTGAGAGGAGGAAGCAGTGTAGGAGGAAGCAGCAGCACAGGAGGAAGTAAGAGGAGGGGGGAAGGGGCCAACAACAAGATCCCTTGCAAGTTTGGATCAAATCGTAGAGCAAGACTGGGCACCTTCATCTGATGAGGAGAGAAATCCAGGTGACTTAAGTCAGGAAGAGAATGATTGTGCTTAGCTTCCACCATTTAAGCTACCAAATGGTAGGAAGAGCAGGGCCAAAAAGAATAAAGTTAGGGTTTGGTATGATGAGGAGAGGGAAAACCCACAAAAACAATTTGTCAAGCAACTTTGTTTCCTAGATGTCCAGCAGTTCAGGAGGGCACTCCTTACATTTCACATCTCACAAAACAGGAACTACTCATTTCATAGGAATTGTTCAGATAGAGTTATTGTAGTTTGCAGTACAGATGACTGTCCTTTTTTCATTGCTGCTTCCAAAATTGCACATGAGAAGACATTTTGCATGAAGAAAATGAACTTGTACCACAACTGTCCTGCTGTTGGAGAGAGCACCAAAGTCACTACAAGATGGTTGGCACATGAGTGTGAGCAACAGTTAAGGTCTGACATAAACACACCAGTCCAGGCAATAATTGACAATTTGAAGAAAAAACATGGAATTGAAGTGTCCATTTACATGGCCTACAGGGCAAGGAAAGCAGCTAAGGAAGTTGTCCAAGGAGATCAGAGGGCACAATACACTAGGATAAGGGATTACCTCCAAGCTGTGCTGGATACCAATCCTGAAAGTAGATGCATTGTGACAACAAAGCATTTAAAGCTTCATCCTAGCAAAAACCCTAGATTTCATGGCTTGTTCATGTGCCTCAATGCTTGCAAAGAGGGCTTCCTAAATGGTTGCAGACCCTTCATAGGTACTTGCATAATTATTTTCCCAACATATTTCCCAACATCATCCAAGTTTGGGAAGGGGATGATGCGAGCACAGGTGGATGAGGTCTCATGGCGGCGACCGTGCTTGTTTTTTGCAACTAAAAGCTTTTTGGTGGAGATGGCAAACAAAGGAGAAGTGAGATTAGATGGTTTAGGGCTTAATGACGTGCCCCTTCCCTTCTTATAAAGGTTAAGTTTACAGGTAATCACGAGATCACGAATAAAAAGTTAGTTAGAGAGAAATAGAAACAAAATCGGGAAGGAATCGCGAAAACAGACCAGTCGACGGCCTTCCATACGTATGGCCGGCCGTAGACTGTCTGGCGAAACTTCGTTTTTTTTCATACCTGTCAAGCCTTCGTGATCTTTGAAGCCAAGATCCTTCTCTTGTAGGGTGTGGTGTTGTTGTGGTATTCTTGCGTGCCGTTCTTGGTTTGTTTGCTCAGCCTAGTCATTTTAATGTGTCTTCTTTATCATCATCAATGAAATGCAACGCCATTGCTCTTCTTAAAAAAATGTTGCCTGGCTTTGATGAAAATGTACCCTGGGGATGGATAGTGTTGCGATCACACGATTTGGCATACATTCCCTCGATATGTTACGATCCCATATATAGTTTGCTGCAAACACACAGATGAAATGTCCCGATGAGTCCGAAGGCCTGCTGCAAACATTGTTTTCATGCATCCTTTGAAATATTTTTCATGTTCGCTTTTTTGCGAATTATTCTTCTCATGTTATTGGTGTGGCAGCATTTACATGTTAGCAACTTAGCATACAGTCGGTGCCATGATTCTTCTCGACGAGGTGCTTTGTTGCGACAAGTGGAGATTTGGTACGTTTTCTCACACTAAAATAAGAATGCTATATACATTGGGTTTGCTTGGAATGCTTCGATGTTTTTTGGTATGTGCTTTGGCACACCACGGGAGAAAAAAAATGCAAATTAAACGCTCAGTTCTCCTAAAAGGATACTACTCCCTCCGTTCCTAAATACTTGTCTTTCTAGTCATTTCAATAAGTGACTACATACGGAGCAAAATGAGTGAATCTATACTCTAAAATATGTCTACATACATTCATATGTAGTAGTCATTTGAAATGTCTAGAAAGACAAATATTTAGGAACGGAGGGAGTACTATATATCTAGAGTTGTAGACTCCTCTCTATCTCTACTCTCTTCACCGGTTTAATTAACTTTCCTTTGCCGCCACTCAGATTTTTTTTAGAACATGCCACCTCTCAGATACTAATCCTATATTGTTGGCGAAGAAATATCTATCAGATCCGGTTGAGATCTGCTTCCAAGGATTCTCTCTCTCTATCTCTCTCTCTCTCTGCGCCACGCTAGCTGTCAAATTAACAGCAAGTGATTCCGTTTAAACCTGGCGGCAGTCTCTCTCTCTCCCTATCTCTATCTGCCGCGCCGCGCTGTCAAATTAACAGCAGGTGAATCCCGTTTAAACCGCGCGTAACAAACCGGATCGATCCCAGCCTTTCCTTCCTTCACCCGCCATCGATCGTCCATCGTCTCCGAAGCGGACTCCCATCCCGCCGCGATCCACCAGCTAGCTCGATCGCAGCCTCGCGCGCCACGGAACCCCCGCCGGCTTAGGCAGGCTTAAACCCTAGCTAGCTAGCGATCTACCACCCCGGCTCCGAGTCCCACTGCGCCTTGCCACCGAAGAACGGATCTACCCCTCACCCAAGCCCTCGCTCTCCATATAAGGCAACCCACTCCTCCTCTATCTCCCTCCCCACCCCACAAGCAAAGCGCAGGCGCAGGCCCCCCACAGCACAAGCCAAGCCCTAAACCCTCCAGCGTAGCGTAGCGATATATACCGAACCCTCACTGCTGATCGGTCGATCGATCTGGTTTCCTTCCATGGCCGGTCCCGATGATCGCCTGGCCCAGTCGCGGCGCCGGCACCGCGAGATCGAGGAGGGCGAGGTCGTCTCGGGCGGCTACAGCACGGGCTCCGACACCGACACCGACGACGAGGACGCGCGCTACTACCTCCACCCAGTGCCCCACCGCGACGACCGCCAGCGGACGATGGTCACGGCCGCGCGGCCCGGCCCGGCCCCTGTACCGGAGGACGTGGTCGTCGGAGGCGGCGGCGCCGTCTTAGGATCAAGATCGACTACCCGGGACTCTTCGCCCACATCCTCGCTTGGCTCTGGCAGGACCATCAGCGACGTCGGCCACGCAGGGGGCGATGCTACTGCCACCACCGCATTATTCCCGGCATGCCCCATCTGCCACAGGCAGTTCCACAGCTCCAAGGCCGTGCATGGCCACATGAGGGTCCACGCGCAGGCGCAGCCCAGAGAGGAGGAGAAGGTGTCTGCTGCGGTCAGCGCCGTGGACGACTCCGTGTCCGTGTCCAAGCCCAATGTCGTCGCGGAGCCCAAGGTCTCGGACGATCCCATGCCCGTGGATGTGGCCAGCAGCCATCAGGTTGTCCCCGGCAGCGGCAGCGCAAGCGTGGAGCCAAGTCAGAGTGCCGCTGATCTTTCCATGGCCATCGTGGTGGTAGAGGCAGCACCACCGGCCGCTGCACCTAAGCAAGTCGACATCGCCCCGACGCCTCCTGCACCGGCGCAAGTGCCCGTTCCCCCTCCGGTCGCACCAGCACCAGAGCCAGCCGCCGTCTACATCCACCAGCCCGCCCCCGCACAGCAGCATGTCTTCGTCCCCCCACCGCAGGCCGCGGCACCGCCGCATGCCTTCCACGGGCCGCTGCACATGATCCCGCACCAGGACCCGGCCGCCCCGCGTGGGTTCTCGTGCAAGGAGTGCTACCGGTGGTTCCCGACACACCAGGGGCTGGGCGGCCACGTCGCCGGCCACAAGAACCGGCGGATCGCTGCGGCGGCCGCCGCAGCCATAGCCGCGGGGATCGACCCGATTGACCACGCCGCGGGCGTGCCCAGGCCGGTGAGGCAGCACACCTGCAAGGTCTGCGGCGCCGTGCACAGCAGCGGCGTCCGACTCGGGGGCCACATGAGGAAGCACTACACAGGCAAGCCCATCGTGCCGAGGAAGCGGGCGCGCCTCCTCCTTCCCCCGGATCACCTCGGGCTCGCGATCCCCGGGCAGGGGCCACAGGCGCCAGCTACCGAGGTGGCGGCGCAGCCACCGCAGACGCCGGCGGTGCCGGCGGGCTGGCTAAGGATCTTCGGCGTCACCATCATGCAGGAGGCGAAGGAGGAGGACCCCCCGTCGCCGTCGAGGACAAGCAGTGACCGATGAATACGGCAAACATGCAGTTTGATATGGAGTTTATACGTATAAAAATGTTAGGAGATTGGTACGATTAGAAGATTTATTAGGTCAGAAACATCTCAGGAGAAGTCTAAAGTTGTGTGATAGTTTGATCGATACGTGCTTGAATTTGGATAAACTAGTAAGTTGGCACGTGCAACCCACGTGTAATCTTTAAAAGAATTCTGAGCCTTCCATCTTGGTTGCCATCCATAGTAGCCCACTCTGCCCATTCACATGACATATGACATCTTTGCTCTTTTGTAGTATACTCCTCCGATCCAAAACAAGTGTCGTGGTAAACTAAAACCATGACACTTATTTTGGATCAGAGGCAGTATATAGCGGACATATGTGCCATAATTATCCCTGACATTTGCCAAATTGAGATAGTATTAATGAACGAATTAACGTCAACACTATATTTTATCCATGAATGGTTATATATAACAGGTGATACATAATATCGCATGCTTATGGCTAATCCCGATCTTGACAAACTCACCATATGATACCACAAAAGAAAACCCAATCAATCAAAATAACATGAACAACAACTTCTGAAGTACTCCCTCTGTTCCTTTATAGAAGGTGTATTTGTTTTTTGATAAAAATTTCATAATGTAAGGTGCATTTCTTATAAAACCTCATAATTCCTTTTTTAACCCTTCAAAAAAAGAAAAGTATCTCTCTCCCGATTGCCTGTATCTCTATTTCTAGAAGAAGAAGGAAAGCATCTCTTCCCTGATTGTGTGTATCTTTTCATTTCCTAGCCTAACCGATTTACTTGCCACTAACCAACAAAATTTTAAAGTGAAATTTTGTTCTAAATTATCTATAGTTTGTTGCCTTGGTCACCGTGCCCAAAAAAATACACCTAACATAAAGGAACGGAGGGAGTATTTAATAACAGCAAAAGAAAACTACTAAATTAAACTTCGCATCAGGGTAACTTATGGTTCTTCTCAAGAATTAGAATCTCTGAATCGTAAAAATCGACGTGGCTTCCTTAGAGATATAGCTCAAGTTTGTTAATGTAGTTCAAAGCAATGGCCTATTGAAAAAGTTTGTACCGGAGCTCGTTTCAGCCAAGTTAAGTATGATTCCAGTGAAATCAATCATCTGATCCGCTATTGTGTGCATAATGGGATTATACATAGAAGATGAAATTAGTGAACGGTGAGTACACACCTTTTATTTCACTGGGGCGTCCAGATATATAACTTGTGCTCACACATCTTTCTTCACCTTGCATGTCATCTATACCAATATAAAAAGACCCAGTGAGGCAGATCCAATAAATCTCAGTACATCCTGATCGTACCTCGTTGGTAATTCAAATTAGCGCACATCCTGATCGTAGCGGAGAAGCACCCGAATGACTATTTTGCATCTGCGAGATGTGTGTAAAAAATCAGTGAAATCAGTATAATATGCATGAACATGGATGAGCAAATTTCAGGCAATGCAAATCACACTGGTAATGAAGCTTAAGTGCTAAATGCCTGCATTCAAATCGCCGATCAAAGAGTTTTAAACTCTGTTAACAAGCTTGATTTGCCTTCAGTTATCAAGTGTATACGGGGCTACTTTTCGGTTGATCGATCTTAGGTAAGTGAAACGTTAATCAGTACATCACGTATGCCAAAACAGATAGCACACGTGAACCAATCTATAAAATGTGAAGCAAAGGTGAACAAAAGACAGTACAAATAAAAGACCTCTCCAGCCGTCAGGCCTGGCGGCGGTGTGTTTGAAGGTAGCACATCCCCTGACAGTGCGAGATGACGGGGAGATGTGAACTCACGGCGTGGCCGACGGCCCAGGCCAGGCGGTTTAGGCGGCGTCCCCGACGGCCGGCCAAGCAGTTTAGGCGGCGGCGCTGATGGCCGAGGCTAGGCGATCCGATGGGTGGGAGCGGCACGGAGCTGTGAGGGGCGGCGTCCCTGAAGGTGTGGCAGCTCGATCAAGGCGATGGGGGTGGCGTCCTGAATGGTGCGGCAGGTCGATGCGATGGCAGCGGCGTGCAGCGGCTCGAGGCTATTTGGGCGGCGCGAGGCGGCGTCCCGACGCTGCGGTGGTTCCGGTTTCCTTTCATGCGAAGTGTTCGTAAGGGAAGATAATCAGGAAAGAGAAAGTATTACTCGCTAAATGTGTTTAGTCGCTCACCATCAAAACAATAAGGACGGTTGGATGAACGCAAATGGATGACTGAGATTTATTGGATCTGCCTCACTGGGTCTTTTTATATTGGTATAGATGTCTCTATTGGCCGTATATACTCTTTGTTCATCCAAGTTTTATAACGTTGAGTGTTACAAGGACGACACAGTGCACACCACACACGCGCACAATCATCTCGATCACCGTTATTGGAACGAAAAAGACGCAAAAGCTCTGTGGCAGAAATTTTCTCGGGAGCAATGCTACAAGTACAAATCACTACAGGGACCCCTATATTTGTTTGTACATCTAGCATTTTTCGGAAACGATCCTACAATTCACGCTCAAACTGGAAGTGCATGCATGCGTGCACAAAGCCAAATAAATCAACACCCGAAAAGTGTAGTTCTACGGAGTGTGTCCACCAACAGGGGTTTTCCAGGAGAGGCGATTGCAGGGCGTTCGTCTTCCGCGCTACTAGGGTTAGGTTTTTCCTCTCAGGGGTGGTGAGGCGTGTAGGGTGGCGACGGCGCGGCAGCCAAAACGCAAAAGACTCCAACGCAAACGGCGAGGACGGCAACAGGATCATCAAGCCGGGGTTCGACGAAATCCCCAACGGAAGGGGAGGAGTCGGAAGAGGCGGCCAGCCTCATTGCAAGGATGGGAGAACTGCTGCTTACTGAGGAGGAGTCGGCAAGCTTTGTGTTTCAAGACCGGGGCAGGATCACCCAAGACCGAGTAGATGGTCTGCCATGGGCAAAGTCTGCTCACCCCGGCCGGTGAACATAGTTACAGTCTTACATACATGCGCTAGAAAGAACAATGATGAGGGCCTGGGGGCTGCACCGCGAGGCACAATTCAGAGACATCTTTGTTGTCCACTTTGGAAGCAAAGTGAGACTGGAAGCATGCGCTTAACAATGGACCGTGGCAGTTTGACTTCCATGTGATAGTTCTCAAGGACTATGAGGGGGGTGCTGTCAGGCCGTGGGAGATGTTTTTTAACACGAGTGGAAATGTGGGTTCGTGTGACAGATCTGCCGCTAGATAAAATATCTGAGGACTTTAGCAAAGCGTTGGGCAACTGGCTTGGTGAAGTGGTTCGTGTTGACAAAGAGAAAGATGGTTTTTCCATAAGCAAACATCTTCGTGTGCGTGCAAAGCTGTCAGTTTTTGATCCGCTTGTGCCTCAAAGCATCACTGGAAGATAAAAAGAGGACTCTGGTATGATTTTTGCTATGAAAAGATGTCCCACTTTTGCTTTGATTTTGGATGGTTAGCGCATGCAGATGGTATAGCTCAAGGACGAGCGACAGCGAGAGGGGGTGACGCGGTAAAGCGTCTCATGCTCGTGGACCCTCAAAGCCACGGAAGGGAAGAATACTGCGGCACGCACCACAAGTGATAGTAGACTCGGTGATGGAGACAGGCTCAAGAAGCAAAGTCTACTAGAGTGCGGGAGACAGTGCAGCTTATGGTTGGAAACCGTCAGAGGATGGTTGGCTGAAGATAAGGAAAGCGTTGATAGGGCTGTCTTTGAAACTTGCTCTTTTTTTGAGAGAGAGAGACTGTCTTTGAAACTTGCTGACAAAGGAGAGGGTGGTGTTTTGCTCAGAGACCACACCGACGCTTTTCCGAGGAGGTGCTTGTTACTTCTTTCCGGAGGCGTTGAATCTGGAGTTCGTCGAAATTCTGGCGTGCCAGCCAGCGTTGCAGCTTGCTGAGGAAAAGAATGTGCAACTGACTTCATGTCTGTAAGGCGGTGGTCATGTCAAAGCTTACTGTAAGGTGGTGGTCGACATGCTGGCTGCGAAGCAAGGAGGAAGAACCTATCAGCTGTTGGGACACTAATCAAGGACCTCAAGAAGGGGCTCCAGGCGCAGCGTATAAGGTACTCCCTCTGTAAACTAATATAAGAGCGTTTAGATTACTATTTTAGTTATCTAAACACTCTTATATTAGTTTACAAAGGGAGTAGTAAGCTGGGCTCATCGAACAGCCAACAGTGCTGCTCATGTTTTGACTAAAGAGGGTGTGAGTAAAGAACTCTGTCAAGTGTGGAATTATAGTCCACCGGATTGTATTCTGCACATTATTGTATCAGAGGCTTCCGATGTCTTTGAATAAATAGCAAGCTAAAGTTAAGCTAGAAAAAGCATAACCACTAACGCCAGGCACACAGATGCAATAATCAGAGAGAAATAATGACCAACGCCCCATCATAAGTATAGCTAACAGAAGACATTAATAGTCAATGCTCGAGGATTACATGCATAATATATATTTTTTTGGTTTTTCGCCTAGTGCTTTAAACGGAATTACAACACAAGGTCCACATACACGGCATCCATACTAAATTTACATTCAGTTTTTCAGTTCTCAGTGCGAAAGTAAACATGAGTGCTAATAACCGGACAGAACGACGTAACATAAGCACCTAGTAGTGATGTATTAAGGACGTACGCAACCTACCATTGTAGTCAGTCGCTACAAAACAGGGCACCGTTGACGAAGCCCCGTCGTCGCCATCGGCTCTTGTCATTTGGTCATTTCCGACTGATTCTACCGGTAGTAAGCCTGGTGAAAGGCTGGGGCCATGGCATTGCCATAGGCTCCCAGGCCGCTGTTGTATCCAGGGTAGATGGGGTAGGTCATGGGAGGGGCTTGGTATGGCATTCCAAGGCCAACATTAGGCACCGGCACCGCAGGTGGGTATGCATATGGCTCCCTCATTGGAAGTGGGCTCTGGCCACAGTAGAGGGCGTGCCCAGCTGACCTATCATAAGAGTAGGGAGATCCGGTACCGTAGGAGACATGGGAGGCTGGAGAGCCGATGAATGCGGTGGCGGTGCTGCTGCTGGTGGCGGTGGCGGGGGAAGATGGTGCACCGGTGTTGTCGCTTAGACGACCAGACTTGGAAGGGGACATTGCTCCCCCGGTGCTCCCTTTGATGCGCTTGCTTGCTGGGCCGCCACTGGAACAACTCGACGCTGCCTTTTTCTTCTCAGTCTTTGCCATCTCCAAATCTTCCAGCCGTTTCCGGAGATCCTCCAATGGAAACTCAGCTTCGAGTTTGTGGTCCTCAACACACTTTATAACAGCCCGAAGCGCAGACTGCTCCTTCTTGTTTGCATTGACCTACAAGAGACGCAATATTAGACCCTAATTTGGTACGAGAAACAGAGCAGGCAGAAGATCCTCGCCAAAGCCACAACGGAGAATTAAAATACAATGCTAGCTACTAGCAAACAGAGGTAAACTGGAATATAGCTGCAACAAGCAAACATCTGTATATCTTTCAGAAAGCCCTGTTGACAGACTACTTGTAGACTTTCAGGCATGCGACACTGAATTCAGTATTACTACTAGTCTTACCCCAGATTGGCCACTGCTGGTGCTCACATTATCTGAAGTGCAATATATCTTCTTAGAATCCTCTAGGTAGGATTTCAAAAGAGGGACTGGGGAGAATTTTTCCAGAAGACCAGCCTCATAGGCAAAGTTCACGGCATCAAGTTGTTGCCCCTTTGTGATAAGTTCTTCAATGATTTCTGCAAACACGATTCAGGTCAGATAAGACAGCTTAAATTCTTAACAAACTCACTTGAAAAGAATGACCTACAAAGTGATTACTAATGTACAAAGCGCCAGCAGCACGCATACATGATCAGGCCAACTGAAATGGTCACAACAGCCCAACAAGGCAAGTCTCATGCAGTAAAAAAAGCATTTACTGGATAACTGAGATTACACAAGTGTTGCATGTTTCAATAAAAAGCATCACACTTTATCGGAAAAAAAGCACCACTCTTGATGTATTTTTTAGAAAAATAGCCAGAATAGTCCGTTGTGCTGGCCATACTACTGCCCTTGGAAGACTGTACCGTTCCGCAGCGCTTGTCTACGACAGTGACAATTCATCCAGGTACAGGACACACATATCGCAACTATGCATAGGCGGACTGCATTCCCAACAATAACCCAAACATGGCTACACCACAGCAACCCACTTGTGGCTTATCAATTGAAACCACAATGCATGGCAAAACCAGGGAATCCACATGACACTCTGCTACTAATGGTTATAAAGCTCGTTTGGTGAAATAATAGCATAGAACTAGTATAAGGATAAGAATCCAGACAAAATACAGAGGATGGTACTTGGTGGCCCATCCACCAAGGCAATCACTGAGGCACCACTCACCCGATTGCAATAGCCAGAGTGGTCCATGGTGCCGGCCATACTGACCTTGAAAGACTGTAACGTTTCCCAACACTTGCTACGACAGTGACAATTCATCCCGGTAAGGACACACATATGGCAACTATGCACACGCGAACTGCATTCCCAGCAATAACCCAAACATCGCTACACCACACATGTGGCTTATGAATTACCAGTTCGATAAGACTTGCTGAAAGAATATAAATCTTATCTACTAACCTAATCCACACCCTCCTGAGCGAACCGTAGTAAGTAGCATCTAAACGCTGGATCTAGCCAATTTTATGCGCTGCGTCTACTAACAACTAGCTCATCATTTTAATTTTAGGGAGCATCTGGAGATAAAAGAGCTGAAATGTGGAGAGAAATTAAGTACTACCTTCCATGTCATCCTCGAGGCCAAGCGTGAGAGCAAGGCGTGGCATCTGCCTGCGCCAGGAGAAGCTGAGGACAATCCTCTTGTACAGCTCCTTGTCCTCCTTCTCCGCCACGGCGAAGGTGGCGACGTGCTGCAGGAAGGCATGGGCGTCGGGCGGTTTGGCGCCCTCCACCCCGCCCTTGCGCTCGGCGGCCTCCTTCCACTCGGCGGCCATGCCGCGGGCCCTGTCGCGCGCGGCCTGCGGCACCATGGGCCGCGCCGCCCCGATCTCCGGGTCCGGGTCGGCCAGCGCGGGCACGACCGCCTCCAGTATGAGCACGCAGGCCCAGGCGAGGTCGGTGGGGGAGCGGACGGCGCGGCGGTCCACGGGGAAGACCTCGGAGACGGCGTCCATGGCGAACCTGGCCGGGTCGACGCAGCGCTGGAGCGCGGCGGGCAGCTCGGCGCGGAGCGCGTCCACCTCCTTGCGGCGCTCGACGACGAAGGCGAGGAAGCCCGCGGGGTCCATGGCGGCGCAGAGCGCGGCGAGGCCCTCGGCGACGTCGTCCGACGGCGGCGGCGGGGGCGGGGACGGTGGCCCGTCCCCGTCCTCGCGGTCGCGCTTGGGCGCGGGGGATTTGGCGAGGGCGTCGAGGCGGGAGAGCGCGAGCTTGACGGAGGCGTCGATGGAGAGCTCGCGGCGGCGGAGCGCGTCGAGCCGGCGGGAGGCGCGGAGCTCGACGACGCGGCGCCTGGCGCGGAGCGAGTCGGAGCGGGACTTGATGCCGCGCTCGAGGGAGCCGAAGTGCTCGGTGAGCTGCTGGTAGAGGCGCGTGCAGCTGGCCAGCAGCTCCTGCTGCCGCTCCAGCTCCGCGAAGCCGTCCATGATCGCGTCGGCGCCCGGCGCCGCCTCCTCCGCCGCCGCGGCGGCCATGGATGGGGCCG
>NC_041388.1:624329550-624357251 GCF_002162155.2 Triticum dicoccoides | reverse complement strand
AAGGGGAAAGCGGGGGGGAGAGCGATGGGGGGTGGGGGGTGGGGAATAAAGGCGGGGAGGGGACGACAAGTGTGTGCGATGTGAGGACGCGCCCGCGGGAGGGATGGGTCTCGCTCGCTTTGGTACCCATCGGCCGACGCCGGCCGGGGGTGGGGCCGGGCCCGCCTGGAGGGGAGACGGGCTGGGCGAGCGCGGCGTAGAGGTTTTCCGGGGGAGGAAAAGCTGGAGGCGTGGCGTGAGATGCAGTGGAACAGTGCGGGTTGGTCGGGCCTTTGCGGAGGAGCACGCGAGGCGATTCATTCCGGCTCTGCTCTGGAACAGCGGCAGGGGTGAATTATTGCGCGGGGCTAGCGTTTTCTAGGCTTTCTTTCTGCCCACCAACCTATCAGTAGCTAATCATGAAATCTATCTAGCCTAATAATCCCTTGAACTTGTTGTTGGATATGCTAAAACTGGTACTAATTCTGATTTCGCTGTAGTACTTTGTGTGTGTGTGTTTTTTTCCTTCTTTCCACTGACGACTCCTACCACTAACCAGCGCACTGGTAGGCGGAAGTCCCACCGACGTCCGGTGGTGAGTAACGCTGGCCTGGTCCTCTCGTGTGAACTGCATATAAAATAAAAACAACCCAAGTGCTAGTGCTTCTCACGCACCAGCAGGAGGCAGATTTATAGTGGTGCTAGTACAGCAGAGTTCAAAGACAAAGTTACTCCGTTTCGAAAAAAAAAAGACAAAGTTACCACGGCAACAGTCGCCACACTTCACACGAGACCCGACACCCCGGCGGCAGCAACAGCCAGTCCTGTCCAAACGCACTAAGGAATGATGGGGTTCAGTCAGGCCTTGCCACCGGCGAGGGCAGTTGTTACGCACAAACACGGTTTCAGGGTTACAGGCATACAACAGCAGTGGTTGCCCTCTGCTCACGTTCTGTCCTAACGACTTGATAACGTTTTTTTTTTCTAAATCATTGCCCTATATCATTCAGCGCGATACAGCAGGTCAACTCCACTCGACCTGATCATCAACAGTTCAACTCCATTCAGACGGGGATACAACAGGTGCAGCAATGGGACGATAAATTAACAGCGGCCGGCATAGCAAGAAATCCCTACGGCTGCTTCCAGGAGTATGTTGAGTTGAATGAACCTCCTTGTAGCAGCATTGCCCGTGCACATGGAACACAACAGATCATCATCTTGCAGCAGTTCGGTGAATCACTCGGCTTGCGGGTTCTTCATGGTTATTATCTTCACTCTGGCAAGCCATTGGGAGCTTGGGCTTTGACACGGTATACCACCTTGGCAGCCTGCTGTCTGCTCTCATGCTGTGATCTCAGGTTATCCTGCTTTGGCTGTCTATTATCCTGCTTAGGCTGTCTATTTGCCCTTGGGTCCTGCTGCTTGGCAGGTGTACCAGCCTGGCCTCCGCTTGGTTGCTTGCCGATCCAAGTGCTGGGAGGTAGTGGTGGGGGAACCCCGTTCACTGGTTGCTGCTGCTGCTGCTGCTGCATGAATCCTGCATTTTGAACAGGCCTCTGCTGTGGGAATACAGCATTTTGAACAGGCCGCTGCTGAACAGGCCGCTGCTGTGGGAATGGTGCATTTTGGAAAGGTCGCTGCGGTGCAAAATTGGCGTTCTGCATGGGCCGCTGGGGTGGGAACCCACCATACCGATTCGGATATGGCTGGTTTGGAAAATATCCAGGACTCTGCATCCTGGGATTTTGATGCATTCTTGGCCCATCTTGAATCGTCAGTTTTGACATCCCTGAATGGATGCCACCATCATTGTTTCGATTGTTTGGCCGCTCTAGTATCCGCACATTCTGTCTGTTGGCTTGAGCTTCACCAAAGAACTGAGGCCGAGGATTTGGAGCGCTTCTGGACATGTGTGCATGGTATGGGTTGTCCACAAAACCCCTCTCATATCCCAAAGGTCCAGAGGGCCTTGCTCTGTTTCCAGGGCCATAGGGTGCTGCTCCGTATGGAACATGAAGCAGCCCAGCAGAGCTGCCAGATTTGATCTGCAGGGAATTTTTCAGTAGACGGTGTGCAGCCTCTCCTAAGACAGAACCTGTCAGAGCTCCATGCACCTGAGGCCTGGAATTATCAAATTGTTCACAATGAGAGCAAACAATTTATCAATTAGCCAGGCTACGGCTAAAGAGAAAAGGTACGAAGTTCACATTGAGAGCAAACAATTTATCAATTAGCCAGGCTACAGCTAAAGAGAAAAGGTACAACGTTCACAATGAAAGCAAACAATTTATTTTTGAAACGGATAAGCAAACAATTTATCAATTAGCCAGGCTACAGCTAAAGAGAAAGGATTTTTATCAGTTTGCCATTATTTGTGTCCTGAATAAGATGTGTATTAATCTTCCATCCGATAGAATAGGATGTACTCCAGTAATCTATACGCGGTACTCAATGCAGAAGTAGTGTCAACAGTTTCCGCTAAGAACATATGAAATGGTAACCATACCTGTCTCGTGTCTGTCGCCGACTATTATCTTCATGCCACAACACAGGGAAAGGTTTGAAATCGTAAGGTTTCAATATCTACAAAATGGTACACTATGTTGGCCAGTGATTTATCTCAACAAAAGAAAGACCATATATTTGAATTGGGAAAATGAACAGTGGTCAACCAATCCAAGACAATAAACTATTCTTTTCCAGCAAACAAAAAAAATATGATACTCCTTTTGTTTCACATACTAGTAAATGCACACGTGCAATGCACGTAAATATTTAGGCAATATATTAATTGCACGCGGATATTAGGTATGCTATTTTTTGTGTGTTAATCCTGTTATTAGTGCAATATTTGGTATGATATTAATTGCACGTTAAACACATTTTAACGCTCGCCATTGGAGCAGTCTAGGTCGTTGGATTGACTTAGTTCGATGGCCGAGATCAGTTGGATCTGCCCCTTTGGGTCTTTTTATATTGGTATAGATAAGTTACTGTGGCTTGCATACAGACAACTTTATCCTTGAATAGTACAGTACAGTATAAAAAAGTATTTCATCCATGTCACTGCATGAAAATAATTAAATAAAAATTGGTTCATCCAATATATACTTTTGGGAACATGAAAGTATTGTAGAAAAATAATGATCAAAGTAACATCTCCTAGGCAATGCAGAGTCAAAAAAGAATGCCAAATTGCATGAGGCCGAGGAGGCGGCACAAGAAAACTCGTCACCACTCATTACACACTTAGCTGAGTCATGTTAGCAATTCCTCCATTTACCATCCAAGGCAGAAGTTTAAAAGGCTGAGCTAGAAATGATTATGCTATTAATACCAAGAAACTAAATATGTTTATGTTTAATTATCACCAATAAGTATTAATTATCAAGCTAAACGCGCACAAGGTTAGCAGGAGGATGATGCATAAAAAAAGGTTGTGATCTTCTGGAGGCCAGGTCTTGTTATGCTGCTAAAGATTCATCTGGAGAACTATGATCAGCCCAGACAAATGGGATGCTGGAATATGTTTTTTTGAGTTTTGAGCTTGTCAGGGGCCCGCTGTTGGCAGTTTGGTTCAGCCTGGTTGTATGAGTTAGCTGCTTTTCGTTTTTTATTCTGTTGTTCAGAACTTATTATGTTGGCAGCTTAAGGATGGATTTTTGTTGTGTCTGTTCTGTTATCCCTTGATAACGGAACCCAATCCATTTTTTGGATCGAATGGGAAAAATTGCAGATAGGGTTAGTAAATACCTTTGGAGGTATAATGGCACCCTCTGGAGGCTCCGGGATGTGTTTGTGATACTGAGGGTTAACATAGGTAGCATTCCTGGAAAACAATAAAAGAATAATATAACACTTGAAAGATTTGATGGTCACATTTGGCTTACAATGTGCTTTTCCATCTTATGATACTTACAGAACTCGGTTATTGGTGATGCCATTGAAGCCCTTAACTGGAGATCCTACAGAGATGCTGTACCAATTTCTTTGAGATAAACAAAGAAATCCATTCATTCCGCCACTGAAACCAGGAGCCAATATACCAACATTGTAAATAAATATCGAGGCGAAAGCACCATCAAGAAATAGACAATCCAGATCAATATATGCAGTATATATACCAACCTAGCAGCAGGGTCAATGGGGACACAATAGGAAGGATCTGCTATCATTTGTTGAGAGTACATCTGATACAGGAATGCAATCTGAGCAGCCAATGGATGAGTTTCCCGCACATAAATTATGTCAAACATTGTCGTATTCCTGAATCTCTCTTCTTCCTGCAAAAGCCAGTAACAACCAAAGCACACTCAATAGCTGAAAAAGGAACTACAAGCCTAGGATCAGAATCAAAGCACACGTTAACTCAAAACGATCCTAAAATAGAAGTCAAAGACAAATAAGACTTAACACATTGATAAAGATGGATCAGAATCTACATACTGTTAATGTATCTTCAAGTTTCTGTGTCTCCGCAAGCAACCGCCTTTCATCAATAAAAGGCAATTTCGCAATACCCTGGAAAAGAAAAACAGAAACAGATCTCCAAGCTATAGTTAACCGGACACCTGACGCAAAACTGATTCGTCCATTCATTGATTACCTGCCATGCAAAACGCTTTCCATTCATGTCTATTTCAAAATCTGCAGTTGCAAAAGGAAGGTGGTATGGAGTAAGATACAAAGTACCAAACAATGCATGATGAGGTCCGCAAGAAAAGGGATACATCATATCCTCAATACTACATCTTTGAGATCTCTTATACTGTAATTTTTAAGCAATTCCACTCCCCATAGGCAAGAGATGGTGGTACCTTTGGGATAGAAATAATTCAACGGTGAATTTGGATCAGTCATCAAATCCCCGTAGTGCTTTGGCAGTGCATTAGAGCTACAGAAAAAATGAAGAATGTATGGTGGTTTTCAGCTTACGACTCGTGATATGTTTATGGATAGGCTCGTTAGCACAGAGAAATGACAAACCTAGCAGCTGGCAGTGTTCCCATTAGTTGATCAAATGGCTTGAAAGGTTGACCCAAGAAAAAGGTTATCTCAAACTCAGTCAAATTTTTCAGGTCAGATGCAAAAGGCGCATAATGGTATGGATAGAACCTGTTTCAGGTGAAAAGAATTAAAAAAATAACAGAGTTCATACTTCATACTTGATTACAAACAAAGGGTTACTCATGATCATTAGCTTTGCCAACCAAGCTGCAGAACTTATATGTGCCTATGTTCAACTGGTCAGCTATGCATGTGGACATGACGGGTATGAAGTATGTTAATAAATGATTGAGACAAAGTCAAGTTTTCAACTCTGAATTTTGGCAGGAGCCCAGTTTTTTTAACCCTGATGAATTCTAAAAAGAAAGTTCACTTTTCAAACTCCTACGTGGATTCTACAGCTGCAGCATAATGTTGCACCACAGATAAATAGCAGCTGTTCCTGACATCATCACAAAGAAGAATCACTTTGGATTTCATGGTTGGCAATTGTACAAGAATTAATTATTTTATACCAAGTTACAACACATGATGTTGCAACAATTAGCAATAGACTGATTCCAGTATGATTTAGAATTATGATCATGGAGTTGCTACAAATAATAAGATAACTGAGTCTCAAGCATACAACCAATAAATAGGTCACTCGAGTATGATCGTGGAGTTTGAGAATCTTTAACAAGACGTATTGACATGAGCGGTGAAAATGGCTTGCAAAAAAATCAAGTGATGTTTTCTCTACCAGGAGAAAAAACAGTAGTTATGCATCCTCAGAGTTGATGGTCAACAATTACCTACCACTGCCATGAACAAACACCCTGATAATAATATCTCATAACCCAGCAAAGACCTTCCGCATATTTCTGAACCTGAAAACATGGATTGCATCAGGTTAAACAAAAAGGATTGCAGATAGAGATAACATCAGCGTTAAGAGCATGTGGTCAACAAATAGGCAGATATGTACTACAACTACTCTACAAATTTTGTTTGAAGGAGACCTAGTAATCTTTTAACAACAGAGTAGAACATCTCCAACTGATCCAGATGGATTAAAACTAACAACATGCTTCTCAAGGATAATGTGGCATGTAAATATGTGGGCTGGAGAGTGTGCATATAGTCTTTACACGTAGATCTACGAGTCAAAAATCACTTCGGGTTCCTATATGTAATATGTATATAACTGAAAGCCCAATCTGGGAACAATTTATATCAAGTTTAGTTTTGATTCTAGAAACAAGTGCGATCCCTTTTTATTATTATTAATCTATTCAGAAATATGGCAGCCACCATTGCAAATACAGCAGGATGTTTATTGGAGTCAATACATTGCCATAAAATAAATGTTGATTGTTTTGCAAGACTAAATATGGCATCTTAATCAAGAATGTGTTCTTAATATTGTTGAACACAAATCATCGATAATGGCTCGCAAAAAAATGTGACATGGTTAAATTACATTTTATTGATGCAATCATAGAGGCGACACATTCGCGATGGTGCTGTAGATAACAAAACATTACTTTAGACCACTCAATTTATAGCATGTGAGATTCAGTCATATACCACATGTCAAACTCAAATAAAAGAAGAAGCACGCCAGGACTGATAGTGTATGGTAATGCTTGATGATAAGTTCATGAAGTAGTGCCACTTAAGAAACCAACGGTGAATAGCAAGAAGACTCACAACATCTCTCTGAACTTGATCAATGGGCTTTGATTCTGCCTCTTCTCTAAATTTCTCAGCATAGTACCTCTCCCTGTATCCTGGCTCTCCTAGTTTAACCTGAAGGGCAGTCAGTGCAAAATAAAAGATAGGCAAAACTTACGTAACACAAGCTGCCACACTCCCTATTTAATTAGCATAAACCAAAACGCTAGAAATTATTATATTTACAGATTCTTTGGATTTTAAGCAAATGCTACTATCAGATTTTGGAGCTACCAAAATGTCGTAATCTGAAAAATTGTGTGGTGCGCATAATGTTACTCCTAAAAGTAATATAAGAGAAGACGAAATGAAGCATACAAAGACACCTACAATACCAACTAGGAAAAGCAACCCACAGATAGACATTGTTCCACATACAGTTCTAGTCAATTGTGAAACCCTTAGATAGTGACAGACAGCCGTGCTCTGGAATCATGCAAGATACTATTTGGATATGAGATTAGAGCAAACTAAAACTCCTTTTGGAGAGATTGCCCAGACTTGATTTCATATGATCTACCATCAATAGTTCTGTACTATCAGTCCACTCTCCCACTACAATAAGAGAAACGAACCAAGAAGAGAAACAAACCATGTCCACATATTGATTTTCCTCGGAGTTCTCTCCCTGCGCTCTACGTCTATCCTCGTTGTTCTCGTACGCCTGCAATTTAAACATCATACCATTCATTGTCATTAGGGATAGCAATCACAAAAGGACAGACTTTGTGCACTTCATTCATTAGTTGAAACTAAGGTTGCCATGAACCGAAAAGGTTAGAAATTGTTTTTAAATATATGCTCATATGGAAGCTGAACTACACTCCATGTGGAGGCATTCAAGAATAGCGAGTAAGAATTGTTCATCAAAAGCAGCAGCATATTGGAATCCACTTTCACTATTTCAATGCAGCTTAACTCTCGAATCGTGACTCCCACCGTATGGATACAAATATATATTTCACCAAAAGCATATAATTGCACCTTAGAACTGGGCCAAGTAACTTGACCTTGTTAGCATAAAATGCCCTAAGCATCTTCATACCAGACATACATTTGCACCATAAAATAGTTATTTCAGGAAATGACATACATAGGTTCATGTACACTAACATGGATCAAAGGTGTAGCATTACAGAAGTCAAGAACGCATTAGATTAGAGAATAGCTAGAAAGTACCTTCTGAATACGTGCACGCTTCCGGAAAATTTGTTCTTCATGGATAGCAACAGCCTGAATGAAATGCTCCACTCGTTCCAGTAAAACCTTTCATTAAAAAGAAGAACATGTCATGGTTTCGGACAACTATAAATACCACCAAGCCAATATGTCAGGCTTAAAGTGAACCACATCTATTTTGGTTTATTTTTTGTTCCGGTTACAGGGAAGATACCCCCACCACCTCACACAGTAAGGCAGACAAGCTAAACAAGGGGAACTATAATGAGCAGTTACACAAGATTGGCCAAGCAAAGAAAGCCAAAACCTGGTAGCTTCTTAAACAATAACAGGTTTATGTTCCCATATTCTAACGTCTACACAATTGCGTTCTTTGGAATGGGGTGGATGTGGTCCTAGAACCATGGTGCTGGCAGGGAAGAAAAAGCCTGTACACAAGGGAAAATAGAAGTACAGAAGGAAAAGAGTGAACTGGAAGTGTTGGGATGCTATGGTTCCTACTCCGCAATAATAATGCATTTAATGCATCACGGAAAATGGGAATCATGCAGTCAGTTGATCATGCTCAAGCCATAGTCGGAAAAAAAATTAGGCATGATGCTTCATCAAAGTGTACACAAGGAAATCAGGTTCAATCTAGTAATTTTACTATGATGTCTCTATTAACCCAATTCTGCCGTTACAGGTTAGTTCATCTGACTCCTATCATTCATCTCAAGGAATTTTTACACTGCATCTTACAAAGTAATGATACAATATGAAAACATGTGCAGGGATGTCCTCTCTCTGTTGGTTTCCCTAAAGGATCTAGGTGATACCAGACAGGGACAGCTCAATAATTTGTTTATTATATTACAACTTACAGCTAAAGCTGATAATAATCCAATATTACTCCTTTTTAAATTATTTAAGCAAAGATAATGGTATTTTCTTTGAACCATAAGAGAATTTGAGCACAAAGAAACTCTACCTCACCCCCATCAGTGAGGTAACCGCCCATTGGTTTGAACTCTGCTCTATAAATATTCATCAGAAGATTAATGGCACCCTACAGTGTAGAACAAGAAATTAATGACTTCATAGCTCAAATTATCTGGTGAGACAAAAAGAAACCTATTAAAATAGGGAAGTCTGTAAATCAACAGACCTCGCGAATTTCCAAAGTCGGCATGTGAGGCAGAAAGTCATTCCCAACAAAGAAGCAGAGAAACACAAAATCATCCAAGATGCGTTCAAGGTTTATCTTGAAGGGGGGATCTACAATCTCCAGATCCTTCTCCAGGTATTCCCGCAGCACCCAGATGTTAAGAAACTGTTAACAAGGTCAATAGTTGCACAGTGAATGACTATAGTTACAAATTGCTTATCAGATGCATCCCCCAAAAGACAATAGACACAAAAGGAAAGGAGAAGGAAAAGGAAAAATAGTAGAGCAGAAGCTGTCATGCTTCTGAGTACCTGGTACTTCTTTTTATGAATTGGAGGGAGCTCCACGACATTATCAGCAGGACCAGGGCCTTGGCACTCAGCAGCCAAATGCCCAACTTGACCACACAGAAAGCATTTTTCATGTTGCCCTGGCATGGTGATCACCTGTAAAGTCAGTTGAATTCTGTAGTTACAGAAGTACTCCTAAATTACCATAAAGAACGTGAAATTTGACTTAAGAGGCATTGGACAGAGTCAGTTGCATGCGTACAGTTCTAAATAAAGAATTGTTGCAAATTTACCTCTCTTAAAATTGAGAAGTGGACCTCATGAGTTGCCAGAGCAAGCATGATCAAATCAGCATCCTGAAAAATGTGGTGATCAAATGAGTAAAAAGGTGGGTGCAAAAATGGCAGCTACTTTGAAATTTGCGAGTAAACTTACAAGGCCATATAAGACATGGCGTGTGTTTGGGTCAAACCCTGGAAGATTGCGCTGCAGACGGATATATGACATGATCTTATGTTCCCCCTCTCCAGGAACATTTGAGTCCGACAATATTACCTTACAAAATGCAACCAATGCAGTTCCCATTTAATACAACATAATAACGACAAAAGCGAGTAATTAACCCAACATGCGCTAGTATCACACCTTGACAGACTGCCACCCAGGGGAGTGATTCAATCTCAACTGTATGTAGTACTGAAGCGCCGAAGAGAGTACAAACATGAAGGGCGTCCCGGGAGTTATGACATTCGAGTCGATTGCCTCCGACTTCTCCTTTCGGACCAAATTCCTCCCCTCCGCCTCGAATTCCAGCCTCAGCCTTTCCTCCTCGGCCGCCTGAACAAAGCAACAACATGAGAACAGCCACAGCTGCCTGCAATGGCAATGCCATCAAGCCCTAGCAGTAACCTTACCGCATCAGCCGCGTCCTTCGCAGCCCGGAACCGCCTGGACCGCTGCTGATTCATCTTGGCTCTCGGCGCAACACCGTCTGCGCAGTTCAGCGGAACGTTAGCGAAACCAACTTAGCATGAAACCGCATTAGCACAGAGCAAGCAGAGCAGGCAAGCAAGCGAGCAGCTCACCGATCGCCATGTAGAGGATCTTCCTGGGGCGGACGAGGCAGAAGAGGTGGTCGATGTAGTCAAAAATCGACTTGAACACCTCGTCGTAGGTGGTCGGGGAGGGCTGCGGGAGAGAGAGAGAGAGGGGACCATGAGCGCGATAATAAGCAGGGAAACAAGTAGCATTAGCTTGACGAGGGTTTAGGGGAGGAAGGGAGAGCGTGGAATCGGGGGGAAATCGAGCAGTACCCGGCCCTCGGGGTGGAAGCAGGGGTGGATGATGCCGTTCATGTCGAGGTAGAGGTTGTCGAACTCGAGGCCGTTGGGGTTGGGGCGGCGCGGGTCGACGGGGACGAAGGCCCCGGGCTCGAGCTCCACGGGCTCCTCCTCCTCCGCGTCCGACACCGTCTGGGGGTACCGGTCCGCCAGCCACCTGTAGAACGCCGGGACTCCCATCTCTCGGAACCTTCGGGCCGGATCCCTCTCCTCTCCTCTCCTCTCCTCCTCGGGGGGCGGCGGCGGCGGCGCTTGTGGCGCGGGCGGTGGCGTGCGCGGCGCGGGCGGTGGGGCGGTGGCTCCCCTGTTCTTCTCTCTGGTTCGATCTGGATACGAAGGGGGCAGGAGGCTGCGGGGTGGGGAAGACGGGGTAATGGGCTCGCTCGCGTCGCGTCGCGTGCGTGCCGGAGCTGGTGGTTGGGCACTTGGGTTCGGCTTCGGCTCGGTCGCTGCCGTAGGCTTTGTTTGCAGTCGTGGCGCGATCCGACCTGATCCGGTCCGGATAAATGATGGGGTGCAGTGAATTAATTTCTTCTTTATTTCTTTTGATTGATTGATGACACCACGGTACTCGTAATTACGAGCTGCAGGAGACTGCCAGAGGGGTACGATACGTGTCTTGGACGGTCAGGATTGTGAAGTGGCCCATGCATGCAGTCACGGCTCTCTACGTGTTTGGCAATGTTTAGAAAGGGCATCGGAGACATCTCGGCCGTCTAACCTCGCGATCTAACGGTTCAAGATCTCTCAAGGTTGAGCATCAATCATGTTAAGCGCACTGCCAAGCCACTAATCACACCTGTCAACACCTAATCTCGTACCTCACCGTCTTCATCATAACTACCTCTTTGAGCTCACCATCTCTCCTCTCCCCTCTAGTTGTCGGCCGCTCACCACTCCTCTGCAGGCCATCATACGTCGTTCTGCCGCCTCTGCCATCTAATTGTCGGCCTCTCCTGCATCCTCTTCATCAAGCTCCCATCCCAAAACCTGCACAATGCCCGCCCTAGTGCCGGGGGGCTTCTTGCGCGGGTGGTGGCTCCTCTCTTCTTCTCTCTAGTTCGATTTGGATACGAAGGTGGCAGGAGGCCGGGGGACGAGGTAATGGGCTCGCTCGCATCACATGTGTGCCAGAGCTAGTGGTTGGGCACTTGGGTTCAGCTTGATCATTGGCTTTGGGTTGTCGTGGTGTTGTAGGCTTTGTTGTCGTGACGCGATCCAACCTGATCCGGTTCGAATAAATGATGGGGTGCAATGAATTATTTTGTTCTTTATTTCTTTTTATGACACCATGGTAGTAATTAGGGCATGAGCTATGGTGGTGGTCTCGGTCTCCACCTAAGCAAAAAAACGGTGAGGCCACAATATGAATATTCCCCATCCAACACAAGCAACATCTCTAGTGGTCCACCTATCTCTCTTCGTAACTACATTTTTACTTTCCATCCAAATAAATACAATTGCTCTCTCCTCCACTCCTCCTTACCGTTTGCCTTTTTCAGCGAGGAAGTCGGATCATATGCTAGAGGTCGTTTCTGCTTTTCTCCTAGAGACGGGTTGCTCATCCGACGTGTACCTATGGGATAATTGTCCACCTTGGAGGGATGGCCATGCCCTTACGAGCTGCAAGTTGCAGGAGATGGAGGGGTATAGTATGTATCTGGACGGTCAGGATTTGTAGAGTGGCCCATGCATGAAGTTACGATCACTAGATGTTTGGCAATGTTAGAAAGGGCATCAGTGACATCTCACCCATCTAATCCCGTGATCTAACGGTTCAAGATCTTCCAAGGTTGAGCATCAGTCATGTTGAGCACTCTAACAAGCCACAAATCACACCAATCGACCCCTAATACCATACCTCTTCGTCCTCACCATAATTACCTCCTCGAGCTTCCCATGCCCCCCCTATCGCCGCCTCTCCCTTGTAGTTGTTTGTCACTCATCACTCCACCGCAGGCCATCGACGTCGTTGTATCGCCTCTACCATCTAGTTGTCGGCCTCTCCTACACCATCTTCATCATGCTCCCAACCCGAACCCTGCATTGATGCCCGGCCTAGTGCCATAACAAAGGTCTAGATGGAACCGCATCCACCGCCACCCAACCCCATTGAGGTACCAACGAGAATCGCCTCCCCCGGCGGTTGTGAAGATGGGCTACCACTAAAGACACTCCCCACTAACCGCCAGACAGTACCAATGAGATTAACGGGGTCACCCTCGAGGTCGGTCGTAATGGCCAGTTCGCACCGCCACCAATAACTACCTCCTCGAGCTTCCCATGCCACCTCCCCTTCCCCAGCCTCTCCCATCTAGTTGTTGGCCCCTCCTACACCATCTTCGTCATGCTCCCAACCCGAACCCTGCGTTGATGCCCGACCTAGTGCCATAACAAAGGTTTAGATGGAACCGCATCCACCGCCATCCAACCCCATTGAGGTACCAACGAGAATTGCCTCCTCCGACGATTGTGAAGAAGGGCTACCACTAAAGACACTCCCCACTGCTACCTCTTGAGTATGCATTGGTTTTCCCTTGAAGAGGAAAGGTGATGCAGCAAAGTAGCATAAGTATTTCCCTCAGTTTTTTAGAACCAAGGTATCTATCCAGTAGGAGACTACACACAAGTCACATAGTACCTGCACAAACAAACAAAAACCTCGCAACCAACGCGATAAAGGGGTTGTCAATCCCTTCACGGTCACTTATGAAACTGAGATCTGATAAAGATAATAAGATAAATAGTTTTGGTATTTTTGTTGTATAGATTGAAAAGTAAAGATTGCAAAATAAATAATAAACTAAAATTGTAGATCGGAAACTTATATGATGTAAAGTAGACCCAGGGCCATAGGTTTTACTAGTGGCTTCTCTCAAGATAGCATATATTATGGTGGGTGAACAAATTACTGCCGAGCAATTGATAGAAAAGCGCATAGTTATGATGATATCTAGGCATGATCATGAACATAGGCATCAAGTCCATGTCAAGTAGACCGAAACGATTCTGCATCTACTACTATTACTCCACATATCGACCGCTATCCAGCATGCATCTAGAGTATTAAGTTCAAAAGAACATAGTAACGCATTAGGCAAGATGACATGATGTAGAGGGATAAACTCAAGCAATATGATATAAACCTCATCTTTTTATCCTCGATGGCAACAATACAATACGTGCCTTGCTGCTCCTGCTATCACTGGGAAAGGACACCGCAAGATTGAACTCAAAGCTAAGCACTTCTACCATTACAAGAAAGATCAATCTAGTAGGCCAAGCCAAACTGATAATTCGAAGAGACTTGCAAAAATATCAAATCATGCATATAAGAATTCAGATAAGAATCAAATATTGTTCATAGATAATCTTAATCATAAACCCATATTTCATCGGATCTCGGCAAATACACCGCAAAAAGAATTACATCGAATAGATCTCCAAGAACATCGAGGAGAATTTTGTATTGAGATCCAAAGAGAGAGAAGAAACCATCTAGCTAATAACTATGGACCCGAAGGTCTGTGGTAAACTACTCACACATCATCGTAGAGGCTATGGTGTTGATGTAGAAGCCCTCCATGATCGAATCCTCCTCTGGCAGATCGCCGGAAAAGGTCCCCAGATGGGATCTCACGGGTACAGAAGGTTGCGGCGGTGGGAAAGTGGTTTCTTGGCTCCCCTCGATGTTTTTAGGGTATAAGAGTATATATAGGTAAAAGAAGTAGGTCGGTGGAGCTACGAGGGGCCCATGAGGGTGGGGGCACGCCGCCCTACCTCGTGGCCGCCTCGCTGCTTCCTTGACGCCCACTCCAAGTCTCCTAGATTGCATTTGTTGCAAAAAAGATCCTCGCGAAGATTTCATTCCGTTTGGATTCCGTTTGATATTCCTTTTCTGCGAAACACTGAAATAGGCAAAAAAAACAGCAATTTGCATTGGGCTTTCGGTTAATAGGTTAGTCCCAAAAATAATATAAAAGTGCATAATAAAGCCCATAAACATCCAAAACAGATAATATAA
Organism: Triticum dicoccoides; assembly: GCF_002162155.2. Lineage (NCBI taxonomy): Eukaryota > Viridiplantae > Streptophyta > Magnoliopsida > Poales > Poaceae > Triticum > Triticum dicoccoides. Next base: position 624,342,566 of record NC_041388.1, on the reverse strand, counting down.
TAGCATGGAACAATCAAAAATTATAGATACGTTGGAGACGTATCAAGCATCCCCAAGCTTAATTCCTGCTCATCCTCGAGTAGGTAAATGATAAAAACGGAATTTTTGACGTGGAATGCTACCTGACATAATGTTCAATGTAATTCTCTTTACCGCGGCGTGAATGTTTAGATCCGAAAGATTCTAGACAGAAGTTTAATATTGACATAAAAAATAATAATACTTCAAGCAATACTAACCAAGCAATCATGTCTTATCAAAATAACATAGCCAAAGAAAGCTTATCCCTACAAAATCATATAGTTTGGCCATGCTTCATTTTTGTCACACAAAATACTCCCATCATGCACAACCTCGATGACAAGCCAAGCAATTGTTTCATACTTTAGTCTTTTCAAATTTTTTCAACTTTCACGCAATATATGGGCGCGAGCCATGGATATAGCACTATGGGTGGAATAGAATATGATGATGGAGGTTGTGTGAGAAGACAAAAGGGAGAAAGTCTCACATTGACGCGGCTAATCAACGGGCTATGGAGATGCCCATCAATTGATGTCAATGCAAGGAGTAGGGATTGCCATGCAACAGATGCACTAGAGTTATAAATATATGAAAGCTCAACAAAAGAAACTAAGTGGGTGTGCATCCAACTTGCTTGCTCACGAAGACCTAGGGCATTTTGAGGAAGCCCATTGTTGGAATATACAAGCCAAGTTCTATAATGAAAAATTCCCACTAGTATATGAAAGTGACAACATAAGAGACTCTCTATCATAAAGATCATGGTGCTACTTTGAAGCACATGTGTGGAAAAATGATAGTAACATTGCCCCTTCTCTCTTTTTCTCTCATTTTTTGGCCTCCTTTTTTATGGCCTTTCTCTTTTTTTCTTTTTTTCGAAGAACTTCCCTCACATGGGACAATGCTCTAATAATGAAAATCATCACATTTTTATTTACTTACAACTCAAGAATTACAACTCGATACTTAGAACAAAATATGACTCTATGTGAATGCCTCCGGTGGTGTACCGGGATATGCAATGAATCAAGAGTGACATGTATGAAATAATTATGAAGGTGGCAAAGCCACAAATACGATGTCAACTACATGATCATGCAAGGCAATATGACAATGATGGAGCGTGTCATAATAAAAGGAACGGTGGAAAGTTGGATGGCAATATATCTCGGAATGGCTATGGGAATGCCATAATAGGTAGGTATGGTGGCTGTTTTGAGGAAGCTATAAGGAGGTTTATGTGTGATAGAGCGTATCATATCACGGGGTTTGGATGCACCGGCGAAGTTTGCACCAACTCTCGAGGTGAGAATGGGCAATGCACGGTACCGAAGAGGCTAGCAATGATGGAAGGATTTGAGTGCGTATAATCCATGGACTCAACATTAGTCATAAAGAACTCACATACTTATTGCAAAAATCTACAGGTCATCAAAACCAAGCACTACGTGCATGCTCCTAGGGGAATATATTGGTAGGAAAAGACCATCGCTCGTCCCCGACCGCCACTCACAAGGAAAGCAAATCAAAGAACACCCCATGCTTCAAATTTATCACACAACGTTTACCATACGTGCATGCTATGGGACTTGCCAACTTCAACACAAGTACTTCTGAATTCCATAATTACTCAACTAGCACAACTCTAATATTACCACCTTTATATCTCAAAACAACTATCAAGGATCAAACTTCTCATAACATTTAATGCACTCTATATGAAAGTTTTTATTATACCCATCTTGGATGCCTATCATATTAGGACTAATTTCATAACCAAAGCAAATTACCGTGTTGTTCTTAAAAGACTCTCAAAATAATATAAGTGAAGCATGAGAGATCAATGATTTCTATAAAATAAAACCACCACCATGCTCTAAAAAGATATAAGTGAAGCACTAGAGCAAAATTATCTAGCTCAAAAGATATAAGTAAAGCACATGAGTATTCTAATAAATTCCGATTCATGTGTGTCTCTCCCAAAAGGTGTGTACAACAAGGATAATTGTGGTAAAATAAAAATCAAAGACTCAAATCATACAAGACGCTCCAAGCAAAACACATATCATGTGGTGAATAAAAATATAGCCTCAAGTAAAGTTACCGATAGATGAAGACGAAAGAGGGGATGCCTTCCGGGGCATCCCCAAGCTTAGGCTTTTGGTTGTCCTTGGATTTTACCTTCGGGTGCCTTGGGCATCCCAAAGCTTAGGCTCTTGCCACTCCTTGTTCCAAAATCCATCAAATCTTTATTCAAAAACTTGAAAACTTCACAACACAAAACTCAACAGAAAATCTCATGAGCTCCGTTAGTATAAGAAAACAAATCACCACCTTAAGGTATTGTAATAAACTCATTCTTTATTTATATTGGTGTTAAACCTACTGTATTTCAATTTCTCTATGGTTCATACCCCCTGATACTAGCCATAGATTCATCAAAATAAGCAAACAACACACGAAAAACAGAACCTGTCAAAAACAAAATAGTCTGTAGTAATCTGTAGGTTTTGCATACTTCTGTAACTCCAAAAATCCTGAGAAATTATTACATCCTAAATAATTTTTATATTGATCGACTGCAGTTGGAATCAGTATTTTATCGCTCTTTGGTTAAAAATGAAAATTATTCTCGTGAGCACATACTTTCTGTTTTTTTCAGCAAGATCAAATAACAATCATCCAAGATCCTAAAGGCTTTACTTGGCACAAACTCTAATTAAAACATAAAAAACACAATCATAATAGAAGATAGATGATTTATTTATTACTGAACAGGAACAAAAAATTAAGAAACAAAAAATAAAATTGGGTTGCCTCCCAACAAGCGCTATCGTTTAACGCCCCTAGCTAGGCATAAAAACAAGAATAGATCTAGGTATTGTCATCTTTGGTCCTTTTAATAGGGTTTTGCTCGGATCCGGGAGGTTCCTTACGTTTCCCTTCATACATGGAGATCTTTAGATCTAGAGCATCCAACCACTTATTACAAAGAGTGATCAACATATTCATGTGGTGAAGGTTCCCACTAACATTTTTAAGGGGTTCGAGAGATTTTTGCAAAATTTTAGTTACTTTGCATATTTTCTCAAAAACTTGGGTTCCATCTTGAGTATGGAGTCCCTTTTATGGGGGTAGTATTCCTACTATTCCCTCTATAATCTCATACACAATGTTGGGATCAACATCAATAAAACTCCCTTTAGCGGAAAAGTCCAAGAGTTGTCTATTGGACATGGTTAGCCCAACATAAAAATTGCAAAGCAAAATCTTGAAATCCCCCCTATAGTGCAATTACGATAAGATTCTATCATCCGATACCAAGCATCCTTTAAGTTTTCTCCTTGTCTTTGTTTGAAGTGAAGAACTACAAAATCGAGAGACAAAGGAAGAGAAGAAGGGCTCGCCATGAAGACGAAACAAATGATCTAACACACGGACACACAAGAGGCAAGCGGGAAGAGACGAACGGAAAAAGGGCAAACAGAAAAGAGGCGAATAAAACGGCAAAGGTGAAGTGGGGGAGAGGAAAACGAGAGGCAAATGGCAAATAATGTAATGCGAGGGATAAGAGTTTATGATGGGTACTTGGTATGTCTTGACTTGGCGTAGTGATACGTCTCCAACGTATCTATAATTTTTTTATTGTTCCATGCTATATTATATTCTGCTTTGGACATTATTGGGCTTTATTATACACTTTTATATTATTTTTGGGACTAACCTACTAACCAGAGGCCCAGCCCAGAATTGCTGTTTTTTTGCCTATTTTAGGGTTTCGGAGAAAAAGAATATCAAGCGGAGTCCTTCGGGAACGTGATTTTCGGAACGAACATGATCCATAGGACTTGGACCCTACGTCAAGACATCAACCAGGAGGCCACGAGGTAGGGGGCGTGCCTACCCCCCAGGCGCGCCCTCCACCCTCGTGGGCCCCCTGTTGCTCCACCGACGTACTCCTTCCTCCTATATATATGTGTGTGTGTGTACCCCCAAACTACCAGATACGGAGCCAAAACCCTAATTCCACCGCCGTAACTTTTTGTATCCACGAGATCCCATCTTGGGGCCTATTCCGGAGCTCCGCCGGAGGGGGCATCCATCACGGAGGGCTTCTACATCAACACCATAGCCCCTCCAATGAAGTGTGAGTAGTTTACCTCAGACCAACGGGTCCATAGTAATTAGCTAAATGGCTTCTTCTCTCTTTTTGGATCTCAATACAAAGTTCTCCCCCTCCCTTGTGGAGATCTATTCGATGTAATCTTCTTTTGCGGTGTGTTTGTTGAGACCGATGAATTGTGGGTTTATGATCAAGTTTATCTATGAACAATATTTGAATCTTCTCTGAATTCTTTTATGTATGATTGGTTATCTTTGCAAGTCTCTTTGAATTATTAGTTTGGTTTGGCCTACTAGATTGATCTTTCTTGCAATGGGAGAAGTGCTTAGCTTTGGGTTCAATCTTGCGGTGTCCTTTCCCAGTGACAGCAGGGGCAGCAAGGCACGTATTGTATTGTTGCCATCGAGGATAACAAGATGGGGTTTCATCATATTGAATGAGTTTATCCCTCTACATCATGTCATCTTGCTTAAAGTGTTACTCCGTTCTCTTGAACTTAATACTCTAGATGCATGTTGGATAACGGTCGATGTGTGGAGTAATAGTAGTAGATGCAGGCAGGAGTCGGTCTACTTGTCTCGGACGTGATGCCTATATACATGATCATACCTAGATATTCTCATAACTATGCTCAATTCTGTCAATTGCTCAACAATAATTTGTCTACCCACCGTGAATACTTATGCTCTCGAGAGAAGCCACTAGTGAAACCTATGGCCCCCGGGTTTATCTTCTATCATATTAATCTTCCAATACTTATTTATTTCCTTTGCCTTTTATTTTACTTTGCATCTTTATCATAAAAATACCAAAAATATTATCTTATCATATCTATCAGATCTCACTCTCGTAAGTGACCGTGTAGGGATTGACAACCCCTTATCGCATTGGTTGCGAGGATTTATTTGTTTGTGTAGGTGCGAGGGACTCGTGCGTGGCCTCCTACTGGATTGATACCTTGGTTCTCAAAAACTAAGGGAAATACTTACGCTACTTTGCTGCATCACCCTTTCCTCTTCAAGGGAAAACCAACGCAAGTGCTCAAGAGGTAGCAAGAAGGATTTCTGGCACCGTTGCTGGGGAGGTCTACGCAAAAGTCAACAAAGCAAATACTCATCACAAAACCCTTATCTCCCGCATTACATTATTTGCCATTTGCCTCTCGTTTTCCTCTCCCCCACTTCACTCTTGCCGTTTTATTCGCCCCCTCTCTCTCTATCCTCCCTCTCTTTCTCTATTTGCCTCTTTTTGCCCATTTCTTCTTTGCTTGTGTGTCGGATTGCTTGCTTGTCATGGTGGCTCAAGATAATACCAAATTGTGTGACTTTACCAATACCAACAATAATGATTTTATTAGCACTCCGATTTCTCCTCTTACCGATGTCGAATCTTGTGAAATTAATGCTGCTTTGCTGAATCTTGTCATGAAAGATCTGTTTTCCAGCCTTCCTAGTGAAGACACCGCTACCCATCTAAATAGCTTCGTTGATTTGTGTGATATGCAAAAGAATAAAGATGTGGACAATGATATTGTTAAATTGAAGCTATTTCCTTTTTCGCTTAGAGATCGTGCTAAAGCTTGGTTTTCGTCTTTGCCTAAAAATAGTATTAATTCGTGGAATAAGTGCAAAGATGCTTTTATCTCTAAGTATTTCCCTCCCGCTAAGATCATCTCTCTTAAGAACGATATTATGAATTTTAAGCAACTTGATCATGAACATGTTGCACAAGCTTGGGGGAGGATGAAATTAATGATATGTAATTGCCCTACGCATGGTTTGAATTTGTGGATGATTATACAATTTTTTTATACTGGATTGAATTTTGCTTCTAGAAATCTTTTAGATTCGGCCGCGGGAGGCAATTTTATGGAAATCACTTTAGGAGAAGCTACTAAACTCCTAGATAATATTATGGTTAATTATTCTCAATGGCACACCGAAAGATCTACTAATAAGAAAGTGCATGCGATAGAAGAAATTAATGTTTTGAGTGGAAAGATGGATGAACTTATGAAATTATTTGATAATAAAAGTGTTTCTTCTGATCCTAATGATATGCCTTTGTCTACTTTGATTGATAATAATAATGAATCTATGGATGTGAATTTTTTGGTAGGAATAATGTTGGTAACAACGCGTATAGAGGAAACTTTAATCCTAGGCCGTATCCTAGTAATTCCTCTAATAGTTATGGTAATTACTACAACAATTCTTATGGAAATTATAATAAGATGCCCTCTGATTTTGAATCTAATATTAAAGAATTTATTACTTTGCAAAAGAATTTCAATGCTTTGATTGAAGAAAAATTGCTTAAGATTGATGAGTTGGCTAGGCACGTTGATAGAATTTCTTTGATGTTGATTCTTTGAAACTTAGATCTATTCCTCCTAAGCATGATATCAATGAGTCTCTCAAAGCCATGAGAATTTCCATTGATGAGTGCAAAGAAAGAACCGCTAGGATGCGTGCTAAGAAAGATTGCTTTATAAAAGCGCGTTCTTCTAGTTTCCATGATAATAAAGATGAAGATCTAAAAGTTATTGATATGTCCCCTATTAAATATTTGTTTTGCAATATGAATCTCGATAATGATGGGACTGAATATGATCCACCTTTACCTAGACGGCGTTCCAAGAATTCGGAATCTTTAGATCTTGATGCTAAAATTGTTAAAAGTGGGATTGAAGAAGTCAAAACCTTAAATATTAATGAACCCACTATTTTGGATTTCAAGGAATTTAATTATGATAATTGCACTTTGATAGATTTGTATTTCCTTGTTGCAATCCGTGCTAAATTCTCCTCATGCTTATAGTCAAAATAAAGCTTTTACTAAACATATCGTTGATGCTTTGATGCAATCTTATGAAGAAAAACTTGAGTTAGAAGTTTCTATCCCTAGAAAACTTTATGATGAGTGGGAACCTACTATTAAAACTAAAATTAAAGATCATGAATTCTATATTTTGTGTGATTTGGGTGCTAGTGTTTCCACGATTCCAAAGACTTTGTGTGATTTGCTAGGTTTCCGTGATTTTGATGATTGCTCTTTAAACTTGCACCTTGCGGATTCCACTATTAAGAAACCTATGGAAAGAATTAATAATATTCTTATTATTGCAAATAGGAATTATGTGCCCGTAGATTTTATCGTTCTTGACATAGATTGCAATCCTTCATGTCCTATTATTCTTGGTAGACATTTCCTTAGAACGATTGGTGCAATTATTGATATGAAGGAAGGAAATATTAGATTCCAATTTCCATTAAGGAAAGGCATGGAACATTTCCCTGGAAAGAAAATTAAATTACCTTATGAATCTATTATGAGAGCCACTTATGGATTGCCTACCAAAGATGGCAATACCTAAATCTATCCTTGCTTTTATGCCTAGTTAGGGGCGTTAAACGATAGCGCTTGTTGGGAGGCAACCCAATTTTATTTTTATTCTTTACTTTTTGCTCCTATTTAGTAATGAATAATTTTTCTAGCCTCTATTTGGTTGTGTTTTTTGCGTTTAATTAGTTTTTGTGCCAAGTAGAACCGTTGGGAAGACTTGGGGAAAGTCTTTTTAATCTTGCTGTAAAAAACAGAAACTTTAGCGCTCACGAGAATTGCTGCCATTTTTATTTTGAAGGTGATATTTAGTTAATTCTTTTTGCAGATGATTAATAGATAAATTCCTCACGTCCATCAATTTATTTTAGAATTTTTGGGGTTCCAGATCTTGCGTTATCTACAGATTACTACAGACTATTCTGTTTTGACAGATTCTGTTTTTCATGTATTGTTTGCTTATTTTGATGAATCTATGGCTAGTAAAATAGTTTACGACACGACTAACGTCCTACCAGTCAGACATTAAGCAATAGATCCGCACGATTCCTCTCTTGTCTAGCTTGCTTGCATGCGTCTTCATTTTTTTTGATGCGTGTCCACTATCCACTATGCAGTTAATTAGTAGCTACTAATTATATACATGCAGAAGAAACGAAATTGATGATGTCATCAAAGATTCTCCCAAATGCGAAAATTTAGAATGTTTTGTAGCACAAACCGTCGCTCCGATTAAAAAACTGTTTTCACATAAAATATTCGTAGTGACAAGATCTTCGAAACTAGATCCCATGTTGATATGTTTCGATGACTTTTTTTGAGTTAGAAGTTACCACGTGTTCTAAATAGTTATCATGCCTGTGGGGCGTAAGTTATCATGTTGTTTACACAGAAATTACCAGGCCATGAAAAAAGTTTCTCCAACCTTCTATATATTCACAAGCACATGCATTGGAAGAATTTTTTCATGTCATCCTAGTTCTCTTTGTTCAAAACTTTTAGATGTTTTATAGCTCAAATCGTTGGTCTAATCAAAAAGTCAATTTCACATTAAAAAATCTATCGCGACGAGACCTTTGAAACTAGATCTCATGTTGATATGTTTTGACGACTTTTTTGATGCAAATAGTTATCAGGCCCGAGCTAAGTAAGTTATCAGCTCTGATGTGTGTCTATTATCATGCTATTTACACATGAGTTACCGTGGTACATTTTCAACAACTATTTTTTTCTGAACAAAGTTACACGGTGTTTGTGCGTGAGTTACCATGTCTGCGGTCCGTATATTACCATGTTATTTACAGATAAGTTATCGAGGGTATGTTTTGAAACAACTGTCCCCCCGCCATCAAAGTTATCACGGTGTTTGTACATGATTTATCAAGTTTACGGTGCGTATATTATCATGATATTTATATGGAAGTTATCAGGAGGGGGTATGTTTTCAAACAACTTCATACCCTCCCACCACCCCCGGACCAAAAGTTACCATGGTATTTATGCGTAAGTTATCACGTATATGGTGCATACAATACCATGCTATTTTACGGAAGTTATCGATGATGTTTTTAAACACCTCCTCCCCCGGGTCAAAGTTATCACAGTATTTGCACATGAGTTATTAGGTTTGTGGTGTGTAAATTATCATGCTTCTTATGTAGAAGCTATCGGGGGATGTCTTCGACTTTTCCTCCCGGGTCACAGTTATCATGATGTTTGTGCATTAGTTATCATGTCTGTGGTGTATAAAATATCATGCGATTTACGCATAAGCTGCCAGGGATGTATTATACCAGATGTAGCCCGATAACGACAAAAATTAACCATGTTGTCTAGCCCAATAACTGCATAATAACCATGTTGATAACTATAGTAGATATTGTCAGATAACTATAGTAGATCTTGCCCGATAACTACAAAATGACCATGTTGATAACTATAGTACATCTAGCCCGATAACTATAAAATAACCATGTTGCTAACTATAGTGCATAGTAACTATGTTGTGGGATGGTGCATCTTGCCACTCTTCAAAATTTTGATGCGGGAGAGGACGGGCGTTGGACATTCCCAATTTACTCAACTCCTCCCAAAGCAAGTACATGCTGAAGCATGTTTTCAGAATTGATTGAACACTGTTTTCCTTGATATAAGATTATTTCTTACGAATCCTCATCATCGCCCGCTTACGAAAATATAAAAAAACGAATGTTCAATAAAAATTTCGCCTGAGTCAAAGCAACCTCGGTGTTTGCATGTAATTTGTTATGACTACGTCAAGTCAATTACCATGTAATTTACATCAAAATTACTGCAGGTATGTTTCAACAATTTTGTTTGGATCAACATTTGGGTAGGTACAAAGTCTCGATAAGGTGAATCCTTCGCTCTGTTTTTTAGCAACCAGGATCAAATCTGAATGGAAAAGGAAATTTGTTCTCTGTATAACATACAAATTAAATAACTAGTTCAAACATGCACCAAAGGTTGTGCTAGCGTAGTGGTTAGTGCCTCTTTGTATTTCGTACTGGTCTAGAGTTTGAATCCTGTTTATAATGTAATTTTTGGCTTAAAAAACAGTGCAACAATGAGACAGAAAATGTGTAACGCCCAAAAATCACGGCAACCTCCCATTAAATGCCCCTGCTAAAATCGCGGAACTCCCACTAAACGTGAAATGACACCCTCCCATTAAAACATGGTCAACGCCCAGCTGTCCCACCGCGCAAACCGCTACCTAAATAATAACCAGGCGATCATGATCCAATGGCTCCAACATCGTCCGGATCTGTTACAATCTGCCAGCCGGCATGATTTTAGCTATTCCGAATAGTTTATAAACCATAGAGAAGTTGGAATACAGTAGGTTTAACACCAATATAAATAAAGAATGAGTTCATTACAGTACCTTGAAGTGGTTTTTGTTTTTTTCGCTAACGGAGCTCACGAGTTTTCTATTTTGAGTTTTGTGTTGTGAAGTTTTCAAGTTTTGGGTGAATTCTTTTGATGGATTATGGAACAAGGAGTGGCAAGAGCCTAAGCTTGGGGATGCCCATGGCACCCCCAAGATAATCCAAGGACACCAAGAAGTCAAAGCTTGGGGATGCCCCGGAAGGCATCCCCTTTTGATCTCCATCTTCGGGGCTTCATGATCATCGTTGTCACCGGCATGGCACCATGATCTCCATCATCATGATCTTCATCATTGTGTCTTCTTGAAGTTGTCTCGTCATCTATTACTTCTACTACTATGGCTAACGCTTTAGCAATAAAGTAAAGTAATTACATGACGTTTATGTTGACATGTAGGTCATAAATAAATAAAGACAACTCCTATGGCTCCTGCCGATTGTCATACTCATCGACATGCAAGTCGTGATTCCTATTACAAGAACATGATCAATCTCATACATCACATATATCATTCATCACATCCTTTTGGCCATATCACATCGCACGGCACATGCTGCAAAAACAAGTTAGACGTCCTCTAATTGTTGTTGCAAGTTTTTACGTGGCTGTCGGAGTAAATAGCCATGGGTAGCCTAGCCGGCTTCCCCTGGCCCTTCTGAAAAATTACGAGCCCGTCCGGCTCTCAAGAATCCAAGATATGGGGCCACCTTCCCCTTGCTGGCTGTTACCCAGGCCGGCTTTCGGAAGGCGGCCCGACTTTAGCCCTCATGAAGAAAGCCACGGGAGGGCCGGCTTCGAGAAGCCGGCCGCGAGAAGGCCGACTCCAAGAAGCCGGCTCCCACAAAGCGGTCGAGACCGTACCCTCAAAGTTTGCGTCCACCTAGCGGCGATGAGACGGGGCGTGGCTACAGTGAAGCCAGCCACCCCCGAATCCCGGAGCACGCCTGGCACAGTGCACCGTACGGAGTGGGCATGACCCGTCCGGCGCGACACTGTTGCCATGTTGACCCTGATGTCACCCACGACGGGCCGCCAGCGCGGCTTACGGGCGGTGGGCCCCTTCGAGCAGAGAGACGCCCGAAGGCGGCCGGACCTCCCCCAGTCGGCCCAAGACGGGGCCGGCTCCTCGCAGCCGGCTCGTTTCCCCCCTCAAAGGAGACGCCCCATTAAGGAGACAAGACGCGGTGAGGCTACAACGATCGCCCACCGGACGGCGGCACTGTAGCCACACTTACCACGGCGAAGCCCTCGTCACCAAGATTGAGCAACAGTAACCAGCCACCGACAAGGCCCTGGACAGTGGGGCCTGCCTGTCGACCAGGGATCCGGCAGCCGGCGGGCCCCAGCAACCGGCGCAGAAGCCGAAGAGCGCAGTCATAGACGGCTGGGCCTCGCGCCCAGTCGGATTACCATTGTACCCCCGGGGGTAGGCCTATATAAACCCCCCGGGGCACCCATGCAAAGGGTTCTACCCCCAGCTAGTTTTAGACACCACACAAGTAGAAGAAGCAAGCTTGCCGTGCCCTTCTTCCTCCTCCCACCGAACAACTCAAGGAGCATTGTGTAGCTACTTGTCCATCTAGTGATCATGCGGAGACCCCGCAGAGCAGCAGTAGGGGTGTTATCTCCATGGAGAGCCCCGAAGCTGGGTAAGATTCACCGGCGTGCATGTCTTCGCCTCATCCCGTTTCTAGACACCGGCGACGTCTTACTGGCTCCCACAATGATAAGCCACCCATTGGCATATGTCGCACCTACCACCCAACATTTGGCGCCCACCATGGGGCCAGGTGCACCGTCGTCCGGAGACCTGTTCTGGACGGGAACCCTCTTCCTCCCCAGCGAGCGTAGCCAGCCCGGCATGCCCGATGGCGCTTGCCACGACGCGCTGCAAGGCGTCACCAGCATCTGCGCGGCGAGCAGCCTCGCAAATCTCCTCAACGAAACCCTCATCTCCGACGAGCTCGCCTCCGATGCGGGCACTGACCACCTCGCCAACCTCCTCGGCCAGCTCCATGTCTCCAGCGAGCCTGCTGTGGATCTGGAGTCGGTTGGCTCCACCGACCCGATGCCTGTCGACTCCGACACGGCCTCCTTCGACACCTTCCCCACCAACGTCGCGATCCACAACGACCCGCTTCCTCGGACCGACGGCCGCGATACAGTCATCACCGAAGTGATGGTCATCGGCCACGGCGGCCCGACCGACAAGAGCGCCCGCGACGCCCCGCATGCGGCGGCCCACGACTTATCCACCCCCTCCTGGCTGATGCCGACGACGAAGCACTGGAGGCGCGCCGCCTCGCCCTCCTCGCAGAGGGCCGGAGGCTGGCTTCCGTGAGACGCCTCACTGAGGCCTACCAGCGCGAAGCTGACCGCGCCGCCTTCGGCACGCCGGCCCCGGGCGGGCCAAGCCGGGCCGGCATTGTCAAGCAACACGGCGCCGTCATCGCCGACACGCTAGGAATCGACCGCCCGGTCTACGCCACTTCGCTCGGGAACTTGCGTGCCGCCCAGGCGGCCGTGGACGAGTTGGATGTCTTGGAGGCCGAAGAACTCCCCCACATGACCCGGCGCATCCAGCAACTGATCGACGCGGCCGCACGGCGGCACG
>NC_041388.1:624286430-624329267 GCF_002162155.2 Triticum dicoccoides | reverse complement strand
AGACATCGACTACGAGCAACGCCTGCGTGCGGCGCGAGAAAGAGCCGGCGGCCAGCCGAAGCCGGACCCGAATCTCCGTCGAGCGAGACGCGGACGACCATCCCCGAGCCATGGAATGGCGGGGCAACCCGCCTCCGCCTCGACCCCGTGGAGAGAGATATCCCACTCCACCGCCAGTGGCGCACCCGACTCTTAGCGGCCGACTAGGTCGCCGCGAAGGAGTCGACGAGAATGACGCCCGCCATCGGATCGACCGCCTGGCGCGATCCCTGGCGCTGGAAGAAGAAGACGATGTCGGCCCGCCTTGTTTCGGCCCCTGCATCCGCGACGAGCCTTTCCCCAAAGGGTTCTCGCTCCCAAGAGACACGCCCAAGTACAACGGCTCCGTGAAGCCGGAAGATTTGTTGATCGACTACTCCACGGCGGTCAGCATAGCCAACGGCAACCGGCGCGTCACCGTGAAGTACGTGCCCCTCATGCTGCAAGGCACGGCGCGGACCTGGCTCAACAGCCTCAAGCCTCTCAGCATCAACAGCTGGCTAGATTTCACCGAAGCTTTCATCCGCAACTGAAGGAAATATGCCCTAGAGGCAATAATAAAGTTATTATTTATTTCCTTATAATCATGATAAATGTTTATTATTCATGCTAGAATTGTATTTACCGGAAACATAATACATGTGTGAATACATAGACAAACAAAGTGTCACTAGTATGCCTCTACTTGACTAGCTCGTTAATCAAAGATGGTTATGTTTCCTAACCATGAACAATGAGTTGTTATTTGATTAACGAGGTCACATCATTAGCAGAATGATCTGATTGACATGACCCATTCCATTAGCTTAGCACCCGATCGTTTAGTATGTTGCTATTGCTTTCTTCATGACTTATACATGTTCCTATGACTATGAGATTATGCAACTCCCGTTTACCGGAGGAACACTTTGGGTACTACCAAACGTCACAACGTAACTGGGTGATTATAAAGGAGTACTACAGGTGTCTCCAATGGTCGATGTTGGGTTGGCGTATTTCGAGATTAGGATTTGTCACTCTGATTGTCGGAGAGGTATCTCTGGGCCCTCTCGGTAATACACATCACATAAGCCTTGCAAGCATTACAACTAATATGTTAGTTGTGAGATGATGTATTACGGAACGAGTAAATAGACTTGCTGGTAACGAGATTGAACTAGGTATTGGATACCGACGATCGAATCTCGGGCAAGTAACATACCGATGACAAAGGGAACAACGTATGTTGTTATGCGGTCTGACCGATAAAGATCTTCGTAGAATATGTAGGAGCCAATATGGGCATCCAGGTCCCGCTATTGGTTATTGACCAGAGACGTGTCTCGGTCATGTCTACATTGTTCTCGAACCCGTAGGGTCCGCACGCTTAAGGTTACGATGACAGTTATATTATGAGTTTATGCATTTTGATGTACCGAAGGTTGTTCGGAGTCCCGGATGTGATCACGGACATGACGAGGAGTCTCGAAATGGTCGAGACGTAAAGATTGATATATTGGAAGCCTATATTTGGATATCGGAAGTGTTCCGGGTGAAATCGGGATTTTACGAGAATACCGGGAGGGTTACCGGAACCCCCCGGGAGCTATTTGGGCCATAGTGGGCCTTAGTGGAAAAGAGAAGGGGCTGCCCTAGATGGGCTGCGCCCCCCTTCCCCTAGTCCTATTAGGACTAGGAGAGGTGGCCGGCCCCCTCCTCCTCTTTTCCCCTCCGAGGAATCCTAGTTGGACTAGGATTGGAGGGGGAATCCTACTCCCAAAGGGAGTAGGACTCTCCTGCGCCTCCCCCCCTTGGCCGGCCAGCCTCCCCTCCTCTCCTCCTTTATATACAGAGGCAGGGGCACCTCTAAACACACAAGTTGACACAAGTTGATCCACGTGATCTATTCCTTAGCCGTGTGCGGTGCCCCCTGCCACCATATTCCTCGATAATACTGTAGCGGAGTTTAGGCGAAGCCCTGCTGCTGTAGTTCATCAAGATCGTCACCACGCCGTCGTGCTGACGAAACTCTTCCCCGACACTTTGCTGGATCGGAGTCCGGGGATCGTCATCGAGCTGAACGTGTGCTCGAACTCGGAGGTGCCGTAGTTTCGGTGCTTGATCGGTTGGATCGTGAAGACGTACGACTACTTCCTCTACGTCGTGTCATCGCTTCCGCAGTCGGTCTGCGTTGGGTACGTAGACAATACTCTCCCCTCGTTGCTATGCATCACATGATCTTGCATGTGCGTAGGAATTTTTTTGAAATTACTACGAAACCCAATAGTGGTATCAGAGCCTAGGTTATTTATGTTGATGTTATATGCACGAGTAGAACACAAGTGAGTTGTGGACGATACAAGTCATACTGCCTACCAGCATGTCATACTTTGGTTCGGCGGTATTGTTGGACGAGACGACCCGGACCAACCTTACGCGTACGCTTACGCGAGACCGGTTCCCTCGACGTGCTTTGCACAGAGATGGCTTGCGGGCGACTGTCTCTCCAACTTTAGTTGAACCAAGTATGGCTACGCCCGGTCCTTGCGAAGGTTAAAACGGAGTCTATTTGACAAACTATCGTTGTGGTTTTGATGCGTAGGTGAGATTGGTTCTTACTTAAGCCCGTAGCAGCCACGTAAAACATGCAACAACAAAGTAGAGGACGTCTAACTTGTTTTTGCAGGGCATGTTGTGATGTGATATGGTCAAGGCATGATGCTAAATTTTATTGTATGAGATGATCATGTTTTGTAACCAAGTTATCGGCAACTGGCAGGAGCCATATGGTTGTCGCTTTATTGTATGCAATGCAATCGCGATGTAATGCTTTACTTTATTACTAAACGGTAGTGATAGTCGTGGAAGCATAAGATTGGCGAGACGACAACGATGCTACGATGGAGATCAAGGTGTCGCGCCGGTGACGATGGTGATCATGACGGTGCTTCGGAGATGGAGATCACAAGCACAAGATAATGATGGCCATATCATATCACTTATATTGATTGCATGTGATGTTTATCTTTTTATGCATCTTATCTTGCTTTGATTGACGGTAGCATTATAAGATGATCTCTCACTAAATTATCAAGAAGTGTTCTCCCTGAGTATGCACCGTTGCAAAAGTTCTTCGTGCTGAGACACCACGTAATGATCGGGTGTGATAGGCTCTACGTTCAAATACAACGGGTGCAAAACAGTTGCGCACGCAGAATACTCAGGTTAAACTTGACGAGCCTAGCATATGCAGATATGGCCTCGGAACACGGAGACCGAAAGGTCGAGCGTGAATCATATAGTAGATATGATCAACATAATGATGTTCACCGATGAAACTACTCCATCTCACGTGATGATCGGACATGGTTTAGTTGATTTGGATCACGTGATCACTTAGAGGATTAGAGGGATGTCTATCTAAGTGGGAGTTCTTTAATAATATGATTAATTGAACTTAAAATTTATCATGAACTTAGTCCCTGATAGTATCTTGCTTGTTTATGTTGATTGTAGATAGATGGCTCGTGCTGTTGTTCCGTTAAATTTTAATGCGTTCCTTGAGAAAGCAAAGTTGAAAGATGATGGTAGCAATTACACGGACTGGGTCCGTAACTTGAGGATTATCCTCATTGCTGCACAGAAGAATTACGTCCGGGTGAAATCGGGATTTTACCGGAACCCCCCGGGAGCCATATGGGCCATCATGGGCCTTAGTGGAAAGGAGAAAGGGGCAGCCCAAGGGGGCTGCGCGCCTCCCCCCTTCCCCTAGTCCTAGTAGGACTAGGAGAGGTGGCCGGCCACCCCTCTCCCTCTTTCCCCCTTGGGAATCCTAGTTGGAATAGGATTGGGGGGGAGTCCTACTCCCGGTAGGAGTAGGACTCCTCCTGCGCCACCTCCTCCTGGCCGGCGCCTCCTCCCCCCTTGGCTCCTTTATATACGGAGGCAGGGGCACCTCTAAACACACAAGTTGACACAAGTTGATCCACGTGATCGATTCCTTAGCCGTGTGCGGTGCCCCCTGCCACCATATTCCTCGATAATACTGTAGCGGAGTTTAGGCGAAGCCCTGCTGCTGTAGTTCATCAAGATCGTCACCACGCCATCGTGCTGACGAAACTCTTCCCCGACACTTTGCTGGATCGGAGTCCGGGGATCGTCATCGAGCTGAACGTGTGCTCGAACTCGGAGGTGCCGTAGTTTCGGTGCTTGATCGGTTGGATCGTGAAGACGTACGACTACTTCCTCTACGTCGTGTCATTGCTTCCGCAGTCGGTCTGCGTTGGGTACGTAGACAACACTCTCCTCTCGTTGCTATGCATCACATGATCCTGTGTGCGCGTAGGAAAATTTTGAAATTACTACGAAACCCAACAGTGGTATCAGAGCCTAGGTTAATGATGTTGATGTTATATGCACGAGTAGAACACAAGTGAGTTGTGGACGATACAAGTCATACTGCCTACCAGCATGTCATATTTTGGTTCAGCGGTATTGTTGGACGAGACGACCCGGACCAACCTTACGCGTACGCTTACGCGAGACCGGTTCCCTCGACGTGCTTTGCACAGAGATGGCTTGCGGGCGACTGCCTCTCCAACTTTAGTTGAACCAAGTATGGCTACGCCCGGTCCTTGCGAAGGTTAAAACGGAGTCTATTTGACAAATTATCGTTGTGGTTTTGATGCGTAGGTGAGATTGGTTCTTACTTAAGCCCGTAGCAGCCACGTAAAACATGCAACAACAAAGTAGAGGACGTCTAACTTGTTTTTGCAGGGCATGTTGTGATGTGATATGGTCAAGGCATGATGCTGAATTTTATTGTATGAGATGATCATGTTTTGTAACCGAGTTATCGGCAACTGGCAGGAGCCATATGGTTGTCGCTTTATTGTATGCAATGCAATCGCGATGTAATGTTT
Source organism: Triticum dicoccoides (assembly GCF_002162155.2). Taxonomy (NCBI): domain Eukaryota; kingdom Viridiplantae; phylum Streptophyta; class Magnoliopsida; order Poales; family Poaceae; genus Triticum; species Triticum dicoccoides. Next base: position 624,324,327 of record NC_041388.1, on the reverse strand, counting down.
TACTTTATTACTAAACGGTAGTAATAGTCGTGAAAGCATAAGATTGGCAAGACGACAACGATGCTACGATGGAGATCAAGGTGTCGCGCCGGTGACGATGGTGATCATGACGGTGCTTCTGGAGATGGAGATCACAAGCACAAGATGATGATGGCCATATCATATCACTTATATTGATTGCATGTGATGTTTATCTTTTTATGCATCTTATCTTGCTTTGATTGACGGTAGCATTATAAGATGATCTCTCACTAAATTATCAAGAAGTGTTCTCCCTGAGTATGCACCGTTGCCAAAGTTCGTCGTGCCCAGACACCACGTGATGATCAGGTGTGATAAGCTCTACGTCCATCTACAACGGGTGCAAGCCAGTTTTGCACACGCAGAATACTCAGGTTAAACTTGACGAGCCTAGCATATGCAGATATGGCCTCGGAACACGGAGACCGAAAGGTCGAGCGTGAATCATATAGTAGATATGATCAACATAACGATGTTCACCATTGAAAACTACTCCATCTCACGTGATGATCGGTCATGGTTTAGTTGATTTGGATCACGTAATCACTTAGAGGATTAGAGGGATGTCTATCTAAGTGGGAGTTCTTAAGTAATATGATTAATTGAACTTAAATTTATCATGAACTTAGTCCTGGTAGTATTTTGCAAATTATGTTGTAAGATCAATAGCTTGCGTTGTTGCTTTCATATGTTTATTTTGATATGTTCCTAGAGAAAATTGTGTTGAAAATGTTAGTAGCAATGATGCGGATTTGATCCGTGATCTGAGGTTTATCCTCATTGCTGCACAGAAGAATTATGTCCTTAATGCACCGCTAGGTGACAGACCTATTGCAGGAGCAGATGCAGACGTTATGAACGTTTGGCTAGCTCAATATGATGACTACTTGATAGTTTTGTGCACCATGCTTTATGGCTTAGAATCGGGACTTCAAAGATGTTTTGAACATCATGGACCATATGAGATGTTCCAGTAATTGAAGTTAATATTTCAAGCAAATACCCGAGTTGAGAGATATGAAGTCTCCAACAAGTTCTATAGCTAAAAGATGGAGGAGAATCGCTCAACTAGTGAGCATGTGCTCAGATTGTCTGGGTACTTCAATCGCTTGAATCAAGTGGGAGTTAATCTTCCAGATAAGATAGTAATTGACAGAATTCTCTAGTCACCATCACCAAGTTAGTAGAACTTTGTGATGAACTATAGTATGCAAGGGATGACGAAAACGATTCCCGAGCTCTTCGTGATGTTGAAATCGACGAAGGTAGAAATCAAGAAAAGACCATCAAGTGTTGATTATTGACAAAACCACTAGTTTCAAGAGAAGGGCAAAGGGAAAGAAAGGGAACTTCAAGTGGAAAGACAAGCAAGTTGTCACTCCTGCGAAGAAGCCCAAAGCTGGACCATAGCCTGAAACTGAGTGCTTACACTGCAAAGGAAATGGTCACTGGAAGCGGAAATGCCCTGAATATTTGGTAGATGAGAAGGATGGCAAAGTGAACAAGGGTATATTTGATATACAGGTTATTAATGTGTGCCTTGCTAGTGTTTATAGTAGCCCCTGAGTATTTGATACTTGTTCGGTTGCTAAGATTAGTAACTCGAAACTGGAGTTACAGAATAAACAGAGACTAGTTGAAGGGGAAGTAACGATGAGTGTTGGAAGTAGTTCCAAGATTGATATGATCATCATCACACACTCCCTATACTTTCGGTATTAGTGTTAAACCTAAATAAATGTTATTTGGCGTTTACGTTGAGCATGAATATGATTTGATCATGTTTATTGCAATACGGTTATTCATTTAAAATCAGAGAATAATTGTTGTTCTGTTTACATGAATAAAACCTTCAATGGTCATACACCCAATGAAAATAGTTTGTTGGATCTCGATCGTAGTGATACACATATTTATAATATTGAGGCCAAAAGATGCAAAGTTAATAATGATAGTGCAACTTATTTGTAGCACTGCCGTTTGGGTCATATCGATGTAAAGCGCATGAAGAAACTCCATAAAGATGGATTTTCGGAATCACTTGGTTATGAATCATTTGATGCTTGCGAACCGTGCCTTTTGGGCAAGATGACTAAAACTCTGTTCTTCGGAACAATGGAACGAGCTACCGACTTATTGGAAATAATACATACTGATGTATGCAGACCAATGAGTATGAAGGCTCATGGCAAGTATCGTTATTTTCTGACCTTCACAAGATGATTCGAGCAGATATGGGTATATCTACTTGATGAAACATAAGTCTGAAATAGTTAAAAGGTTCAAAGAATTTCAGAGTGAAGTGGAAAAATCATCGTAACAAGAAAATAAAGTTTCTACGATCTGATCGCGGAGACGAATATTTGAGTTACGAGTTTGGTCTTCAACTAAAACAATGTGAAATAGTTTCACAGCTCACGCCACCTGGAACACCACAACATTATGGTGTGTCCGAACGTCGTAACCGCACTTTATTGGATATGGTGCGATCTATGATGTCTTTTACTGATTTACCAATATTGTTTTGGGGTTATGCATTAGAGACAACTGCATTCACGTTAAAAGGGCACCATCTAAATCCGTTGAGACGACATCATATGAACTGTGGTTTAGCAAGAAACCCAAGTTGTCGTTTCTTAAAGTTTGGGGCTACGATGCTTATGTGAAAAAGTTTCATCCTGATAAGCTCAAACCCAAACCGGAGAAGTGCGTCTTCATAGAATACCCAAAGGTAACTATTGGGTACACCTTCTATCACAGATCCAAAGGCAAATCATTCGTTGCTAACAATGGATCCTTTCTAGAGAAGGAGTTTCTCTCGAAAGAAGTGAGTGGGAAGAAAGTAGAGCTTGATAAGGTAATTTGTACCTTCTCCCGAATTGGAAAGTAGTTCATCACAGAAATCAGTTCCAGTGATTCCTACACCAATTAGTGAGGAAGCTAATGATGATGATCATGAAACTTCAGATCAAGTTACTACAGAAGTAGGTCTTCCAAAGTACAGTCCACACCAGAGTGGTACGGTAATCCTGTTCTGGAATTCATGTTACTAGACCATGATGAACCTACAAACTATGAGGAAGCGATGATGAGCCCAGATTCCACGAAATGGCTTGAGGCCATAAAATCTGAGATATGATCCATGTATGAGAACAAAGTATGGACTTTGATTGACTTGCTCGATGATCAGCAAGCCATGTTAAATAAATGGATCTTTAAGAGGAAGACGGACACTGATAGTAGTGTTACTATCCATTAAGCTCGACTTGTTGCAAAAAGGTTTTCAACGAGTTCAAGGGGTTGAATACGATGAGATTTTCTCACTCGTATCGATGCTTAAGTCTGTCCGAATCATGTTAGCAATTGCCACATTTTATGAAATCTGGCAAATGGATGTCAAAACTGCATTCCTTAATGGATTTATTAAAGAAGAGTTGTATATGATGCAACCAGAAGGTTCTGTCAATCCTAAAGGTGCTAACAAAATGTGCAAGCTCCAGCGATCCATCTATGGACTGGTGCAAGCATCTCGGAGTTGGAATATACGCTTTGATAAGTTGATCAAAGCATATAGTTTTATATGGACTTACGATGAAGCCTGTATTTACAATAAAGTGAGTGGGAGCACTACATCCTTTCTGATTAGTATATGTGAGTGACATATTGTTGATCAGAAATGATGTAGAATTCTTCTGCAAAGCATAAAGGAGTGTTTTAAAGGAGTTCTTTAAAAGGAAAAGACCTCAGTAAAAGCTACTTACATATTGAGCATCAAGATCTATTGAGATAGATCAAGACGCTTGATAAGATTTTCAATGAGTACATACCTTGGCAAGATTTTGAAATAGTTCAAAATGGAACAGTCAAAGAAAGAGTTCTTGCCTGTGTTGCAAATGTGTTAAATTGAGTAATACTCAAATCCTGACCACGGCAGAAAATAGAAAAGAGAATGAAAGTCATTCCCTATGCCTCAGTCATAGGTTCTATAAAGTATGCTATGCTATGTACCAGACCTATTGTATACCTTGCTCTGAATTTGGCAAGGGAGTACAATAGTGATCTAGGAGTAGATCACTCGACATTGGTCAAAAGTTATCCTTAGTGGAATAAGGATATGTTTCTTAATTATGGAGGTGACAAAAGGTTTGTCGTAAAAGGTTACGCCGATACAAGTTTTGGCACTGATCCAGATTACTCTAAGTCTTAATCTGGATACATATTGAAAGTGGGAGCAATTAGCTAGAGTGGCTCCGTGCAGAGCATTGTTGACATAGAATATTTGCAAAATACAAACGGCTCTGAATATGACAGACCCGTTGACTAAACTTCTCTCACGAGCAAAACATGATCACACCTTAGTACTCTTTGGGCATTAATCACATAGCGATGTGAACTAGATTATTGACTCTAGTAAACCCTTTGGGTGTTGGTCACATGACGATGTGAACTATGGGTGTTAATCATATACAGATATGATTATTAGTGTTAAATCACATGGCGATCTGAACTAGATTATTGACTCTAGTGCAAGTGGGAGACTGAAGGAAATATGCCCTAGAGGCAATAATAAAGTTATTATTTATTTCCTTATAATCATGATAAATGTTTATTATTCATGCTAGAATTGTATTTACCGGAAACATAATACATGTGTGAATACATAGACAAACAAAGTGTCACTAGTATGCCTCTACTTGACTAGCTCGTTAATCAAAGATGGTTATGTTTCCTAACCATGAACAATGAGTTGTTATTTGATTAACGAGGTCACATCATTAGCAGAATGATCTGATTGACATGACCCATTCCATTAGCTTAGCACCCGATCGTTTAGTATGTTGCTATTGCTTTCTTCATGACTTATACATGTTCCTATGACTATGAGATTATGCAACTCCCGTTTACCGGAGGAACACTTTGGGTACTACCAAACGTCACAACGTAACTGGGTGATTATAAAGGAGTACTACAGGTGTCTCCAATGGTCGATGTTGGGTTGGCGTATTTCGAGATTAGGATTTGTCACTCGGATTGTCGGAGAGGTATCTCTGGGCCCTCTCGGCAATACACATCACATAAGCCTTGCAAGCATTACAACTAATATGTTAGTTGTGAGATGATGTATTACGGAACGAGTAAAGAGACTTGCCGGTAACGAGATTGAACTAGGTATTGGATACCGACGATCGAATCTCGGGCAAGTAACATACCGATGACAAAGGGAACAACGTATGTTGTTATGCGGTCTGACCGATAAAGATCTTCGTAGAATATGTAGGAGCCAATATGGGCATCCAGGTCCCGCTATTGGTTATTGACCAGAGACGTGTCTCGGTCATGTCTACATTGTTCTCGAACCCGTAGGGTCCGCACGCTTAAGGTTACGATGACAGTTATATTATGAGTTTATGCATTTTGATGTACCGAAGGTTGTTTGGAGTCCCGGATGTGATCACGGACATGACGAGGAGTCTCGAAATGGTCGAGACGTAAAGATTGATATTGGAAGCCTATATTTGGATATCGGAAGTGTTCCGGGTGAAATCGGGATTTTACCGGAATACCGGGAGGGTTACCGGAACCCCCCGGGAGCTATTTGGGCCATAGTGGGCCTTAGTGGAAAAGAGAAGGGGCTGCCCTAGATGGGCTGCGCGCCCCCCTTCCCCTAGTCCTATTAGGACTAGGAGAGGTGGCCGGCCCCCTCCTCCTCTTTTCCCCTCCGAGGAATCCTAGTTGGACTAGGATTGGAGGGGGAATCCTACTCCCAGAGGGAGTAGGACTCTCCTGCGCCTCCCCCCCTTGGCCGGCCAGCCTCCCCTCCTCTCCTCCTTTATATACGGAGGCAGGGGCACCTCTAAACACACAAGTTGACACAAGTTGATCCACGTGATCTATTCCTTAGCCGTGTGCGGTGCCCCCTGCCACCATATTCCTCGATAATACTGTAGCGGAGTTTAGGCGAAGCCCTGCTGCTGTAGTTCATCAAGATCGTCACCACGCCGTCGTGCTGACGAAACTCTTCCCCGACACTTTGCTGGATCGGAGTCCGGGGATCGTCATCGAGCTGAACGTGTGCTCGAACTTGGAGGTGCCGTAGTTTCGGTGCTTGATCGGTTGGATCGTGAAGACGTACGACTACTTCCTCTACGTCGTGTCATCGCTTTCGCAGTCGGTCTGCGTTGGGTACGTAGACAATACTCTCCCCTCGTTGCTATGCATCACATGATCTTGCGTGTGTGTAGGAAATTTTTTGAAATTACTACGAAACCCAACAACAACTTCACCAGCACCTACAAGCGGGCCCCCAATCCCAGGCAGCTCTCCCTGTGCGTACAGGGCCCAGCCGAGTCCACTCGCGACTACCTCACGCGTTGGGCCGAGCTCCGCAATTCTTGCGAGGGGGTGCATGAGGTGCAAGCCATCGAATACTTCACTGCCGGGTGCCGAGAAGGTACCCTCCTCAAGCACAAGCTCCTCTGCGGCGAGCCGACTACCCTCGACGAGCTTCTGGACATAGCAGACAAATACGCCACTGCCGACTCTTCGATGAAGACCGAGCTCCGGGTGGACGCGTCCGGGAAAGTACTCAACTCGGCGCCCAAGACGCTGGCAGGGGATTTCGGCCGACGCCCACACCCGAACGACCACAAGCGCAAGGGCCATGCGCCGCCTCCCGCCAGTCGGCAGGTGGCCACGGTCGAAGACGCACTGCCTGAAGGGCGACCCGCGCCCAAGAAGCCCAAGGGCGGCCGGCCGGCTTGGCAGCCGGCTTTCTCCTACGAGCAAACTCTCGATGCCCCGTGCAAATTCCATAGCGGCGCGAAGCCGTCCAACCACACAACCCGGAAGTGCCATTGGCTCACTCGAATCTCCAAAGGCGAGGGGCTCGCGCCGCCTCCGCCTGCCGGCCCGCCGCCTCCGCCTCCGCCGCCTCCGGCCGCTCGGCCCGTAGTCGGAGCCGTGCACGACGAATTCCCCGATGAGCAAGCAACCTACGTCGTCTTTACAAGCCAGCTCGAAGACCGGCGCGGCAAACGCCGAGAGCACCAGGAAGTCAGCGTGATCGCTGCCAACCCCGCCGGACACATGCATTGGTCAAAAAAACCCATCAGCTGGAGCCCGGCCGACCATCCAGAGGTGATGCCGTCTCCCGGCTCTTATGCGTTGGTCCTGGAAGCCACCCTCGCGACGGACAGACGCGCTGCCCGCTTCTCCCGCGTGCTGATAGACGGTGGGAGCTGCATCAACATCCTGTACCGTGACACCCTGGAGAAGCTAAATGTCAAGACGAAGCAGCTCATGCCTACTCGAACAGTGTTTCATGGCATCGTACCCGGCTTGTCCTGCGCCCCCATTGGCAAGATCAAGATTGATGTACTCTTTGGGGACAAGGAGCATTTTCGCCGGGAAGCAATCTAGTTTGAAGTGGTGGACCTGGAGAGCCCCTACCACGCGCTTCTTGGCCGACCCGCCTTGGCCAGGTTCATGGCAGTTCCCCACTATGCATACCTCAAGATGAAGATACCGAGTTCCAAGGGCGTCATCACCATAGCCGGCGATTACAAGAAGTCTTCCGAGTGCGCTGCCGCCAGCAGCCGGCTGGCCGAGTCCCTTGTGATTGCCGAAGAGAAGAAGATGTTGGACCGGGTCATGGCCCTGGCCAGCAAGCAGCCGAACCAGTCCCCCGACCCCAAGGAGTATGATGCCCAAGGATCTTTCCAGCCGGCCAAAGAAACCAAGAAGATACCCCTTGACCCCGAGCACCCCGAGAGGTTTGCCGTCATCGGGGCAAGCTTGAACAGCAAATAGGAAGGCAAGCTCGCTGATTTCCTCCGTGAGAATCGGGACATCTTTGCATGGTCCCCCAAGGACATGCCGAGTGTTCCGAAGGAATTCGCCGAGCACAAACTACACGTCCGAAAAGACGCGAAACCAGTCAAGCAGCCCCTCCGCCGACTATCAGAGGAAAAGAGAAGGATTGTAGGGGAGGAGATAGCCCGGCTTCTGGCAGCCGACTTCATTATGGAAGTCTTCTTTCCAGAGTGGCTTGCCAACCCGGTCCTCGTGTTAAAGAAGAACAACAAGTGGCGCATGTGTATAGACTACACAAGCCTCAACAAGGCCTGCCCTAAAGATCCCTTTGCCCTGCCGAGGATTGACCAAGTGATAGACTCCACGGCCGGATGCGAGCTGTTGAGTTTCTTGGATGCCTACTCCGGATATCACCAGATAAAGCTAGATCTGGACGACCGCCTGAAGACCGCCTTCATCATGCCATTTGGAGCCTTCTGCTACCTGACTATGACATTCGGCTTAAGAAATGCCGGTGCCACTTTTTAGCGTTGCATGCAGAAGTGCCTCCTCAAGCAACTCAGCAGAAACGCTCACGTCTACATGGACGACATTGTGGTGAAGACGGAGAAGCGTGGCACCTTGCTAGAAGACCTCAAAGAAACGTTTGAGAACCTACGCCGGTTCCAAATCAAGCTCAACCCCGAGAAATGCGTGTTCGGAGTGCCAGCCGGCCAGCTCCTAGGCTTCCTGGTCTCCGAACGCGGCATCGAATGCAACCCGGTGAAGATCAAGGCCATCGAGAGAATGGCGATCCCCACCAAGCTTCGAGACATCCAAAAGTTCACCGGATGCTTGGCCTCCTTGAACCACTTCATCAGCCGGCTCGGAGAGAAAGCTCTCCCCCTCTACCGCCTCATGAAGAAGAGCACTCACTTCGAGTGGAACAACCAAGCCGACCAAGCTTTTCACGAGCTGAAGAAGATGTTGGCCACGCCGCCCGTCCTAGCGGCGCCGACTGAGAAAGAGCCCATGCTCCTTTACATCGCCGCAACCAGCCGGGTGGTCAGCACCGTCATCGTAGTCCAACGCCTAGAAGAAGGCCGAGCCCAGCCGGTCCAGAGGCCGGTGTATTATTTGAGCGAGGTGCTGTCCGCTTCAAAGCAGAACTACCCGCACTACCAGAAGATGTGTTACGGCGTGTACTTCACCGCCAAGAAGCTGAAGCCCTACTTTCAAGAGCATCCCGTCACGGTCGTATGCACCGCCCCGCTGGCCGAGATCATAGGCAGCCGGGACGCATCCGGCTGGGTGGCGAAATGGGCCATCGAGCTGGCCCCTTACACAATCTTCTACCAGCCCCGCACCGCCATCAAGTCCCAAGCACTGGCCGACTTCCTCGTCGACTGGGCCGAGACCCAGTACCTACCGCCGGCTCCCAACTCCACCCATTGGCGCATGCACTTTGACGGGTTCAAGATGCGCACCGGCTTGGGAGCCGACGTCGTCCTTACCTCTCCCAAAGGCGACAAGCTCAGATACACGCTGCAGATTCACTTTGCCACCTCCAACAATGTAGCCGAGTACGAGGCACTCATACACGGGATCCGGCTTGCCAAGGAACTCGACATCCGCCGGATCCTATGTTATGGCGACTCAGACTTGGTGGTTCAGCAATCATCCGGCGACTGGGACGCCAAGGACGCAAACATGGCAAGCTACCGCTTCCTGGTTCAACGACTCAGCGGATACTTTGAAGGATGCGAGTTCCTCCACGTACCGCGAGCCGACAATGAGCCAGCCGATGCCCTGGCTCGAATAGGCTCCACTCGGCAAGCAATACCAACCGGCGTCGTTCTACAATGCCTCCTCAAGCCGTCCATCAAGCCGTCTCCAGAGTCCGATTCCATCTTCGTACCGCCTGACCCCGACGCGGCCGGATCCAGCTCGAAGAACCAAGCAGGCGACCCCGGGACTTCAGTAGTCGGCCTGGGGACTTCGGCAACCGGCTCGGGGACTGCCACACCCGGCTCGGGGACTGCAGTAGCCGGCCCGGGGACTGCACCAACACAACAGCCGGCGGCCGACTCCAATATTTCACCACCCAGCCCGCCCACCCTGGTGGCAGTAGCCACATTGGCAGTAGGAGAAGTCGTGGCTCCGTCATGGGCTCAGTCCATCCTCAACTTCCTAGTAAACCAAGATCTGCGGGCTGACGAAACAGAGGCAAGACAAGTCCAACGTCGAGCCGGAGCATACACAATCGTCAACAGAGAACTCGTCAAGCGCAGTGTCACTGGAGTCCTCCAACGGTGCGTCGAGCAAGAGAAGGGCATTGCAATCCTCAGAGACATTCACCAAGGAGAATGTGGCCACCATGCGGCTTCAAGATCACTCGTCGCCAAAGCTTTCCGCCATGGTTTCTTCTGGCCGACTGCTTTGGATGACGCTAACGAATTGGTTAAATATTGCAAAGGGTGCCAACTCTTCAGCTCCAAGCAACACATGCCGGCTTCGGCACTCAAGACCATTCCCCTCACCTGGCCCTTCGCCGTTTGGGGACTGGACATGGTGGGCCCATTCAAGACGGCGCGCGGCGGCATGACGCATTTGCTCGTTGTTGTGGACAAATTCACCAAGTGGATTGAGGCAAAGCCGATCAAGAAGCTGAATGGGCCGACTGCTGTGACATTCATCGCAGACATAACAACTCGATACGACGTGCCACACAGCATCATCACCGACAATGGCACGAATTTTCCAAAGGAGCCTTGGCACGTTTCTGCACAACACAAGGTATCCGGCTGGACTTAGCGTCCGTCGCCCACCCGCAGTCAAACGGCCAGGTCGAGCGAGCCAACGGCCTCATCCTCTCCGGCATCAAGCCCCGACTGGTCGTGCCACAGGAGCGTTCAGCCGGCTGTTGGATCGATGAGCTGCCGACTGTCCTCTGGAGTCTGCGCACCACCCCAAACAAGTCAACCGGCTTCACTCCTTTCTTCCTCGTGTATGGTGCCGAGGCGGTCATCCCAACTGACATCGAGTTCGACTCGCCTCGGGTAACCATGTACACGGAGGCGGAGGCCAAGGAAGCACGAGAAGACGGCGTCGACCTGCTGGAAGAAGGCCAGCTGTTAGCCCTCAGCCGGTCTGCCATCTACCAGCAGGGTTTGCGCCGCTACCACAGTCGAAAGGTCAGGCCAAGATCTTTCCAAGAGGGCGATCTTGTGCTCCGGCTGATCCAGCGAACAGCCGGCCAGCATAAGCTCTCGGCCCCTTGGGAGGGCCCCTTCATCATCAGCAGAGCTCTAGGCAACGGCTCCTACTACCTAATCGACGCGCAGAAGCCGAAGGCACGCAAGAGAGACGACTCCGGCAAGGAGTCGGAACGACCATGGAACGCCAACCTCCTTCGAAGATTTTACAGTTGAAATGCAGTATGTATCACACTAACTTTTGTACTAAATGCGAGACAATAGGCCCCCCGAGGAGGGCTCGGGGACTGCCATCTTTTATCTATGAATGAAAAGTATCATGCTTATGACCTTGTCATTTCATTTACTTGTTCCGTCCGACACCGGGTTCGACTAGTCGGCCCGGGGACTGGCCGACTGGAGTTATATTAGAAGTCCTACCCGCGGTCAGACAAGTAGTGTGCCGACACCCAGGCTTAGCTCTTGCCAAAGTCGCAGTTCGAAGAACCGGCTGTCCGGCTGGCAAGAGTCAAAAGCAGGAAAGGACGCCCAGACGAAAAATGGCCAGGGACCAACGGACTAATATAACGAAAGCCGGTTTGCCGCCTACCACCGACCGACTACCAGAGTAGCCGGCCGGCCGGTTTCCATTCACTTCACTTCAATCCAAGAAAGCTCGAGTACTTGCCTCCCCAAAGAGGGAAGACGGCAAAGGAAAAAGCCTAAGGATAAAAAGCATACGCGAATGGAAACCAAACATGCACATAATAATATTTACACAAAAGACCTCCAAGAGGCCAGCATTCAACATAGTATGGATACACCCCCAGTGGGTGGAACTGCGAAAGCTTAATAAAGATTGTTCAAAAGGCAACAAGCAGGAAAAATAAGGACGGCAGGTCAAGCTGGCGGAGCGACCGACGAGCCGGGCTGGTCGACGGAGACGGTTGTGCCGGCTGAAGGAGTGGCCGGTTGGCGAACCTCGGCTTGATCACCACCTCCCGCAGAGGGCGCGCTTCCACGCGCCTCGTTGTTGGAGGCACGGTCAGCCTGAGGCCGGCCGGTTGTTCCAATAGGCGGCTCGACGTCTTCACCGTCCTCTTCTCCGTCATCCTCGCCCTCGTCGCTGGAGGCGATCTCCTCTGCCGAGTCCTCGCCCACCGCCGGGTTCAGCCCGAACCAGTCCTCCGGCTGGGCAACGCCATCATCATTGATTTCAGGTGCAAAAACGCTGATGTCGGTGCACTCGGCGATCGTCGAAGCACGTTGGGCGATAGCCGGCCGCACCTCCTCCAGCTCCGCGTCGGCCTCCAGCCGCCAAGTGCGCAGCTGGTCCAGGTTCAGCCCTGGGTACCAAGCTCGGACGAACTCCAACGCCCGCCCCGCTCCAAGACGGGCCGCCGACGCCTTCCAAGCTTCAAAGCGACCGACTGCGACCTCCAGCCAGTCGGCAGTCCGGCTTGGGGTGCGGGGGATCGTCTCGCCGGGCCAGAGGGCGGCCAACACCTGCGCCTCGGCACGCTGGAGCCGGCGAAGCATCCGGTGAGCCGGCTGCAGCCGCGCTTGGACGACCAAGAGCTGCTCCTCAAGCGTCCGGTTCGCGTCCGGCGCGATGTTGACCCCCGCCTGACAGTGCGCCTCGCGATGGGCCTCGATGGTTTGGGCGGCGAAGGCGGAGTACCCGGGAAAGTAGTCTGCACAAGAAAATAGGCAGCAGCACAAGTCAGGCCAAAAACCAGGCGGCAAGGGGCAGGAGAGGAGCGAGGAAGGCGGCTTACCGTCGATCAAGTCCTCGATGCGGCCGAAGCCTTCATCCAGTGCTCGCCGGGTCTCAGCCCAGCTCGCCGCCTCGGTCTCAAACTCTGCCTTCAGGGCGGCCTCGCTATCCTGCGCTTTTTGCAGGGCCGCCTTGTGGCTCTCCTCCTGGTCAGCTAGCTTCTTGGCCAGGCGGTCATGCTCCTGGACCAAGGCAGCGTACTCAGCATCCTTGGAACGAAGGGCGGCCTGTGCTTCGCCGAGCTCCCTCCTCAAGTCGGCGTTGGCCCCTGAAAGCACGAAAGACGAAAGAAAAAACCAATAAGGAAAAAGTCGTCAAGGAAGATCCGACCCGACTGCTCAGCAGTCGGCCCGAATCTCGGGGACTACACCCAGTGGGTGCACTGACGCGCCCCCACAGGAGACAGACAAGATCAAGCACTTACTTCGGCTGTTGACCAGGTCGTCGGTCTTCCGACCCAACTCGTGAGCCTGGGAGTTGAAGGCGGCAACACGGGAGTTATGATATTCCTGGAAGTTCAGACAAGAAGCAAAAATGAGATAGTCGTCAAGAAAGATCCGACCCGACTGCTCAGCAGTCGGCCCGAATCTCGGGGACTACACCCAGTGGGTGTGCTGACGTGCCCCCACGAAAGAAATCAAGAGACCAAAGCGGCCAAGAATGAAAGACTCACCCGGATGGTGGCCCACGTCGACAAGAACTCCTGGGTGTACTGCTGCAGCAGGGCGGCCTGAGCTTGAAGCCGGCTCCGGACCTCTTGGGCCGCCACATTCAGCTCGCCAGTCCCCCCGCTGGGAGTCCACTCGGACGTGGCGGTGCTGGCCGCCTCCAGTGCCTCCGCCGACTGGCCGGCGCCCGCAACTTGGCGCGACTCCGGCGGAGCGGTGCCTCCCCCTGCGTGCCGACGCGTCCCCGGCTACACCTCGAAGCCGGCTCCGTCCTCCGGCTCACCCCCGGCCGGCTCCTCTGGCACCGCTGATGATTGGCCGCCTTGGCCCGCTCTGGTTGGCGCTGCCGGCGGCGCTTTCCCCGCGACGACCATGAGGTCCTCCCTCCTCTCCATCAGCGGCGGGTCTTGGATGATTTCCTCCGCCAGAGGCAATGGGGTGTCAGGGGCCACGGCTCGGAGGGGAATGGCGAGCAGTGGAGGCTGGTTACGCGAACCCTCCGCCTCCGTTTCCGCGGTCGCCACCTCCGCCTGGGCCTTGGCTGCCGCGTCGGCCTGCTCCCTCGCCGCCTGGGCGGCCACTTTTTCCGCCGCCTCACGCTCCTCCCGCGCCTCACAGGCGTTCCGCTCTGTGGCCTCCCTGATGTCGGCGCGGGGGTCCACGCGGCGGGAGCCCGAAGACCCTCCAGTCGGCCCAACTATGGAGCCGCCCGGACCCCACTCAAGGGAAAGCGGCGCCCTGTCCAGCGAGCGGAAAAAGGTCAGGAAGAATGTTCGAACAAGAGAGAACGATGAAAAGCATGCGACCAGGCAATCGACGACTTACGCTGAGACCGCCTGAGGCTGCTTCACCGCCTTGCGGAAGCGGGCCGCCTTCGCGGCCGCCTCATCTCGTCTGGTCACTGTGGTGGAGGCTTTGGACTTCTTCGGCCGACTGCCGAAGAGGATTGACGCGGCCCGGCGCTTTTGTGCGCCGCCGCCAGCAGCCGGCGCGGTGGACGAGCCCGCGCCTTGATGGTCGGCCGCCGGCTGGCGACGCGGGGCGTCTTCGGCTTCGGCATCATCTGGCCAGTCCTCGAAGCTGGCGGTAAGCCCTGTGCCTCCGGGCTCGGCGTCGTCCCCCACGACAGCGTCTTCCATGGCGGCCGCCCCCAAATCCGGGTCGTCGATGTCGTCCACCGTGCGGTCGGGGACGTACTGGCGTTCTATCCCTACGGCCCCGGTCGTCGGCGGAAGAAGGGGGTTCTGCTAAGAAGAACCAACCAATCAGTAGCCGGCCATCATAAAGCCGGCTACCAACAAAAAGAAGAAAGAGAGGAAAGCTTACCACGGGCGGAGGGTTGGCGCGAGAATACGGCACCTTGCTGTATCGCCAATCCTCGGCGAGCTTGCAATTGGAGATATGATTTACCATGTACGACACCTCCGCGTGAGGCATCTCCCTGGTGCTCAGCCGGCTTGGGTCGAAGCGGCCGCTCGTCTGACACATCATGTGGGGCCGGCTTTGGAGAGGAAGTATCCAGCGCTCCACGAAGGCGGCCACCAAGTCGGCCCCGCTCAGGCCTTCTGACTGGATCATCACCCGAAGCCGGGAGATGGCAGCGTTCCCGGCCTGAGACAGTGACTTGGACCGGAAACTCCATGAGGGCTGCCTCCCAGCCGGCGGGTCGGCTACGTAAGCCGGCAGGTTGACGTGGTCTCCTTGCTGGGCGACGTTCTTCACGTAGAAGTACGACTTCTGCTAGATCTTCACCGACTGGATCAGGGGGATGGACGGGAACGGGTTGTTCTCGCCCGACCTCCTCATGGAGATGAAGGCCCCGCAGGGGGCGGGCACGCCTGCGACGAGGTGTCGAGTTTGCTCTAGAAGAATTCCCCCCAGAGCTCCAGCACGGGGAGCAGCCCCAAGAAACCTTCACAGAGAGAGACGAAGGCCGACAGCAGCATCACCGCGTTGGGCGTGAGGTGATGCGGCTGAAGATTGTAGAACTCGAGGAAGGAGCGCAGGAATCCGCTCGCCGGAAGGCCGAAGCCGCGCAGGAAGTGCGAGCGGAAGACGACCCGCTCGCCCTCCTCCGGTGCCGGCGAGATCTCCGTCTCTGGCGCCAGGCGGACCCGCACGAGGCTGGCGTCGGGCAGGCGCCGAGTCTGGCGGAGGAACTCAACATGGTCCTCATGGACGTTGGAGCCATCCCACGAGCTCGACAGCGCCATGGGAGCAAGACAATGTGGCGGCGCGGCGGCGCTGAGACGGGAGGCTGCGGCGGCAACGAGAGGAAGAAAGGAGGACGAGAAGGGGAGGAGCGAGAGAGAGCGTGTGAACCTCTGTCTCTCCCCTTCCTCCCCCTACTTATAGGCTCGCGTGGCGGAGCCGAGGAGGCGCGGCGTGGGGAAACATGGGGATCGATCGTGCCCACTCCCCCACATCCCGCGTTTATTACGCCCTAACGGCGAAATAAAATCGCCACGGGAAGGCGAGCGGTCCACCTGGGCCGCAGAAGATCAGCGTTCGGGCCGAGACCTAGGAGTGGCGGGCCCGGGCCTGCGGCGGCGTCCCGTCGCGCGCGTGCGCTGGCAGGGTCTCGCTGCCACGTGGCCCGCGGGAGGGCCCGCGGTCAGCATGCGGGTCGACCACTTTCCCGCCTGCAAGACGCAGGGCTCCCCGAAATCGGTGTACACCAGCAAAGCCGGCTCTTCAGGGTGGGAAGCTGACCAAGCTTCTCGTTCCTTTGTCCGCCTCAAAGCTCGATCAGCTTCGGGGACTACTGTCGGAGTAAGTAGCCATGGGTAGCCTAGCCGGCTTCCCCTGGCCCTTCTGAAAAATTACGAGCCCGTCCGGCTCTCAAGAATCCAAGATATGGGGCCACCTTCCCCTTGCTAGCCGTTACCCAGACCGGCTTTCGGAAGGCGGCCCGACTTTAGCCCTCATGAAGAAAGCCACGGGAGGGCCGGCTTCGAGAAGCCGGCCGCGAGAAGGCCGACTCCAAGAAACTGGCTCCCACAAAGCGGTCGAGACCGTACCCTCAAAGTTTGCGTCCACCTAGCGGCGATGAGACGGGGCGTGGCTACAGTGAAGCCAGCCACCCCGAATCCTGGAGCACGCCTGGCACAATGCGCCGTACGGAGTGGGCATGACCCGTCCGGCGCGACACTGTTGCCATGTTGACCCTGATGTCACCCACGAAGGGCCGCCAGCGTGGCCCACGGGCGGTGGGCCCCTTCGGGCAGAGAGACGCCCGAAGGTGGCTGGACCTCCCCCAGTCGGCCCAAGATGGGGCTGGCTCCCTCAGCCGGCTCGTTTCCCCCCTCAAAGGAGACGCCCCATTAAGGAGACAAGATGCGGTGAGGCTACAACGATCGCCCACCGGACGGCGGCACTGTAGCCACACTTACCACGGTGAAGCCCTCGTCACCAAGATTGAGCAACAGTAACCAGCCACCGACAAGGCCCTGGACAGTGGGGCCTGCCTGTCGACCAGGGAGCCGGCAGCCGGCGGGCCCCAGCAACCGACGCAGAAGTCGGAGAGCGCAGTCATAGACGGCTGGGCCCCGCGCCCAGTCGGATTACCATTGTACCCCGGGGGGTAGGCCTATATAAACCCCCCGGGGCACCCATGCAAAGGGTTCTACCCCCAGCTAGTTTTAGACACCACACAAGGAGAAGAAGCAAGCTTGCCGTGCCCTTCTTCCTCCTCCCACCGAACAACTCAAGGAGCATTGTGTAGCTACTTGTCCATCTAGTGATCATGCGGAGACCCCACAGAGCAGCAGTAGGGGTGTTATCTCCACGGAGAGCCCCGAAGCTGGGTAAGATTCGCCGGTGTGCATGTCTTCACCTCATCCCGTTTCCAGGCACCGGCGACGTCTTACTAGCTCCCACAATGATAAGCCACCCGTTGGCATATGTCGCACCTACCACCCGACAGTGGCTGCTATAGGTTTCTAGCAAGAACGTTTCTTACATACGCCAAAACCACAATGTGATATACCAATTTCTATTTACCCTTCATAAGGACCCTTTTCATCGAATCCGATCCGACTAAAGTGGGAGAGACAGACACCCGCCAGCCACCTTATGCAACTAGTGCATGTCAATCGGTGGAACCAGTCTCACGTAAGCGTACATGTAAGGTCGGTCCGGGCCGATTCATCCCACAATGCCGCCGAATCAAGATAAGACTAGTAACGGCAAGCAAATTGACAATATCCATGCCCACAACTGCTTTGTGTTCTACTCGTGCATAGAAACTACGCATAGACCTAGCTAATGATGCCACTGTTAGGGAACATAACAGAATTTTAAAATTTTCTACGCATCACCAAGATCAATCTATGGAGTCATCTAGCAACGAGGGAGAGGGGAGTGCATCTACATACCCTTGTAGATCGCATGCGGAAGCGTTCAAGAGAACGAGGTTGATGGAGTCGTACTCGTCGTGATCCAAATCACCGATGACCTAGCGCCGAACGGACGGCACCTCCGCGTTCAACACACGTACAGTTGGGAAGACGTCTCCTCCAACTTGATCCAGTAAGGGGGAAGGAGAGGTTGATGAAGATCCAGCAGCACGACGGCGTGGTGGTGGAAGCAACGGTGATCTCGGCAGGGCTTCGCCAAGCTCAGGGAGAGGGAGGAGTGTCACGGGAGGGAGAGGGAGGCGCCAGGGGCTAGGGTGCGACTGCCCTCCCTCCCCCCACTATATATAGGACCCCTAGGGGGGGCGCCGGCCCTAGGAGATTGAATCTCCAGGGGGGGCAAGGGGGGTGGAGTGCCCCCAAGCCAAGTGGGGTGGAGTGCCCCCAAGCCAAGTGGGGCGCCCCCACCCCTAGGGTTTCCAACCCTAGGCGCAGGGAAGGCCCATGGGGGGCGCACCAGCCCATTAGGGGCTGGTTCCCCTCCCACTTCAGCCCATGGGGCCCTCCGAGATAGGTGGCCCCACCCGGTGGACCCCCGGGACCCTTCCGATGGTCCCGGTACAATACCGATTACCCCTGAAACCTTCCCAATGGCCGAAACTTGACTTCCTATATATAAATCTTCACCTCCGGACCATTCCGAAACTCCTCGTGATGTCCGGGATATCATCCGGGACTCCGAACAACTTTCGGGTTACCGTATGCTAATATCTCAACAACCCTAGCGTCACCGAACCTTAAGTGTGTAGACCCTGCGGGTTCGGGAGACACGCAGACATGACTGAGACGACTCTCTGGTCAATAACCAACAACGGGATCTGGATACCCATGTTGGCTCCCACATGCTCCTCGATGATCTCATCCGATGAACCTCGATGTCGAGGATTCAATCAATCCGTATACAATTCCCTTTGTCAATCGGTACGTTACTTGCCCGAGACTCGATCGTCGATATCCCAATACCTCGTTCAATCTCGTTACCGGGAAGTCACTTTACTCGTACCGTAATGCATGATCCCATGTGTTGGGTTTCGTAGTAATTTCAAAAAATTTCCTACGCACACGCAAGATCATGGTGATGCATAGCAACGAGAGGGGAGAGTGTGATCTACGTACCCTTGTAGATCGACAACGGAAGCGTTAACTTGGTTGATGTAGTCGTACGTCTCCACGGCCCGACCGATCAAGCACCGAAACTACGACACCTCCGAGTTCTAGCACACGTTCAGCTCGATGACGATCCCCAGACTCCGATCCAGCAAAGTGTTGGGGAAGAGTTCCGTCAGCACGACGGCGTGGTGACGATCTTGATGTACTACCGTCGCAGGGCTTCGCCTAAGCACCGCTACAATATTATCGAGGACTATGGTGGAAGGGGGCACCGCACACGGCTAAGAATATGATCACGTGGATCAACTTGTGTGTCTAGGGGTGCCCCTTGCCTCCGTATATAAAGGATCCAAGGGGGGGGGCTGCGGCCGGCCCTAGTAGGAGGCGCGCAGGAGGAGTCCTACTCCTACCGGGAGTAGGACTCCCCTCCCTTTCCTTGTCCAAGTAGGAGAGGGGGAAGGAGAGAAGGAAAAAGGGGGGGCGCCGCCCCTCCCTCCTTGTCCAATTCGGACTAGGGGGAGAGGGGGCACGCGGCCTGCCCTGGCAGCCCCTCCTCTTCTCCACTTTAGGCCCATGAGGCCCATTAACTCCCCGGGGGGTTCCGGTAACCCCCCGGTGCTCCGGGTTTATCCGAAACTTCCCCGGACCACTTCCGGTGTCCGAATATAGCCATCCAATATATCAATCTTTATGTCTCGACCATTTCGAGACTCCTCATTATGTCCGTGATCACATCCGGGACTCCGAACTAACTTCGGTACATCAAAACTCATAAACTCATAATATAACTGTCATCGAAACCTTAAGCGTGCGGACCCTACGGGTTCGAGAACAATGTAGACATGATCGAGACACGTCTTCGGTCAATAACCAATAGCGGAACCTGGATGCTCATATTGGCTCCTACATATTCTACGAAGATCTTTTATCGGTCAGACCGCATAACAACATACGTTGTTCCCTTTGTCATTGGTATGTTACTTGCCCGAGATTCGATCGTCGGTATCTCATACCTAGTTCAATCTCGTTACCGGCAAGTCTCTTTACTCGTTCCGTAATACATCATCTCACAACTAACTCATTAATTGCAATGCTTGCAAGGCTTATGTGATGTGTATTACCGAGAGGGCCCAGAGATACCTCTCCGACAATCGGAGTGACAAATCCTAATCTCGAAATACGCCAACCCAACATGTACCTTTGGAGACACCTGTAGATCACCTTTATAATCACCCATTTACGTTGTGACATTTGGTAGCACACAAAGTGTTCCTCCGACAAACGGGAGTTGCATAATCTCATAGTCATAGGAACATGTATAAGTCATGAAGAAAGCAATAGCAACATACTAAACGATCGGGTGCTAAGCTAATGGAATGGGTCATGTCAATCAGATCATTCACCTAATGATGTGATCCCATTAATCAAATAACAACTCTTTGTTCATGGTTAGGAAACATAACCATCTTTGATTTAGGAGCTAGTCAAGTAGAGGCATACTAGTGACACTCGGTTTGTCTATGTATTCACACATGTATTATGTTTCCAGTTAATACAATTCTAGCATGAATAATAAACATTTATCATGATATAAGGAAATAAATAATAAATTTATTATTGCCTCTAGGGCATATTTCCTTCAGTCTCCCACTTGCACTAGAGTCAATAATCTAGATTACACAGTAATGATTCTAACACCCATGGAGCCTTGGTGCTGATCATGTTTTGCTCGTGGAAGAGGCTTAGTCAGTGGGTCTGCAACATTCAGATCCGTATGTATCTTGCAAATCTCTATGTCTCCCACCTGGACTAGATCCCGGATGGAATTGAAGCGTCTCTTGATGTGCTTGGTTCTCTTGTGAAATCTGGATTCCTTTGCCAAGGCAATTGCACCAGTACTGTCACAAAAGATTTTCATTGGACCCGATGCACTAGGTATGACACCTAGATCGGATATGAACTCCTTCATCCAGACTCCTTCATTTGCTGCTTCCAAAGAGCTATGTACTCCGCTTCACATGTAGATCCCGCTACAATGCTTTGTTTAGAACTGCACCAACTGACAACTCTACCGTTTAATGTAAACACGTATCCGGTTTGCGATTTAGAATCGTCCGGATCAGTGTCAAAGCTTGCATCAACATAACCTTTTACGATGAGCTCTTTGTCACCTCCATATATGAGAAACATATCCTTAGTCCTTTTCAGGTATTTCAGGATGTTCTTGACTGCTGTCCAGTGATCCACTCCTGGATCACTTTGGTACCTCCCTGCTAGACTTATAGCAAGGCACACATCAGGTCTGGTACACAGCATTGCATACATGATAGAGCCTATGGCTGAAGCATAGGGAACATCTTTCATTTTCTCTCTATCTTCTGCAGTGGTCGGGCATTGAGTCTTACTCAACTTCACACCTTGTAACACAGGCAAGAACCCTTTCTTTGCTTGATCCATTTTGAACTTCTTCAAAACTTTGTCAAGGTATGTTCTTTGTGAAAGTCCAATTAAACGTCTTGATCTATCTCTATAGATCTTAATGCCTAATATGTAAGCAGCTTCACCGAGGTCTTTCATTGAAAAACTCTTATTCAAGTATCCCTTTATGCTATCCAGAAATTCTATATCATTTCCAATTAGTAATATGTCATCCACATATAATATCAGAAATGCTACAGAGCTCCCACTCACTTTCTTGTAAATACAGGCTTCTCCAAAAGTCTGTATAAAACCAAATGCTTTGATCACACTATCAAAGCATTTATTCCAACTCCGAGAGGCTTGCACCAGTCCATAAATGGATCGCTAGAGCTTGCACACTTTGTTAGCTCCCTTTGGATCGACAAAACCTTCTGGTTGCATCATATACAACTCTTCTTCCAGAAATCCATTCAGGAATGCAGTTTTGACATCCATCTGCCAAATTTCATAATCATAAAATGCGGCAATTGCTAACATGATTCGGACAGACTTAAGCATCGCTATGGGTGAGAAGGTCTCATCGTAGTCAATCCCTTGAACTTGCCAAAAACCTTTTGCGATAAGTCGAGCTTTGTAGATAGTAATATTACCGTCAGCGTCAGTCTTCTTCTTGAAGATCCATTTATTCTCAATTGCTTGCCGATCATCGGGCAAGTCAACCAAAGTCCATACTTTGTTCTCATACATGGATCCCATCTCAGATTTCATGGCTTCAAGCCATTTTGCGGAATCTGAGCTCACCATCGCTTCTTCATAGTTCGTAGGTTCATCATGATCTAGTAGCATGACTTCCAGAACAGGATTACCGTACCACTCTGGCGCAGATCTCACTCTGGTTGATCTACGAGGTTCAGTAGTATCTTGTTCTGAAGTTTCATGATCATCATTATTAGCTTCCTCACTAACTGGTGTAGGTGTCACTGAAACAGTTTTCTGTGATGCACTACTTTCCAATAAGGGAGCAGGTACAGTTACCTCGTCAAGTTCTACTTTCCTCCCACTCACTTCTTTCGAGAGCAACTCCTTCTCCAGAAAGTTTCCGAATTTAGCAACAAAGGTCTTGCCTTCGGATCTGTGATAGAAGGTGTATCCAATAGTTTCCTTTGGATATCCTATGAAGACACATTTCTCCGATTTGGGTTCAAGCTTATCAGGTTGAAGCTTTTTCACATAAGCATCGCAGCCCCAAACTTTCAGAAACGACAACTTTGGTTTCTTGCCAAACCACAGTTCATAAGGCGTCGTCTCAACGGATTTTGATGGTGCCCTATTTAACGTGAATGCGGCCGTCTCTAGAGCGTATCCCCAAAACGATAGCGGTAAATCAGTAAGAGACATCATAGATTGCACCATATCTAGTAAAGTACGATTACGACGTTCGGACACACCATTACGTTGTGGTGTTCCGGGTGGCGTGAGTTGCGAAACTATTCCACAATTTTTCAAATGTACACCAAACTCGTAACTCAAATATTCTCCTCCATGATGAGATCGTAGGAATTTTATTTTCTTGTTACGATGATTTTCTACTTCACTCTGAAATTCTTTGAACTTTTCAAATGTTTCAGACTTGTGTTTCATTAAGTAGATATACCCATATCTGCTTAAGTCATCTGTGAAGGTGAGAAAATAACGATATCCGCCACGAGCCTCAATATTCATCGGACCACATACATCTGTATGTATGATTTCCAACAAATCTGTTGCTCTCTCCACAGTACCGGAGAACGGTGTTTTAGTCATCTTTCCCATGAGGCACGGTTCGCAAGTACCAAGTGATTCATAATCAAGTGGTTCCAAAAGTCCATCAGTATGAAGTTTCTTCATGCTCTTTACACCGATATGACCTAAACGGCAGTGCCACAAATAAGTTGCACTATCATTATCAACTCTGCATCTTTTGGCTTCAACACTATGAATATGTGTATCACTACTATCGAGATTCAATAAAAATAGACCACTCTTTAAGGGTGCATGACCATAAAAGATATTACTCATATAAATAGAACAACCATTATTCTCAGATTTAAATGAATAACCGTCTCGCATCAAACAAGATCCAGATATAATGTTCATGCTTAAGCTGGCACCAAATAACAATTATTTAGGTCTAATATTAATCCCGAAGGTATATGTAGAGGTAGCGTGCCGACTGCGATCACATCGACTTTGGAACCGTTTCCCACGCGCATCGTCACCTCGTCCTTAGCCAATCTTCGCTTAATCCGTAGTCCTTGTTTCGAGTTGCAAATATTAGCAACAGAACCAATATCAAATACCCAGGTGCTACTGCGAGCATTAGTAAGGTACACATCAATAACATGTATATCACATATACCTTTGTTCACCTTGCCATCCTTCTTATCCGCCAAATACTTGGGGCAGTTCCGCTTCCAGTGACTAGTTTGCTTGCAGTAGAAGCACTCAGTTTCAGGCTTAGGTCCAGGTTTGGGTTTCTTCTCTTGAGTAGCAACTTGCTTGCTGTTCTTTTTGAAGTTCCCCTTCTTCTTCCCTTTGCCCTTTTTCTTGAAACTAGTGGTCTTGTTGACCATCAACACTTGATCCTCCTTCTTGATTTCTACCTCCGCAGCTTTCAGCATTGCGAAGAGCACGGGAATAGTCTTATTCATCCCTTGCATATTATAGTTCATCACGAAGCTCTTGTAGCTTGGTGGCAGTGATTGGAGAATTCTGTCAATGACGCAATCATCTGGAAGATTAACTCCCAATTGAATCAAGTGATTATTATACCCAGACATTTTGAGTATATGCTCACTGACAGAACTGTTCTCCTCCATCTTGCAGCTATAGAACTTATTGGAGACTTCATATCTCTCAATCCGTGCATTTGCTTGAAATATTAACTTCAACTCCTGGAACATCTCATATGCTCCATGACGTTCAAAACTTCGTTGAAGTCCCGATTCTAAGCCGTAAAGCATGGCACACTGAACTATCGAGTAGTCATCAGCTTTGCTCTGCCAGACGTTCATAACATCTGGTGTTGCTCCAGCAGCAGGCCTGGCACCCAGCGGTGCTTCCAGGACGTAATTCTTCTGTGCAGCAATGAGGATAATCCTCAAGTTATGGACCCAGTCCGTGTAATTGCTACCATCATCTTTCAACTTTGCTTTCTCAAGGAACGCATTAAAATTCAACGGAACAACAACACGAGCCATCTATCTACAATCAAGCAAGATACTATCAGGTACTAAGTTTCATGATAAATTTAGGTTCAATTAATTTACTTAAAGAACTCCCACTTAGATAGACATCCCTCTAATCCTCTAAGTGATTACGTGATCCAAATCAACTAAACCATGTCCGATCATCACATGAGATGGAGTAGTTTCATTGGTGAACATCACTATGTTGATCATATCTACTATATGATTCACGCTTGACCTTTCGGTCTCCGTGTTCCGAGGCCATATCTGTATATGCTTGGCTCGTCAAGTATAACCTGAGTATTCTGCGTGTGCAACTGTTTTGCACCCGTTGTATTTGAACGTAGAGCCTATCACACCCGATCATCACGTGGTGTCTCAGCATGAAGAACTTTCGCAACGGTGCATACTCAGGGAGAACACTTCTTGATAATTAGTGAGAGATCATCTTATAATGCTACCGTCAATCAAAGCAAGATAAGATGCATAAAAGATAAACATCACATGCAATCAATATAAGTGATATGATATGGCCATCATCATCTTGTGCTTGTGATCTCCATCTTCGAAGCACCATCGTGATCACCATCGTTACCGGCGCGACACCTTGATCTCCATCGTAGCATCGTTGTCGTCTCGCCAATCTTATGCTTCCACGACTATCGCTACGCTTAGTGATAAAGTAAAGCATTACAGCGCGATTGCATTGCATACAATAAAGCGACAACCATATGGCTCCTGCCAGTTGCCGATAACTCGGTTGCAAAACATGATCATCTCATACAATAAAATTTAGCATCATGTCTTGACCATATCACATCACAACATGCCCTGCAAAAACAAGTTAGACGTCCTCTACTTTGTTGTTGCAAGTTTTACGTGGCTGCTACGGGCTTAAGCAAGAACCAATCTTACCTACGCATCAAAACCACAACGATAGTTTGTCAAGTTGGTGCTGTTTTAACCTTCGCAAGGACCGGGCGTAGCCACACTCGGTTCAACTAAAGTTGGATAAACTGTCACCCGCAAGCGACCTATGTGCAAAGCACGTCGGGAGAACCGGTCTCGCATAAGCGTACGCATAATGTCGGTCCGGGCCGCTTCGTCCAACAATACCGCTGAACCAAAGTATGACATGCTGGTAAGCAGTATGACTTATATCGCCCATAACTCACTTGTGTTCTACTCGTGCATATACCATCAACATATAAAACCTAGGCTCGGATGCCACTGTTAGGTTTCGTAGTAATTTCAAAAATATTCCTATGCACACGCAAGATCATGGTGATGCATAGCAACGAGAGGGGAGAGTGTGATCTACGTACCCTTGTAGATCGACAACGAAAGCGTTAACTTGGTTGATGTAGTCGTACGTCTCCACGGCCCGACCGATCAAGCACCGAAACTACGGCACCTCCGAGTTCTAGCACACGTTCAGCTCGATGACGATCCCCAGACTCCGATCCAGCAAAGTGTCGGGGAAGAGTTCCGTCAGCACGACGGCGTGGTGACGATCTTGATGTACTACCGTCGCAGGGCTTCGCCTAAGCACCGCTACAATATTATCGAGGACTATGGTGGAAGGGGGCACCGCACATGGCTAAGAATATGATCACGTGGATCAACTTGTGTGTCTAGGGGTGCCCCTTGCCTCTGTATATAAAGGATCCAAGGGGGGGGGGTGCGGCCGGCCCTAGTAGGAGGCGCCCCCTCTCCCTTTCCTTGTCCAAGTAGGAGAGGGGGAAGGAGAGAAGGAAAAAGGGGGGCGCCTCCCCTCCCTCCTTGTCCAATTCAGACTAGGGGGAGAGGGGGCGCGCGGCCTGCCCTGGCAGCCCCTGCTCTTCTCCACTTTAGGCCCATGAGGCCCATTAACCCCCCGGGGGGTTCCGGTAACCCCCCGGTGCTCCAGTTTTATCCGAAACTTCCCGGAACACTTCCGGTGTCCGAATATAGCCGTCCAATATATCAATCTTTATGTCTCGACCATTTCGAGACTCCTCGTTATGTCCGTGATCACATCCGGGACTCCGAACTAACTTCGGTACATCAAAACTCATAAACTCATAATATAACTGTCATCGAAACCTTAAGCGTGCGGACCCTACGGGTTCGAGAACAATGTAGACATGACCGAGACATGTCTCCGGTCAATAACCAATAGCGGAACCTGGATGCTCATATTGGCTCCTACATATTCTACGAAGATCTTTTATCGGTCAGACCGCATAACAACATACGTTGTTCCCTTTGTCATCGGTATGTTACTTGCCCGAGATTCGATCGTCGGTATCCCATACCTAGTTCAATCTCGTTACCGGCAAGTCTCTTTACTTGTTCCGTAATACATCATCTCACAACTAACTCATTAGTTGCAATGCTTGCAAGGCTTATGTGATGTGTATTACCGAGAGGGCCCAGAGATACCTCTCCGACAATCGGAGTGACAAATCCTAATCTCGAAATACGCCAACCCAACATGTACCTTTGGAGACACCCGTAGAGCACCTTTATAATCACCCATTTACGTTGTGACGTTTGGTAGCACACAAAGTGTTCCTCCGGCAAACGGGAGTTGCATAATCTCATAGTCATAGGAACATGTATAAGTCATGAAGAAAGCAATAGCAACATACTAAACGATCGGGTGCTAAGCTAATGGAATGGGTCATGTCAATCAGATCATTCACCTAATGATGTGATCCCGTTAATCAAATAACAACTCTTTGTTCATGGTTAGGAAACATAACCATCTTTGATTAACGAGCTAGTCAAGTAGAGGCATACTAGTGACACTCTATTTGTCTATGTATTCACACATGTATTATGTTTCCGGTTAAAACAATTCTAGCATGAATAATAAACATTTATCATGATATAAGGAAATAAATAATAACTTTATTATTGCCTCTAGGGCATATTTCCTTCACCATGATCAACCACTTGGTCACATTGAGCTCATTATGATGATGCATTACCGAGTGGGCCCAGAGATACCTCTCCGTCATACGAAGTGACAAATCCCAGTCTCGATTCGTGCCAACCCAACAGACACTTTTGGAGATACCTGTAGTGTACCTTTATAGTCACCCAGTTACGTTGTGACGTTTGGCACACCCAAAGCACTCCTACGGTATCCGGGAGTTGCACAATCTCATGGTCTAAGGAAATGATACTTGACATCCGGAAAAGCTATAGCAAACGAACTACACGATCTTTGAGCTATGCTTAGGATTGGGTCTTGTCCATCACATCATTCTCCTAATGATGTGATCCCGTTATCAATGACATCCAGTGTCCATAGTCAGGAAACCATGACTTTCTTTCGATCAACGAGCTAGTCAACTAGAGGCTCACTAGGGACGTGTTGTGGTCTATGTATTCACACACGCATTACGATTTCTGGATAACACAATTATAGCATGAACAATAGACAATTATCATGAACAAAGAAATATAATAATAACCATTTTATTATTGCCTCTAGGGCATATTTCCAACAGTCTCCCACTTGCACTAGAGTCAATAGTCTAGTTACATTGTGATGAATCGAACACCCATGCAGTTTTGGTGTTGATCATGTTTTGCTCTAGGGAGAGGTTTAGTCAACGGATCTGCCACATTCTGGTCCGTATGTACTTTACAAATATCTATGTCTCCATTTTGAACACTTTCGTGAATGGAGTTGAAGCGACGCTTGATATGCCTGGTCTTCCTGTGAAACCTGGGCTCCTTGGCAAGGGCAATAGCTCCAGTGTTGTCACAGAAGAGAGTCATCGGGCCCGACGCATTGGGTAGACTCCTAGGTCGGTAATGAACTCCTTCACCCAGATTGCCTCTTGTGCTGCCTCCGAGGCTGCCATGTACTCAGCTTCACATGTAGATCCCGCCACAACGCTTTGCTTGCAACTGCACCACCTTACTGCCCCACCATTCAAAATATACATGTATCCTATTTGTGACTTGGAGTCATCCAGATCTGTGTCGAAGCTAGCATCGACGTAACCCTTTACGACGAGCTCTTTGTCACCTCCATAAACGAGAAACGCATCCTTAGTCCTCTTCAGGTACTTCAGGATGTTCTTGACCGCTGTCCTGTGTTCCATGCCAGGATTACTTTGGTACCTTCCTACCAAACTTACGGCAAGGTTTACATCAGGTCTGGTACACAGCATAGCATACATGATAGACCCTATGGCCGAGGCATAGGGGACGACACTCATCTTTTCTCTATCTTCTGCTGTGGTTGGGCATTGAGCCGTGCTCAATCTCGTACCTTGCAATACAGGCAAGAACCCCTTCTTTGACTGATCCATTTTGAACTTCTTCAATATCTTGTCAAGGTACGTACTCTGTGAAAGACCAATGAGGCGTCTCGATCTATCTCTATAGATCTTGATGCCTAATATATAAGCAGCTTCTCCAAGATCCTTCATTGAAAAACACTTGTTCAAGTAGGCCTTTATGCTTTCGAAGAATTCTATATCATTTCCCATCAACAGTATGTCATCCACATACAATATGAGAAATGCTAAAGTGCTCCCACTCACTTTCTTATAAATGCAGGCTTCTCCATAAGTCTGCGTAAACCCAAACGCTTTGATCATCTCATCAAAACGAATGTTCCAACTCCGAGATGCTTGCACCAGCCCATAAATCGAGCGTTGGAGCTTGCACACCTTGTCAGCATTCTTAGGATCGACAAAACCTTCCGGCTGCATCATATACAATTCTTCCTTAAGGAAACCATTAAGGAATGCCATTTTGATGTCCATTTGCCATATCTCATAATCACAGAATGCGGCAATTGCTAACATGATTCGGACGGACTTCAGCTTCACTACGGGTGAGAAAGTCTCATCATAGTCAACCCCTTGAACTTGTCGATAACCCTTAGCGACAAGCCGAGCTTTATAGATGGTTACATTACCATCCGCGTCTGTCTTCTTCTTAAAGATCCATTTATTTTCTATGGCTCGGCAATCATCAGGCAAGTCAGTCAAAGTCCATACTTCATTTTCATACATGGATCCTATCTCGGATTTCATGGCTTCCAGCCATTTGTCAGAATCTGGGCCCGCCATCGCTTCTTCGTAGTTAGAAGGTTCACCGTTGTCTAACAACATGATTTCCAAGACAGGGTTGCCGTACCACTCTGGTGCGGAACGTGTCCTTGTGGACCTACGAAGTTCAGTAGCAACTTGATCTGAAGTTTCATGATCATCATCATTAACTTCCTCTCTAGTCGGTGCAGGCACCTCAGGAACATTTCCTTGAGCTGCGCTACTTACCGGTTCAAGAGGTAATACTTCATCGAGTTCTACTTTCCTCCCACTTATTTTTTTCGAGAGAAACTCTTTCTCTAGAAAGGATCCATTCTTGGCAACAAAGATCTTGCCTTTGGATCTGAGGTAGAAGGTGTACCCAATAGTTTCTTTAGGGAATCCTATGAAGACGCATTTTTCCGACTTGGGTTCGAGCTTTTCAGGTTGAAGTTTCTTGACATAAGCATCGCATCCCCAAACTTTTAGAAATGACAGCTTAGGTTTCTTCCCAAACCTTAATTCATACGGTGTCGTCTCAACGGATTTCGACGGAGCCCTATTTAAAGTGAATGCGGCAGTCTCTAAAGCATAGCCCCAAAATGACAGCGGTAGATCGGTAAGAGACATCATATATCGCACCATATCCAATAGAGTGCGATTACGACGTTCGGACACACCATTACGCTGAGGTGTTCCAGGCGGCGTGAGTTGTGAAACTATTCCACATTTTCTTAAGTGTGTGCCAAATTCGTGACTCAAGTATTCTCCTCCACGATCTGATCGCCAGAATTTGATTTTCCTGTCACGTTGATTCTCAACCTCACTCTGAAATTCCTTGAACTTTTCAAAGGTCTCAGACTTGTGTTTCATTAAGTAGACATACCCATATCTACTCAAGTCATCAGTGACGGTGAGAACATAACGATAGCCACCGCGAGCCTCAACACTCATTGGACCGCACACATCAGTATGTATGATTTCCAATAAGTTGGTTGCTCGCTCCATTGTTCCTGAGAATGGAGTCTTGGTCATTTTACCCATGAGGAATGGTTCGCACGTGTCAAATGATTCATAATCAAGAGACTCCAAAAGTCCATCTGCATGGAGCTTCTTCATGCGTTTGACACCTATGTGACCAAGGCGACAGTGCCATAAGTATGTGGGACTATCATTATCAACCTTACATCTTTTGGTATTCACACTATGAATATGTGTAACATTACGCTCGAGATTCATTAAGAATAAACCATTCACCAGTGGAGCATGACCATAAAACATATCTCTCATATAAATAGAACAACCATTATTCTCGGATTTAAATGAGTAGCGATCTCGAATTAAACGAGATCCTGATACAATGTTCATGCTCAAAGATGGCATTAAATAACAATTATTGAGGTTTAAAACTAATCCCGTAGGTAAATGTAGAGGTAGCGTGCCGACAGCGATCACATCGACCTTGGAACCATTCCCGACGCACATTGTCACCTCGTCCTTCGCCGGTCTCCGCTTATTCCGCAGCTCCTGCTTTGAGTTACAAATGTGAGCAACCGCACCGGTATCAAATACCCAGGAGCTACTACGAGTACTGGTAAGGTACACATCAATTACATGTATATCACATATACCTTTAGTGTTGCCGGCCTTCTTGTCCGCTAAGTATTTAGGGCAGTTCCGCTTCTAGTGACCACTTCCCTTGCAATAAAAACACTAAGTCTCGGGCTTGGGTCCATTCTTTGGCTTCTTCCCGGCAGCTTGCTTACCGGGCGCGACAACTCCCTTGCCGTCCTTCTTGAAGTTCCTTTTACCCTTGCCTTTCTTGAACTTAGTGGTTTTATTCACCATCAACACTTGATGTTCCTTTTTGATTTCCACCTCCGCTGATTTCAGCATTGAATATACCTCAGGAATGGTCTTTTCCATCCCCTGCATATTGAAGTTCATCACAAAGCTCTTGTAGCTCGGTGGAAGCGACTGAAGGATTCTGTCAATGACCGCGTCATCTGGGAGATTAAATCCCAGCTGAGTCAAGCGGTTATGCAACCCAGACATTTTGAGTATGTGCTCACTGACAGAACTATTTTCCTCCATCTTACAACTGAAGAACTTGTCGGAGACTTCATATCTCTCGACCCAGGCATGAGCTTGGAAAACCATTTTCAGCTCTTCGAACATCTCATATGCTCTGTGTCTCTCAAAACGCTTTTGGAGCCCCGGTTCTAAGCTGTAAAGCATGCCGCACTGAACGAGGGAGTAATCATCAACATGTGACTGCCAAGCGTTCATAACGTCTTGGTTCTCTGGGATGGGTGCGTCACCTAGCGGTGCTTCTAGGACATAATCTTTCTTGGCAGCTATGAGGATGATCCTCAGGTTCCGGACCCAGTCCGTATAGTTGCTGCCATCATCTTTCAGCTTGATTTTCTCTAGGAACGCATTGAAGTTGAGGGCACCATTAGCGTGGGCCATTTGATCTACAAGACATAGTGTAAAGATTTTAGACTAAGTTCATGATAATTAAGTTCATCTAATCAAATTATTCAATGAACTCCCACTTAGATAGACATCCCTCTAGTCATCTAAGTGAAACATGATCCGAGTCAACTAGGCCATGTCCGATCATCACGTGAGACGGACTAGTCAACATCGGTGAACATCTTCATGTTGATCGTATCTTCTATACGACTCATGCTCGACCTTTCGGTCTTCCGTGTTCCTAGGCCATGTATGTACATGCTAGGCTGGTCAAGTTAACCTCAGTGTATTGCGTGTGTAAATTTGGCTTACACCCGTTGTATTCGAACGTTAGAATCTATCACACCTGATCATCACGTGGTGCTTCGAAACAACGAACCTTCGCAACGGTGCACAGTTAGGGGAACACTTTCTTGAAATTATTACGAGGGATCATCTTATTTGAGCTACCGTCGTTCTAAGCAAATAAGATGTAAAATATGATAAACATCACATGCAATCAAATAGTGACATGATATGGCCAATATCATTTGCTCCTTTTGATCTCCATCTTCGGGGCTTCATGATCATCGTTGTCACCGGCATGACACCATGATCTCCATCATCGTGTCTTCTTGAAGTTGTCTCGTCATCTATTACTTCTACTACTATGGCTAACGCTTTAGCAATAAAGTAAAGTAATTACATGACGTTTATGTTGACACGTAGGTCATAAATAAATAAAGACAACTCCTATGGCTCCTGCCGGTTGTCATACTCATCGACATGCAAGTCGTGATTCCTATTACAAGAACATGATCAATCTCATACATCACATATATCATTCATCACATCCTTTTGGCCATATCACATCGCACGGCACATGCTGCAAAAACAAGTTAGACGTCCTCTAATTGTTGTTGCAAGTTTTTACGTGGCTGCTATAGGTTTCTAGCAAGAACGTTTCTTACATACGCCAAAACCACAACGTGATATGCCAATTTCTATTTACCCTTCATAAGGACCCTTTTCATCGAATCCGATCCGACTAAAGTGGGAGAGACAGACACCCGCCAGCCACCTTATGCAACTAGTGCATGTCAATCGGTGGAACCAGTCTCACGTAAGCGTACGTGTAAGGTCGGTCCGGGCCGCCTCATCCCACGGTGCCGCCGAATCAAGATAAGACTAGTAATGGCAAGCAAATTGACAATATCCACGCCCACAACCGCTTTGTGTTCTACTCGTGCATAGAAACTACGCATAGACCTAGCTAATGATGCCATTGTTGGGGAACGTAACAAAATTTTAAAATTTTCTACACATCACCAAGATCAATCTATGGAGTCATCTAGCAACGAGGGAGAGGGGAGTGCATCTACATACCCTTGTAGATCGCGTGCGGAAGCGTTCAAGAGAACAAGGTTGATGGAGTCGTACTCGTCGTGATCCAAATCACCGATGACCTAGCGCCGTACAGACGGCACCTCCGCATTCAACACACGTACAGTTGGGAAGATGTCTCCTCCAACTTGATCCAGCAAGGGGGAAGGAGAGGTTGATGAAGATCCAGCAGCACGGCGGCGTGGTGGTGGAAGCAACAGTGATCTCGGCAGGGCTTCGCCAAGCTCAGGGAGAGGGAGGAGTGTCACAGGAGGGAGAGGGAGGAGCCAGGGGATAGGGTGCGGCTGCCCTCCCTCCCCCACTATATATAGGACCCCTAGGGGGGCGCCGGCCCTAGGAGATTGAATCTCCAAGGGGGGGCAAGGGGGGTGGAGTGCCCCCCAAGCCAAGTGGGGCGCCCCCACCCCTAGGGTTTCCAACCCTAGGCGCAGGGAAGGCCCATGGGGGGGGGGCGCACCAGCCAACTAGGGGCTGGTTCCCCTCCCACTTCAGCCCATGGGTCCCTCCGAGATAGGTGGCCCCACCCGGTGGACCCCCGGGACCCTTCCGATGGTCCCAGTACAATACCGATTACCCCCGAAACCTTCTCGATGGCCGAAACTTGACTTCCTATATATAAATCTTCACCTCCGGACCATTCCGAAACTCCTCGTGACGTCCGGGATATCATCCGGGACTCTGAACAACTTTCGGGTTACCGTATGCTAATATCTCAACAACCCTAGCGTCACCAAACCTTAAGTGTGTAGACCCTACGGGTTCGGGAGACACGCAGACATGACTGAGACGACTCTCCGGTCAATAACCAACAGCAGGATGTGGATACCCATCTTGGCTCCCACATGCTCCTCGATGATCTCATCGGATGAACCACGATGTCGAGGATTCAATCAATCCGTATACAATTCCCTTTGTCAATCGGTACGTTACTTGCCCGAGACTCGATCATCGGTATCCCAATACCTCGTTCAATCTCGTTACCGGAAAGTCACTTTACTCGTACCGTAATGCATGATCCCATGATCAACCACTTGGTCACATTGAACTCATTATGATGATGCATTACCGAGTGGGCCCAGAGATACCTCTCCGTCATACGGAGTGATAAATCCCAGTCTCGATTCGTGCCAACCCAACAGACACTTTCGGAGATACCTGTAGTGTACCTTTATAGTCACCCAGTTATGTTGTGACGTTTGGCACACCCAAAGCACTCCTACAGTATCCGGGAGTTGCACAATCTCATGGTCTAAGGAAATGATACTTGACATTCGGAAAAGCTATAGCAAATGAACTACATGATCTTTGAGCTATGCTTAGGATTGGGTCTTGTCCATCACATCATTCTCCTAATGATGTGATCGGTTATCAATGACATCCAATGTCCATAGTCAGGAAACCATGACTATCTTTCGATCAACGAGCTAGTCAACTAGAGGCTCACTAGGGACGTGTTGTGGTCTATGTATTCACACATGCATTACGATTTCCGGATAACACAATTATAGCATGAACAATAGACAATTATCATGAACAAAGAAATATAATAATAACCATTTTATTATTGCCTCTAGGGCATATTTCCAATAACTTGTACTTCAAAGTAGCACCATAATCTTCATGATAGAGAGTCTTTTATTTTGTCACTTTCATATACTAGTGGGAACTTTTCATTATAGAACTTGGCTTGTATATTCCAATAATGGGCTTCCTCAAATGCCCTAGGTCTTCGTGAGCAAGCAAGTTGGATGCACACCCACTTAGTTTCTTTTGTTGAGCTTTCATATATTTATAGCTCTAGTGCATCCGTTGCATGGCAATCCCTACTCCTTGCATTAACATCAATTGATGGGCATCTCCATAGCTCATTGATTAGCCTCGTTGATGAGAGACTTTCTCCCTTTTTGTCTTCTCCACATAACCCCCATCATTATTCTATTCCACCCATAGTGTTATATCCATGGCTCACGCTCATATATTGCGTGAAGGTTGAAAAAGTTTGAGATTACTAAAGTATGAAACAATTGCTTGGCTTGTCATCGGGGTTGTGCATGATGAGTGCATTCTTGTGTGACGGAAATGAAGCATGACTAAACTATATGATTTCGTAGGGATGAACTTTCTTTGGCCATGTTATTTTGAGAGGACATAATTGCTTAGTTAGTATGCTTGAAGTATTATTATTTTTATGTTAATATTGAACTTTTATCTTGAATCTTTTGGATCTGAATATTCATACCACAATTAAGAAGAATTACATTGAAAATATGCCAAGTAGCATTCCACATCAAAAATTCCGTTTTTATCTTTTAACTACTCGAGGACGAACATGAATTAAGCTTGGGGATGCTTGATACGTCTCCAACGTATCTATAATTTTTTATTGTTCCATGCTATATTATATTCTGTTTTGGACAATATTGGGCTTTATTATACACTTTTATATTATTTGTGAGACTAACCTACTAACCGGAGGCCCAACCCAGAATTGTTTTTCTTGCCTATTTTAGGGTTTCGCAGAAAAAGAATATCAAACGGAGTCCAAATGGAATGAAACCTTTGGGAACGTGATTTTCGGAACGAACATGATCCAGAGGACTTGGACCCTACGTTAAGACATCAACCAGGAGGCCACGAGGTAGGGGCGTGCCTACCCCCCAGGCGCGCCCTCCACCCTCGTGGGCCCCCTGTTGCTCCACCGACATACTCCTTCCTCCTATATATATCTACGTACCCCCAAACTACCAGTTACGGAGCCAAAACCCTAATTCCACCGCCGTAACTTTTTGTATCCGTGAGATCCCGTCTTGAGGCCTGTTACGGAGCTCCACCGGAGGAGGCATCGATCACGGAGGGCTTCTACATCAACACTATAGCCCCTCCGATGAAGTGTCAGTAGTTTACCTCAGACCTACGGGTCCATAGTTATTAGCTAGATGGCTTCTTCTCTCTTTTTGGATCTCAATACAAAGTTCTCCCCCTCTCTTGTGGAGATCTATTCGATGTAATCTTCTTTTGCAGTGTGTTTGTTGAGATCGGTGAATTGTGGGTTTATGATCAAGTTTATCTATGTACAATATTTGAATCTTCTCTGAATTCTTTTATGTATGATTGGTTATCTTTGCAAGTATCTTTGAATTATCAGTTTGGTTTGGCCTACTAGATTGATCTTTCTTGCAATG
Source organism: Triticum dicoccoides (assembly GCF_002162155.2). Taxonomy (NCBI): domain Eukaryota; kingdom Viridiplantae; phylum Streptophyta; class Magnoliopsida; order Poales; family Poaceae; genus Triticum; species Triticum dicoccoides. The sequence goes on along the minus strand of NC_041388.1, from coordinate 624,287,621 downwards.
GGAGAAGTGTTTAGCTTTGGGTTCAATCTTGCGGTGTCCTTTCCCAGTGACAATAGGGGCAGCAAGGCCCGTTGTATTGTTGGAAATATGCCCTAGAGGCAATAATAAAATGGTTATTATTATATTTCCTTGTTCATGATAATTGTCTATTGTTCATGCTATAATTGTGTTATCCGAAAATCATAATACATGTGTGAATACATAGACCGCAACATGTCCCTAGTGAGCCTCTAGTTGACTAGCTCGTTGATCAATAGATGGTTACGGTTTCCTAACCATGGACATAGGATGTCATTGATAACGGGATCACATCATTAGGATAATGATGTGATGGACAAGACCCAATCCTAAGCATAGCACAAGATCGTGTAGTTCGTCTGCCAAAGCTTTTCTAATGTAAAGTATATTTTCATTAGACCATGAGATTGTGCAACTCTCGGATACCGTAAGGGTACTTTGGGTGTGCCAAACGTCACAATGTAACTGGGTGGCTATAAAGGTACACTACGGGTATCCCCGAAAGTATCTGCTGGGTTGGCACGGATCGAGACTGGGATTTGTCACTCCGTATGATGGAGAGGTATCTCTGGGCCCACTCGGTAAGACATCATCGTAATGAGCTCAATGTGACTAAGGGGTTAGTCATAGGATGATGTGTTACGGAACGAGTAAAGAGACTTGCCGTAATGAGATTGAACAAGGTATCGGTATATCGACGATCGAATCTCGGGCAAGTGCTATACCGGTAGACAAAGGGAATCATATACGGGATTGATTGAATCCTTGACATCGTGGTTCATCCGATGAGATCATCATGGAACATGTGAGAGCCAACATGGGTATCCAGATCCCGCTGTTGGTTATTGGCCGGAGAGATGTCTCGGTCATGTCTGCATAGTTCCCGAACCCGTAGGGTCTACACACTTAAGGTTCGGTGACGCTAGAGTTGTAATGGGAATTGTATGTGGTTACCGAAAGTTGTTCAGAGTCCCGGATGAGATCCCGGATGTCATGAGGAGTTCCGGAATGGTCCGGATGTGAAGATTTATATATGGGAAGTCCAGTTTCAGTCACCGGAAAGGTTTCGGGGTTTATCGGTATTGTACCGGGACCACCGAAGGGGTTCCGGGGGTCCACCGGGAGGGTCCACCTGCCCCGAAGGACCTAATGGGCTGTAGTTGGGTGGGAACC
>NC_041388.1:624253921-624286246 GCF_002162155.2 Triticum dicoccoides | reverse complement strand
CGATGGGCCGCCGCCTCGGGGGCCGCCCACTCTAGATGGATCTAGGGGGCCAGCCCCCTCTCCCCTTTCCCCTATAAATAGTGGGGGGTGGGAGGGCAACCACACCCCTTCTCAAGGCGCAACCCTCCCCTCCCCAACACCTCCTCTTCCTCCCGCGACGCTTGGCGAAGCCGTGCCGGAGTACCACGCTGCTCCAACACCACCACGCCGTCGTGCTATTGCTGGACAGAGTCTTCCCCAACCTCTCCCTCTCTCCTTGCTAGATCAAGGCGTGGGAGACGTCCCCGGGCCGTACGTGTGTTGAACACGGAGGCGCCGTCGTTCGGCGCTTAGATCGGAATCAACCGTGATTTGAATCACTACGAGTACGACTCCTTCATCCGCGTTCTTGTAACGCTTTCGCATCGCGATCTTCAAAGGTATGAAGATGCACTCCCCTCTCGTTTCTAGTAAACTCCATAGATTGATCTTGGTGATGCATAGAAAATTTTAATTTCTGCAACGATCCCCAACAGTGACATCATGAGCTAGGTCTATGCGTAGTTTCTATGCATGAGTAGAACACAAGTTTTTGTGGGTGTCGATTTTGTCAATTTACTTGCCGTTACTAGTCTTATCTTGATTCGGTGGCATCGTGGGATGAAGCGGCCCGGACCGACATTACACGTACACTTACGTGAGACAGGTTCCACCGACTGACATGCACTAGTTGCATAAGGTGGCTAGCGGGTGTCTGTCTCTCCCACTTTCGGATCGGATTCGATGAAAAGGGTCCTTATGAAGGGTAAATAGAAATTGGCATATCATGTTGTGGTTTTGGCGTAGGTAAGAAACATTCTTGCTAGAAACCTATAGCAGCCACGTAAAATTTGCAACAACAATTAGAGGACGTCTAACTTGTTCTTGCAGCATATTCCGTGTGATGTGATATGGCCAAAATGATGTGATGAATGATATATGTGATGTATGAGATTGATCATGTTCTTGTAATAGGAACCACAACTTGCATGTCGATGAGCATGACAACCGGCAGGAGCCATGGGAGTTGTCTTAATTTATTGTATGACCTACGTGTCAATGAAAACGCCGTGTAATTACTTTACTTTATTGCTAACTGTTAGCCATAGTAGTAGAAGTAATAGTTGGCAAGACAACTTCATGAAGACACGATGATGGAGATCATGGTGTCATGCCGGTGACGATGATGATCATGGCGCCCCGAAGCTGGAGATCAAAAGGAGCAAAATGACATTGGCCATATCATGTCACTATTTGATTGCATGTGATGTTTATCATGTTTTACATCTTATTTGCTTAGAACGATGGTAGCTTAAATAAGATGATCCCTCGCAATAATTTCAAGAAAGTGTTCCCCCTAACTATGCACCGTTGCGAAGGTTTGTTGTTTTGAAGCACCACATGATGATCAGGTGTGATAGATTCTAACGTTCGAATACAACGGGTGTAAACCAGATTTACTCACGCAATACACTTAGGTTGACTTGACGAGGCTAGCATGTACAGACATGGCCTCGGAACACGGAAGACCAAAAGGTCAAACATGAGTCATATAGAAGATACGATCAACACGAAGATGTTCACCGATGATGACTAGTCCGTCTCACGTGATGATCGGACACGGCCTAGTTGACTCGGATCATGTATCACTGAGATGACTAGAGGGATGTCTATCTGAGTGGGAGTTCATTAAATAATTTGATTATATGAACTTAATTATCATGAACATAGTCTAAAAACTTTGCAATATGTCTTGTAGATCAAATGGCCCACGCTAATGTTGCCCTCAACTTCAACGCGTTCCTAGAGAAAACCAAGCTGAAAGACGATGGTAGCAACTACACGGACTGGGTCCGTAACCTGAGGATTATCCTCATAGCTGCCAAGAAAGCATATGTCCTTGAAGCACCACTAGGTGATGCACCTGTTTTCCTAGCAACTCAAGACGTTATGAATGCCTGGCAGTCGCGTAGTGATGATTACTCCCTGGTTCAGTGCGGCATGCTTTACAGCTTAGAACCGGGGATCCAAAAGCATTTTGAGCAGGACGGAGCATATAGATGTTCCAAGAGCTAAAAATGGTTTTCCAAGCTCATGCCCGGGTCGAGAGATATGAAGTCTCCGACAAGTTTTACAGTTGTAAGATGGAGGAGAATAGTTCTGTCAGCGAGCACATACTCAAAATGTCTGGGTTGCACAACCGCTTATCTCAGTTGGGAGTTAATATCCCGGATGATGCAATCGTTGACAGAATCCTTCAGTCGCTCCCACCTAGCTACAAGAGCTTTGTGATGAACTTCAATATGCAGGGGATGGAAAAGACCATTCCCGAGGTATATTCAATGCTGAAATCAGCGGAGGTGGAGATCAAAAAGGAACATCAAGTGTTGATGGTGAATAAAACCACTAAGTTCAAGAAAGGCAAGGGTAAGAAGAACTTCAAGAAGGATGGGAAGGGAGTTGCCGCGCCCGGTAAGCCAGTTGCCGGGAAGAAGCCAAAGCAAGGACCCAATCCTGAGACTGAGTGCTTTTATTGCAAGGGAAACGGTCACTAGAGGCGGAACTATCCCAAGTACTTAGCGGATAAGAAGGCCGGCAATACCAAAGGTATATGTGATATACATGTTATTGATGTGTACCTAACCAGCGCTCATAGTAGCTCCTGGGTATTTGATACCGGTGCGGTTGCTCATATTTGTAACTCAAAACAGGAGCTGCGGAATAAGCAGAGACTGGCGAAGGACGAGGTGACGATGCGCGTCGGGAATGGTTCCAAGGTCGATGTGATCGCCGTCGGCACGCTACCTCTACATTTACCTACGGGATTGGTTTTAAATCTCAATAATTGTTATTTAGTACCAGCTTTGAGCATGAACATTGTGTCTGGATCTTGTTTAATGCGAGATGGATAGTCATTTAAATCTGAGAATAATGGTTGTTCTACTTATATGAGAGACATGTTTTATGGTCATGCCCCGCTGGTCAATGGTTTATTCTTATTTAATCTCGAACGTGATGTTATACATATTCATAGTGTGAATGCCAAAAGATGCAAGGTTGATAATGATAGTCCCACATACTTGTGGCACTGCCGCCTTGGTCACATTGGTGTCAAACGCATGAAGAAACTCCATGCAGATGGACTTTTGGAGTCTCTTGATTATGAATCATTTGACACGTGCGAACCATGCCTCATGGGCAAAATGACCAAGACCCCTTCTCTCAAATAATGGAGCGAGCAACCAACTTATTGGAAATCATACATAGTGATGTGTGCGGTTCAATGAGCATTGAGGCTCGCGGTGGTTATCGCTATGTTCTCACCCTCATGGATGACTTAAGTAGATATGGGTATGTCTACTTAATGAAACACAAGTCTGAGACCTTTGAAAAGTCCAAGAAATTTCAGAGTGAGGTTGAGAATCAACATGACAGGAAAATTAAGTTCTTACGATCAGATCGTGGGGGAGAATATTTGAGTCACGAATTTGGCACGGACTTAAGGAAATGTGGAATTGTTTCACAACTCACGCTGCCTGGAACACCTCAGTGTAATGGTGTGTCCGAACGTCGTAATCGCACTCTATTGGATATGGTGCGATATATGATGTCTCTTAATGATCTACCGCTATCATTTTGGGGTTATGCTATAGAGACTGCCGCATTCACTTTAAATAGGGCTTCGTCGAAATCCGTTGAGACGACACCGTATGAATTGTGGTTTGGGAAGAAACCTAAGCTGTCGTTTCTGAAAGTTTGGGGATGCGATGCTTATGTCAAGAAACTTCAACCTGAAAAGCTCGAACCCAAATCGGAAAAATGCGTCTTCATAGGATACCCTAAGGAAACTATTGGGTATACCTTCTACCTCAGATCTGAAGGAAAAATCTTTGTTGCCAAGAATGGATCCTTTCTAGAGAAAGAGTTTCTCTCGGAAGAAGTAAGTGGGAGGAAAGTAGAACTTGATGAAGTATTGCCTCTTGAACCGGAGAGTAGCGCAACTCAAGAAAATGTTTTTGTGGTGCTTGCACCGACTAGAGAGGAAGTTAATGATGATGATCATGAAACTTCAGATCAAGTTGCTACTGAACTTCATAGGTCCACAAGGACACGTTCCGCACCAGAGTGGTACGACAACCCTGTCCTGGAAATCATGTTGTTAGACAATGGTGAACCTTCGAACTATGAAGAAGCGATGGCGGGCCCGGATTCCGACAAATGGCTGGAAGCCATGAAATCCGAGATAGGATCCATGTATGAAAACAAAGTATGGACTTTGACTGACTTGCCCGATGATCTTGTAGCGACCCGACCCGAATGGATCAAGTCTCTGTGCTTAAGTGTCATCCCTGGATCGGTATGTTGACACACACAGTACTCGAAGGATTTATAACAGAGGTAAATCACATGTATAAAGTAACGTAAATACTATTACCTCAATCCATATAGCGGAAGCAACAAGGTTGTGGATTCCCATCAACACCAATGGCAAAGTTGAGTGTAGAAATCATAACCCTAACGTATCACTTACTCGTCAGTACATTGAATGTACTGGCAAATTCACACCATAGAGGATGATGAATAAAGGCTATCACTACATGCATATTTGGCTGGTGGAAAAGCTCTATGGTTATAAGGTTTTTGCGAAAAGCCAATTTTTCCCTACTGCAAGGAATTTATTTTATTTAACTATCATGGTGGTTGTTGAACATTGAGAATGGTTGATAGCATTCTCAATCCCAATTAAATAACATCATTAAACCCAACAAACTTAATTTAAAGTAACATGATGAGATCAACAGGATAATCCACGTACTAGATACTCAAGACGTCCATAACCGGGGACACGACTAATCATGATAAGTTTATACACTCTGCAAAGGTTTGAGCACTTTTTCCCACAAGACTCGATTGCCTCCGTTTGGTTTCTCGCACTGCATGGTGTTTGAGAAGACGGATGACCGAGACATAGTCTTTCAGAAGCGTTTGCACCTTACGATGCGTAGACCGTACCACCTACAACCCCTACATCTGCTAGTCTACCACTGTAAGAGTTCACACGACTTAATCAACTATACTAGAGCCCATAATAGCTTGTGGCTACACATAGAAGTTTCTAGTATGAATAATCTCATGATCCCTTTGAGCCTGGGTGGCGGTCCATAAAAAAAACAGGCAATCATGGTCTACCCAGGTGCCTAGACAGGCAATCCTAGAATAACCAGGTGCCTCAATCCACCCAGATGTGTGTTTAAGTTGCCACATTAGATAAACCATTAATTAACAATCTCACATCTGTCATGAATACTCTCAAAACCCAATCCACGTCTACGAGCATAGCATGGCAATGTAAGCATAACGTAAAAGTAACTCCCAAGGTTTGAATGCAGGGCAATAGGTTCCTACCTCATCAACTACTTCCCAATACCCACAATTTAATTAGATCCTAATCATGCAATGTTTGAGGTTTGATCTAATGCAACAAAAACTGGGTATGAAAGAGGTATGGTCAAAGTGTGAACTTGCCTTGCTGATGATCCGCGAAACCTAATGATTCGAAGTAACAGGCGGCGCACTCCGGGTATTCTATCGCAGACAACAAACAAGCATACAATAAGTACTCATCTAATGCACAGGTAAAATTCAAATAAGAGATCTAACCAAAAGGTTCAACTTAAGAACTCCGGTTTGCAAAAGAATCAAATCGAAAGAAGCAACGAAAGACGAACAGCGAAAGAAAACAACTTCGTTCTAGTAATCTGGATCTAGGGCAAATTTTAGAGTAGCAAAATCTTGTTTAAGTTGGTTAAACGGATAGAGGGTTTCGAGACGAAACTCTAGGCGCTTGAATCACCTGATTCTGATAAACAAGCGAAAAGTTAAACTAAAACAAAAATCGGATCAGGAATCGCGATCAGAAAAATCGCGGATTTAATCCGAGAAAAAGAAAAACGATGAACGCCGATTTTTTATTATTATTTCGCTCGGAAGAAAAATAAAAATAAATACTAAACGGACTCCAAAAATTCTGAAATAAATTTTCACGAGCTTCTAAAATCAAGCCGCACAAGGTGAACATTTATTTGGGCCCTAAATGCAATTTTGAAAAACACACATTTTTCCTAAATTCAAATAAAACACCGAAAAACTCCGAAATAAAATCTTATTTGATTTTATTATTAAATCCTCAATATTTCTTTATTTTGGGAAAGTCATTTTATTCCCTCTCTCATATTTTTGTAATAGAAATAATTGATGATAAAATAAATAAAATCAAATGATCCTATTCTCAAAATTTGAGGGAACTCAAATATGAAAATAACGAAATCCCCAACTCTCTCAGTGGGTCATTGAGTTGCGTAGAATTTCTAGGATCAACCAAAATGCAAAATGAAAGTTTGGGAAAGTCCTTTTATTCCCTCTCATTTAACTTTAAAAAAGGTTTCGAATTTCACTCAATTTCAGTCAATCAATCAAACAATCAATCAAATCTATCTAATTATTATAACATTCCAAAATTTAGTATTTTGGGATGTTACAAACCTACCACCCTTAAAATGAATCTCGTCCTCGAGATTCGGAGAGGCTAGAAAGAAATAGGTTAGGGTTTGGGGGTCTTCTCAAAATCCATAGATCATCACAGGGGTCTGGGGTGCTACCACCCTTAGAAGCATGGTTACTGTTCCATCAAAACTCATATACTCCATCCTTATTCTTGACAGTGTCGGTCTTCTCAGATCCTCGAGAAAATTCCTCCTCCGAGCTCTTCCGGTAACGACATAAGCTTTTCCTCAATTCTTTTGTCCTTTCCTCTTGGTAAGGTTATTCCGATACTGGGTCTTCATAGCTGATAGGTCTAGCGCCAGTACTAATCAACTATCAATATCTCATGGTGGTCAACCATTTATGGTTTCTCCTGCAGGAAATGAGTCTGGGTTGATCCTCACCGTATAACCTACGGTTGGCAAAAGCTGCCATGTACAAGGAAAAATACTTATACCATTCTAGGGTTTAAACAAGGTTTGTTTGTCGTCTCTCTACTATAGGTAAGTCACTCAGATTTACCATCCCATATAGCAAGGCGAATAATAAGAGTAAGTCAGTATGGTGATCAATCCATCCCGCACCCAAATCATTACCTTGTATACGGTTTAGCAAATCTCGCATTCTAACGCTCGGTCATCCTCACAAGCATTTCAGAATTCTCTTGTCCACGAACTGCGTTCGGAATAATCCCCTGATTCTGCAAGCCAAACAAACATCTATTGTTCCTTCACAACTCTTAGGTTTTGCGTAACTCCTATAAGATTGTCTGCCGATAAACGTCGTATCTTCCTCCAGGGTTTTTCCTTCAGCAAGAATGTGCTTGCTTCTTGGCAGGTCCTGGGGCATGTGGGTTATGGCCCATCTCATCACTTGTAAACCTTGTACTTATCATCGGGCAACTGGTCATTATTCCAACTTCCAACTTCCTAGTATTTTTAAATCCATCCAATTGTTTTGTCTTCCTTCCTTCTATTGGCACCAAACTAGGACATGATTACTCAGACTCATCATGGAATTTTCCATTGATCCATATTTCCGACATCATACCTCCTTTATATCCAATAGTAATTCATCTCTTCATCCTCGTGGGGTATCCCACATACCAAGATAAAAACTTATACTTATGAAGTCCATACTCCACTTCATGGAACATCATTATCCTTTCCAGGGTCAAGCGTCCTTACAGGGGAATATTGGCCATCCCTGCATGGCACTTCTTCAACTAGGAAATGTGGAACACATCATGAACTCCTAACAGTCCTTCGGGTAACTCCAACTTGTAGGCCACTTCTCTCATACGCTCCAAAACTCGGTATGGTCCTACAAATCTCGGGGCTAACTTTCCCTTAACTACAAATCGTTTAACTCCTCGCAGAGGGGACACGAAGACATGCTCTGTCTCCAATTTCATAGACTACCTCCTTGCATTTTTGAGTCTGCATAACTCTTCTGCCTGGACTGAGCTACCTTCAGTCTATCTCGAATCAACTTCACATTCTCTTCTAACTCCTTGATCACCTTTGGTCCAAACAACTGACGGTCTCCAACTTCATCCCACATACTCTTGGGGCATCGCACATATCGAGACAAAACTCATATTCATTTTGTCCGAAATCCACTCAGTGGAGTATCCTTATCTTTTCCAGGGGTCAAGGGTTCTTACAGGGTACTACCACCCTTAAAATGCACAAATCTTCCATAGACCATATTTCTCATATCCTCAGAATGGCCAAAATTCTTCTTCATAGAGTAACAACTCATAAAATCCATATCAGTACCAACGATGCTAACTTTATTCATTCTCAAGTGATTACAATCTCTCGCTTTTCCATTACATGTCTCAACTAAACACCTCAATATAAAAGAAAATGTTCTCACTTCTACTACTCCATTTCTTTTGTTGTAAACTCAACTATCTAGCACAAGTTTCCTTCTCCTTGGGGCATTCTCTGGCAAAGTGCCCTGCTCCATTACAACTAAAACATATTACTGCTGGCAAGTATTGAGGTTTCCTTTTTGGGCAACTGTTGAGGTAGTGCCCTGACTCCTTGCACCTATAACATGTGATATGACTCAGGTCCCTCCTGGGCTCCAATCGGTTTCTCTTCCTGGACTTTTCCATGCCAATCAGGGCTTCGATTTCTTGTGGGTCATACTCTACTTTCTTTGTCGGGAATTCTACTAGATCCCCATTCATACAATTCTGGGAGATGTGTCCTTCTTCTCCACATGAATAGCAAGACTTAGTGCAGGGTTTACTCGGGTCTTCTTTAGGCGTGTCCTCCATCTCTTCCTTCATCACAACTTCTTCTAAAATTTCCATGAGGGCTCCTTTCATTACTTCTTTCTTCTGCTGGATGGTTCATTGTACCATGGGGTAAATGTGACACTGAGTAGGATAGTGGGTAATCCCTTCACACAAGAAACAAGTAATCTGCCTAGTTGGGTATTCTTCAACTAGGTGACTTCCTTCACAATTAGGGCATTCATCCTTGTGTTCTTTGTGGGTGTGTCCTATTTCTCCACAAATCTTGCATGCACAAGGTTTCTTCATATCCTTTCCATAAGGCTTCAACTTCTGGGACACAAGCCGGGACTTTGGCAGAGTCAACTTAAATTCTCTCCAAGTGGTTACTCCTTGCCATACATTCATGGTTTGGTATATCCTCCACCAAGTAGCAGCACCTCTTTCAAAGCACTGAAGAGCATGCTTGGTCCTATCCTTTCCGACTACAGGGTTATTCTTCATGTGATCCTCCATGTTCTGAATCCATCGGTCCGTCTCCAATTGACTTATCGGTCCAGGAAATATAAGCTCATCTTCATTCATCCTCTATTGGGTCCATGGGTTTGGGGTGAGATAAGAGAGATAGAGAGGGATGCACACAATACAAATAACAGTTTTGAAAAGACAGATTTTTATTGTGGCTGTCGGAAAAACATCAAACAAATGACAACTCACAATTCGTCGTTTCTAACGTAGGGATATAACTGGCGTTTGGTCTTCTAAAGGTCAATAAATCTTCAAAGTCATCAAGCTCTATGAGTCTTGTTCATGCCTCCAATGGCTTCTTTCGATCATGCTTGTCTTCTCAAGTTCTTTTGCCATATCATCTCTGTTGACGTGAAATCTCTCGTGACATCCTTTAATATTCCGGAGTTGTATTTCAAACTTCTAGGTTTCAACATCCTTGGCATGAACCATGGTCTAGTTCTTGACGAATCTCCAGTTTTTCGAGGTTTTGCTCCTCCAGCTTGGCTACTCTCATCTTTAGGGTCCTGAGTTCCTCATGAAATACTTCCTTGTCAAAATATTGCTTCTTGTAGATCCATCTTAACTTCTTGATGTAACACTCCAGATCCTGGTGATACACTAGCTAAGGTTAAAACTTCACCTCTTGCTGATAGATGCTCCATCAGCCTTCTACCATCCAATCCTTTTTGAAGAAATGCATCCTTAACTCAGCACGGTGACAATAGCATCAGCGGGCGATAACGTCATGGATAGCTGTGTTTCTGCTCTTGTCATTTCCATGAGCTATCTCTCATAGTGGATATCTCCTGCCTTAGGGTTTTCTTTGACAAAACTTTGAGTTCTCATGCTCCATGCTCCAGTCTTTCTCCGATACACCTTGATCTCGGGCATTGACAACTTCCATAATCTGTCAAGTTCCATAAGGGTAGCCTTCCTAGGTCATACAAGTCTATGGATTCTTCAGAGCCTTCAAATTCTCCTAGTCTTCTGAGTCTTCAACTGTTGTAGTTTCCATTATTCAGATGCACGGAAAATACTCTTCATTCCGAAGTGGTCTTAGTTGTCCGATATCTTATACTTCTTGGAGTGGTCTCATTAGCCGAATCTTCATGTGGTCAAAAGGGGAAAGGGGGTATGGTCTCACTAAAGGGAATTTTTTGAATAAGCTCAAAAGAGAAGAGAGATAAAAGATCTTTTTGAAAGGGAAAGTTGTAGAGAAAATCTTTGCTATGGGCTTGCCAGTTTCTAGGGTCACGTCCTATAGTCAATATGTGCTCTGATACCATCTTGTAGCGACCCGACCCAAATGGATCAAGTCTCTATGCTTAAGTGTCATCCCTGGATCGGTATGCTGACACACACAGTACTCGAAGGATTTATAACAGAGGTAAATCACATGTATAAAGTAACGTAAATACTATTACCTCAATCCATATAGAGGAAGCAACAAGGTTGTGGATTCCCATCAACACCAACGGCAAAGTTGAGTGTAGAAATCGTAACCCTAACGTATCACTTACTCGTCGTAAGAAATCCTGCAACATGAGACGTTGCAGCCACAGAGGGTCAGTACATTGAATGTACTGGCAAATTCACACCAAGAGGATGATGAATAAAGGCTATCACTACATGCATATTTGGCTGGTGGAAAAGCTCTATGGTTATAAGGTTTTTGCGAAAAGCCAATTTTTGCCTACTGCAAGGAATTTATTTTATTTAACTATCATGGTGGTTGTTGAACATTGAGAATGGTTGAAAGCATTCTCAATCCCAATTAAATAACATCATTAAACCCAACAAACTTACTTTAAAGTAACATGATGAGATCAACAGGATAATCCAGGTACTAGATACTCAAGACGTCCATAACTGGGGACACGGCTAATCATGATTAGTTTATACACTCTGCAGAGGTTTGGCACTTTTCCCCACAAGACTCGATCGCCTCCGTTTGGTTTCTCGCACTGCATGGTGTTTGAGAAGACGGATGACCGAGACATAGTCTTTCAGAAGCGTTCGCACCTTACGATGGGTAGACCGTACCACCTACAACCCCTACATCTGCTAGTCTACCACTGTAAGAGTTCACATGATTTAATCAACTATGCTAGAGCCTATAATAGCTTGTGTCTGCACACGGAAGTTTCTAGTATGAATAATCTCATGATCCCTTTGAGTCTGGGTGGCGGTCCATAAAAAAACAGGCAATCATGGTCTACCCAGGTGCCTAGACAGGCAATCCTAGAATAACCAGGTGCCTCAATCCACCCAGATGTGTGTTTAAGTTGCCACCTTAGATAAACCATTAATTAACAATCTCACATCTATCATGAATACTCTCAAAACCCAATCCACGTCTACGAGCATAGCATGGCAATGTAAGCATAACGTAAAAGTAACTCCCAAGGTTTGAATGCAGGGTAATAGGTTCCTACCTCATCAACTACTTCCCAATACCCACAATTTAATTAGATCCTAATCATGCAATGTTTGAGGTTTGATCTAATGCAACAAAAACTGGGTATGAAAGAGGTATGATCAAAGTGTGAACTTGCCTTGCTGATGATCCGCGAAACCTAATGATTCGAAGTAACAGGCGGCGCACTCCGGGTATTCTATCGCAGACAACAAACAAGCATACAATAAGTACTCATCTAATGCACAGGTAAAACTCAAATAAGAGATCTAACCAGAAGGTTCAACTTAAGAACTCCGGTTTGCAAAAGAATCAAATAGAAAGAAGCAACGAAAGACGAACAGCGAAAGAAAACAACTTCATTCTAGTAATCTGGATCTAGGGAAAATTTTACAGTAGCAAAATCTTGTTTAAGTTGGTGAAATGGATAGAGGGTTTCGAGACGAAACTCTAGGCGCTTGAATCGCATGATTCCAATAAACGAGCGAAAAGTTAAACTAAAACAAAAATCGGATCAGGAATCGCGATCAGAAAAATCGCGGATTTAATCCGAGAAAAAGAAAAACAACGAACGCCGAATTTTTTTCGGCATGGAAAACGAGGCGCGACGAACCTCGGGCGGCGGAATCGTCGTCATCGTCGGCGGCGGCTCTGGCAGCGCGCGCGGATCGAGGTGGGGCTGATGGGCTGGGGCGGCTCGGGGCGACGCTATTTAAAGGCTGCCCCCGGGCGGTGTCCCGCTCGGGTATGGCCCAAAGTCGGTTCGTTTTTTTTGGCACAGAAAACGAGGCGCGACGAACCTCGGGTGGCGGAATCATCAGCGGCGGCTCCGGTGCCACGCGCAGATCGAGGCGGGGCTGATGGGCTCTGGCGGCTCGGGGCGGCGCTATTTAAAGGCGCTCGGAAGAAAAATAAAAAGAAATACTAAACGGATTCCAAAAATTCCAAAATAAATTGTCACGGGCTTCTAAAATCAAGCCGCACAAGGTGAACATTTATTTGGGCCCTAAATGTAATTTTGAAAAACGTACATTTTTCCTAAATTCAAATAAAACACCGAAAAACTCTGAAATAAAATATTATTTGATTTTATTATTAAATCCTCAATATTTCTTTATTTTGGGAAAGTCATTTTATTCCCTCTCTCATATTTTTGTAATAGAAATAATTGATGATAAAATAAATAAAATCAAATGATCCTATTCTCAAAATTTGAGGGAACTCAAATATGAAAATAACGAAATCCTCAACTCTCTCCATGGGTCATTAAGTTGCGTAGAATTTCTAGGATCAACCAAAATGCAAAATGAAAGTTTGGGAAAGTCCTTTTATTCTCTCTCATTTAACTTTCAAAAAAGGTTTCAAATTTCACTCAATTTTAGTCAATCAATCAAATCTATCTAATTATTATAACATTCCAAAATTTAGAATTTTGGGATGTCACAATCGGTGAGCCATAGAAAATAAATGGATCTTTAAGAAGAAGACAGACGCGGATGGTAATGTGACCATCTATAAGGCTCGGCTTGTCACTAAGGGTTATCGACAAGTTCAAGGGGTTGACTATGATGAGACTTTCTCACCCGTAGCGAAGCTGAAGTCCATCTGAATCACGTTAGCAATTGCCACATTCTATGATTATGAGATATGGCAAATGGACGTCAAAACGGCATTCCTTAATGGTTTCCTTAAGGAAGAATTGTATATGATGCAGCCAAAAGGTTTTGTCGATCCTAAGAATGCTGACAAGGTGTGCAAGCTCCAATGCTCAATCTATGGGCTGGTGCAAGCATCTCGGAGTATGAACATTCAATTTGATGAGATGATCAAAGCATTTGGGTTTACGCAGACTTATGGAGAAGCCTGTGTTTACAAGAGAGTGAGTGGGAGCTCTGTAGCATTTCTCATATTATATGTGGATGACATACTATTGATGGGAAATGATATAGAACTCTTGGAAAGCATAAAGGGCTACTTGAATAAGTGTTTTTCAATGAAGGACCTTGGAGAAGCTGCTTACATATTAGGCATCAAGATCTATAGAGATAGATCGAGATGCCTCATTGGTCTTTCACGAAGCACGTACCTTGACAAGATATTGAAGAAGTTCAATATAGATCAGTCCAAGAAGGGGTTCTTGCCTGTATTGCAAGGTGTGAGATTGAGCATGGCCCAATGCCCGACCACGGCAGAAGATAGAGAAAAGATGAGTGTCATCCCCTATGCCTCGGCCATAGGGTCTATTATGTATGCCATGCTGTGTACCAGACCTGATGTAAACCTTGTCGTAAGTTTGGTAGGAAGGTACCAAAGTAATCCCGGCATGGAACACTGGACAACAGTCAAGAATATCCTGAAGTACCTGAAAAGGACTAAGGATATGTTTCTCGTTTATGGAGGTGACGAAGAGCTCGTCGTAAAGGGTTACGTCGATGCTAGTTTCGACACAGATCTGGATGACTCCAAGTCACAAACCGGATACGTGTATATTTTGAATGGTGGGGCAGTCAGCTGGTGCAGTTGCAAGCAAAGCATCGTGGCGGGATCTACATGTGAAGCGGAGTACATGGCAGCCTCGGAGGCAGCACATTGTCAGATTTCGGGTTCCGGCAGACCCTTAAGGTTCGAACACTAGGGTGCGCGCGGAGATTTCGCCTCCTACCTACCTGCACCCCTCCGCCTCGCTAAGATGTAAACTATGGAAAGAACAACACGAGAGACGCAAGGTTTATACTGGTTCGGGCCACCGTTGTGGTGTAATACCCTACTCCAGTGTGTGGTGTGGTGGATTGCCTCTTGGGCTGATGATGATGAACAATACAAGGAAGAACAGCCTCACGAGGGTCTGTTCTTGGCTGGGGCCATGAACTGCTGGGAGGAGCTCAGTCACCCTTCTCTCTCTCTCTCTCTCTCTACCTGATCTTCTCTATCCTTCGATCCCTCTCTTTTCTTCCAACCTCTATTTGCTCTGTGGGTGGCTGGTCCTATTTATAGAGGCCCAGGTCCTCTTCCCAAATATCGAGCGGGAAGGGAGCCAACAATGGCAGGCTAACTTGAAGGGGGACAGCTAGTATCAGCTATCCTGACAAAAGTAGTCTTCGCCTACGCAAAGCTCTGGTGATGACGCTGTCTTGGGCTCCACGGTGACCTCCGTCTCGTAGTCCTCCTGGTCTTGGTCTCGTTGCACCGAAATGGCAACCTTTGCCTGATGCCTTGGTACTCCACGGCTGTGCTTGCCCCCTTTGCACCAAAGAGGAAGGAAGGACACTGCGCGGGCTGGCACCCGCCTAGCACCCCCGGTCGTCATGGCTTGCGTCACGGGCACCTCGTGAGGTACCCCGCCTTGATCTCTCTGCCTCCTCGTGAGCCAGCCTGATGAGGCCGCGCCTGAGGAAGCTCCGCATCGTCTGCCCCGCGAGGCTTGGCCCCTCGCGAGGGTCTTGGGTTTGTGTTGGTGAAGATGGGCCACGTTGGGCCCCCCTTTGAGCCACGCCGCAGGACGCAGGCAGGCAAGTCTGGGGACCCCCGTTCCCAGAACGCCGACAGTAGCCCCGGGGCCCAAGGCGCGCCCGGACTTGGCCGTGCAGGGAGGCGGAAGGGCAAGAGCGAAGCGCCGCGGGCCCTAACAGCCTGCGGCCTTGGGCGCCGTGTGGCGGTTGATTGGACGTGGGCGCCTCCACTTCCCCATGGCGCCTCGGCAATTGCACGGATTGGACAAGTCCCTGCATGCAAAGTGGGTCATGATTACCTGCGATCATGGAGGTCGACGATTGGCCTTCGCCGGCCATAAGGACGGAACGGCGCGCGCCCTTCCAGTCCATCCCTCCTTGCTTCTCCTTCTTCCCGGTCCTTTCTCCGTCTTGCTGCGATGGCTCCGATCCGCCGGTTCTCGATGGCAGAGAAGGGAAAGGCTACCCAAGAGGAACCAGACCCGCTCCCGCCGAAGAAACAGCTCGTCCTCCACGGCCCGGACGAGGGGGCCCATCAGGTGGTGTCGAGGCCTTGGTGCGAGCGGGCACCGCCGGGGTTCCCGCTTCCCTTGTACGCCCACATCGAGGGCCCTGAGGGAGCTCATGCTGATCGTCATGGTCGGCGCCGCCGTCGGCGCCGACGGGTCACGAAGGTGTGGGTCGTTCCCCCTGGGGTCCACACCGAGGGCTCCTCCCGAGAGCTCGTGCGCCACGTTGCCATGCCTCCTCAGTCTTGGATTTGCCATCCTCCCTTCTTCGCCTCTATCGTCCCGCAGGGAGAGCCCCTGGAGCTTTGGCTGCAGCACGCCGGCTGCAGCACCCCCACGACCGAGGCAGAGGTCGCGGTCGTTGCCCCGGGCGAGGTCTTCATGACTCGAGGCTGGAGCGAAATCGCTCGAGTTTGCAGGATAAGGGGCGTCTTCACGGTCCACTTGGATTACGACGGTGCTTCGGTGATGCTCTTCAAGGTCTTTGATGCGAGCAGGCGCCGGCTGGAGTGCTGCCCCGGGGAAGGTGGCCAGGACCCTGCCGCGGTGAGGACTGGGCCCGCCAACCGCTCCCTTGGCGGCTCCTCAGGCGGTGGAGGTGTCGGAGGTTCCAGCGACTCCGGCGAGCTCTTCGCGACTCCGGAGACGCGCGACGACAGCTACGAGCCCCCGAGCCGGTGCCGCTCCTGGAGCAGGGTGGGCTCGTCAGGCCGCCGCCGACTCTGATCTGGATGGGGTTGGCGTCGGTGCTTGACGGCCCACTATTGATGATGGCGTCTTTTGCAGGGTTGCGCATAGTTTGTGTCCCTTTAGGATCTGTTCCCTGCGAGGAATCAAAAACGCATCCCGTGGGGGCTTGTAAGGTGCCTGTGATCCTGTTTTGTTAATATAACCCTTGTCGTAGAATTGCGCGAGTTGCTCATTCCGTCTTAGCTCAGTCCTCCCTTTCGAACCTCACGAGGGCTTGGTGCTCTGCGCCGACAGGTCCCAGTCCCAAGGCGGCTTCAGCCGTCGCTGGTATGCCAGGTCACGATGCCGTGGTCAAGGCCAGGAGGTGAGCGACCCGGAGTCCGGTAAGAGCCCCTGAGTCGCGATGCTCAGGAGGTCCCCTTTGGCGCCCAAGCAGCCGTCGTTTGGTGAGAAAGGAGAGCAGCGTCGCTAACACGGGATAGCATTAGGTGCGGGGATGGTGCCACGGCAGCTGGCGCTTCCGGGTGATGACTTATCTCGAGGATCAGGGGCCGCTCTCTGGTGTGTCACCGGGTCCGTGCATCGGCAGGCGCGAGGTAGCTCGGCGAGGTCCTCATGTGTCTCTCCCCTCTCGCCTTTGCTCCCCTTTCTGCTCTACGTCCTCGGGTCCCGACCCTCGAGCAAGTCTCAGCCGTCGCTGGTATGCCAGGTCGCGATGCCGTGGTCAAGGCCAGAGGGTGAGGGCTGGAGAGCCAGTAGGAGCCCTGAGTCGCGATGCTCAGGCACCCCCCCTTTAACGTGCAAGCGGTTCGCGCGGACGAGAGCGCAAGTGACACCGCAAGGGCCTCGCCTGACGCAACTCCTTCAGGAGGTCCTGCAGGTCCATCATAGAAAAAACAAGGGGTTGCCATGACAATTGACAGTCAGCCGTTGGTTGCTTCCGAGGGGTAGTGAGGCACTGAAGGCTTGACGAGGTGACGCTATGCGGGGCTGCCGCGGCCAGAGCTCAGCCATCCTGGTTTGTCGGTGTTGCAGGGACGGACCCATGCGCAAGCGTCGTGCCGTTTGGGAGCAGCTCCGTTAGTTGGCGTCAGCTGAGCAGGCAACTAGGTAAAACACATTAGCCGCGAAGGAGTGGGTTCGTTCAAATAGATGCTGGGAATGCAGACATCATTGGGTCAGGCCCGAGCGACTTGGGGGGTCATGCAGCCCGAGGGGCGCCCCCAACAAGGTAAGCTAACAACATGGAATAAAAAAGGGATACACACCGCTAGGACGGACCCACGCGGCCTGGGAATAATGTAGCCCTGGGGGGGCACTCCCAGCTGGAAATAAAACTCGAAAGATGTCACCTGATAATGTTGAGGACGAAGGAGCATTGATGTAGCAGGCTCGGTGGGCTGCGGGAGCCAATCCTCACGAGCCCCCAGGCCCAGGGGCCTCGGGAGGCTCCGGAGGCGCTGGTGGCTCCTCACGGGCCATCTCCATCCCTGCCAGGGCTGCGGAACGCCTGGCCTCTCGTGCCCCCGTGATGCCCCTCATGAGGCGCTGGTACGTGTCAGCCGCGTTCGGCAAGCCGTAAGGCATGCGAACATAGCTATGGGGTGGGCCTCCGCAGCGCCCCACTCGCGAGGGCCAGAGGTGCTCCAGAGAGGCGACTTGGTTGAGCCCTGGTATGTTGATGCGGACGCGCAGCCCACCATCCTCGCCTGGATGGGGAGCCACTGCTGGTAGGCGGCGGCCGCCTTTCATGACTCTTGACTCCTGTAGCTCCTGAATGGCCTTGCTGACGAACTCCTGAGGGTCTGGGTCTCCTTGCCTTGCTCCTTCTTGAGGGAAATGTGCTTCGAAGCACGCCTCCATGTGGTGCCCAAGCGCCTCCCTCGTGACCCTAGCTAGGTCGGTGGCCCTCCAAGGGAGAGCCCCCGAGCCCTGCCTGAGGAGGGTGCCAGGCGCGCTTTCCTATGCGATGGAAGGAGGTTCCTCCTGGACAGGCGCGGGCCCAGAGGGGCCTGCCTCCTGAGTGGTCGGGCCGGATGATGTCTTCTTCTTCTTAGGGGCGGTCTCGGGAGGCCTCCTGCTTCCACGATCCGGGTCTTCCAGTGACGCGGCCTGAAAGGCTTGTTCCAGGGAACACACCGCGTCCTTCTCTTCACATGACACCGTGATGACTCCGCCGCTTCCTGGCATCTTGAGGACGTTGTAGCCGTGGTGAGTTACGGCCATGAACTTGGCCAGCGCTGGGTACCCAAGGATGGCATTGTATGGCAGGCGAATGTGAGCGACGTCGAAGTCGATGAGCTCGGTGCGGTAGTTGTCGCATGCCCCGAAGGTGACAGGGAGGCGGACCTGCCCAATCGGGACCGTGGAGCCGTCGGTGATACCGGAGAAAGGCTTGGTTGGCTGAAGTTGGCTGTAGGGCACTTGGAGGTTGTTGAATGTCTCCACGGACAGGACGTTGAGCCCTGCCCCGCCATCGATGAGGGTCTTGGTGACCACCACGTTGCTGACGATCGGGGAGCAAAGCATCGGGAGAACTCCGGCTGTAGCCGCACACTTGAGCTGATCTGCTGAGCTGAACGTGATGGCGCACGCCGACCACCTAAGAGGGTGCGTGGATTCGAGCCTGGGGAGGACTGCGTTCACTTCGCGGGCGAACTGCTTGAAGATGCGCTGAGAGGCTGGGGCTTGTGCCCCGCCCAGGATGCATGCGATCGCGCGCGGCTCCTGGAAGCCCCCAGCCTCCTCGTCCTGGTGGCGGTCCTCGTTTCTCCTTGGCTGCGGCGGCAGCGGTGGGAGGCCTGCGTTGCCTTGCGGGCGATCCTCGCGAGGCTGATCGCGCCACCCTTGGCGCGGGCCACGGTCTTCCCAGCGTCCTGCGTTCCTTCCTCCTCCTCGGCCGTAGCCCCGGTCACTGCGGTCAGGGCGATGGCCGATCCTTCCTTCTTGCACGGCTCGGAGCTCTTGACATTTGTTGGTGTTGTGGGTGTGGAGGTCGTGGTACACACAGTACCGGCTGCCCTTGGAAGGTTCGGGCTTATCTCTGCCCCGCTTGGTGTCTGGTTCTGCCGCGAGCACGGCAGCCCCCTTGCGCTTCACATCCTTGGCCTTGGGCTTCTTCTCTTCTGGGTCTGTGGTAGGCAGCTCGAGGAGGGAGAGACACCCTTCCTCGGCCCTGGCGCACTTGGTTGCCAGGTTGAACAGTTCCAAGGAAGTGCACGGGTCTTCATGCATCGCCAGCTCCTCCTTCATCTTGACGTCGCGCACGCCGTCGGAGAAGGCCGAGATGATGGCCTCCTCAGTCACCTTGGGAATCTTGAGGCGCGCGTTGTTGAAGCGCTGGATGTACTTCTGCAGGGTCTCCCCGGGCTGTTGCTTGATGTGGCGCATGTCGCTCATGGCGGGTGGCCAGTCGCGAGTGCCTTGGAAGTTGGCGATGAAGCGGGTGCACATCTCGTCCCAGGAGGAGATTGTGCCTGGAGCCAGGTTCAGGAGCCAGGTGCGGGCCCCGTCCTTGAGTGCCATGGGGAACCAGTTCGCCATGACCTTCTCGTCTCCGTTGGCAGCTTCGATGCCCAGCTCGTAGAGCTGGAGGAACTCCGCAGGGTCAGCCGTGCCGTTGTAGCGAGGAGGCAAGTCTGGCTTGAACTTGCCGGGCCACACGACACTGCGTAGCTCGGCGGTGAAGGCGCGGCAGCCTGCTGTGGCCACGGGAGGCCTTAGATGATGGGGAGCTTGGTCTTGCATGTCCCCACGCGCTGTAGCTGGGAGCAGCGCGAGGTCTTGACGTGCGGGAGCAGGAGCATGGTCGCGACGTGCTGGAGCATGGAGCGCCCGGGCAGCTTCTTGCGGGCGAGGGACTTCTTGACAGCTCTGCTCTTGCTGTGCTGGCGCCTGACGGAGCAGGTTCTGCCCAGGGGCCATGCGCCTTGGAGCCATGGCGCCTTCCTGAGGAGGAGGCGTCCGGGGCGCCGCCGAAGCTTCATTGCCCGCGCGGGGCGGGAGGCGGTGCAGCGGAACGGATGGCGCAGGAGAGCCCCCTGCGGCGCGGACGAGCTCGGCGACGCGGTCGAGCCATTCTTCATAGACGTCGTCGATGGGACGGTAGCGCAGGAGCTCGTTCGCCACGATGAGTGCAGCCCGAGCCTCCATGGGCGCGCGGAGCGCGCGGGACGAAGAACCAGCTGGGGTGAGCGAGGGAGTTGCGGTGCGGCCGTCTTGCCGCACAGACGGATGCTGGGACGATGCTTGCTACTCGTCCCCGCAGGTGATGGGGAACGGCGAGGATGCCCGCCGACAGGGGCCGTCTGGGCGACGTGGGAAGCGAGCGCGGCCTGGCGCTCGGCAAGGGCCCGACTAGCGTCAGACATGGGCGTGATGGTCAGAGGAGAACGGGGTGGTGGAAGACGAATCCCGGCGCACCCCTACCTCGCGCGCCAAATGTCGGATTTCGGGTTCCGGCAGACCCTTAAGGTTCGAACACTGGGGTGCGCGCGGAGATTTCGCCTCCTACCTACCTGCACCCCTCCGCCTCGCTAAGATGTAAACTATGGAAAGAACAACACGAGAGACGCAGGGTTTATACTGGTTCAGGCCACCGTTGTGGTGTAATACCCTACTCCAGTGTGTGGTGTGGTGGATTGCCTCTTGGGCTGATGATGATGAACAATACAAGGAAGAACAGCCTCGCGAGAGTCTGTTCTTGGCTGGGGCCATGAACTGCTGGGAGGAGCTCAGTCACCCTTCTCTCTCTCTCTCTCTACCTGATCTTCTCTATCCTTCGATCCCTCTCTTTTCTTCCAACCTCTCTTTGCTTTGTGGGTGGCTGGTCCTATTTATAGAGGCCCAGGTCCTCTTCCCAAATATCGAGCGGGAAGGGAGCCAACAATGGCGGGCTAACTTGAAGGGGGACAGCTAGTATCAGATCTCCTGACAAAAGTAGTCTTCGCCTGCGCAAAGCTCTGGTGATGACGCCCTCTTGGGCTCCACGGTGACCTCCGTCTCGTAGTCCTCCTGGTCTTGGTCTCGTTGCACCGAAATGGCAACCTTTGCCTGATGCCTCGGTACTCCGCGGCTGCGCTTGCCCCCTTTGCACCAAAGAGGAAGGGAGGACACTGCGCCGGCTGGCACCCGCCTGGCGCCCCCGGTCGTCATGGCTTGCGTCACGGGCACCTCGTGAGGTACCCCGCCTTGATCTCTCTGCCTCCTCGTGAGCCAGCCTGACGAGGCCGCGCCTGAGGAAGCTCCGCGTCGTCCGCCCCGCGAGGCTTGGCCCCTCGCGAGGGTCTTGGGTTTGTGTTGGTGAAGATGGGCCGCGCTGGGCCCCCCTTTGAGCCACGCCGCAGGCCGCAGGCAGGCAAGTCTGGGGACCCCCGTTCCCAGAATGCCGACACACATGAAGCAATCTGGATGAAGGAGTTCATTACCGACCTAGGAGTTATTCCCAATGCGTCGGGCCCGATGACTCTCTTCTTGACAACACTGGAGCTATTGCCCTTACCAAGGAGCCCAGATTTCACAAACCAGGCATATCAAGCGTCGCTTCAACTCCATTCGCGAAAATGTTCAAGATGGAGACATAGAGATTTGTAAAGTGCATACGGACCTGAATGTCGCGGATCCATTGACTAAACCTCTTCCACATGCAAAGCATGATCAACACCAGAACTCTATGGGTGTTCGATTCATCACAATGTAACTAGGTTATTGACTCTAGTTCAAGTGGGAGACGGTTGGAAATATGCCCTAGAGGCAATAATAAAATGGTTATTATTATATTTCCTTATTCATGATAATTGTCTATTGTTCATGCTATAATTGTGTTATCCGGAAATCATAATACATGTGTGAATACAAGACCACAACATGTCCCTAGTGATCCTCTAGTTGACTAGCTCGTCGATCAATAGATGGTTACGGTTTCCTAACCATGGACATAGGATGTCATTGATAATGGGATCACATCATTAGGATAATGATGTGATGGACAAGACCCAATCCTAAGCATAGCACAAGATCGCGTAGTTCGTCTGCTAAAGCTTTTCTAATGTCAAGTATCTTTTCCTTAGACCATGAGATTGTGCAACTCCCGGATACCGTAAGGGTACTTCGGGTGTGCCGAACGTCACAACGTAACTGGGTGGCTATAAAGGTACACTACGGGTATCCCTGAAAGTATCTGTTGGGTTGGCACGAATCGAGACTAGGATTTGTCACTCCGTATCATGGAGAGGTATCTCTGGGCCCACTCGGTAAGACATCATCGTAATGAGCTCAATGTGACTAAGGGGTTGGTCACGGGATGATGTGTTACGGAACAAGTAAAGAGACTTGCCGTAACGAGATTGAGCAAGGTATCGGTATACCGACGATCGAATCTCGGGCAAGTGCTATACTGGTAGACAAAGGGAATCGTATACGGGATTGATTGAATCCTTGATGTCGTGGTTCATCCGATGAGATCATCATGGAACATGTGAGAGCCAACATGCATATCCAGATCCCGCTGTTGGTTATTGGCCGGAGAGATGTCTCGGTCATGTCTGCATAGTTCCCGAACCCGTAGGGTCTACACACTTAAGGTTTGGTGACGCTAGAGTTGTAATGGGAATTGTATGTGGTTACTGAAAGTTGTTCGGAGTACCGGATGAGATCCCGGATGTCAGGAGGAGTTCCGGAATGGTCTGGAGGTGAAGATTTATATATGGGAAGTCCAGTTTCAGTCACCAGAAAGGTTTCGGGGTTTATCGGTATTATATCGGGACCACCGAAGGGGTTCCGGGGGTCCACCGGGAGGGTCCACCTGGCCTGAAGGACCTAGTGGGCTGTAGTTGGGTGGGAACCAGCCCCTTAGTGGGCTGGTGCGCCCCCAGGGGCCCAAGGCGCCTAGGGTTGGAGACCTTGGGGGGGCCGCTCCCCCCTGGGGCGGGCGCCCCCCTAGTTGGAAACCCTAAGGGGGCGGGCGCCCCCCTCTAGATGGATCTAGGGGGCCAGCCCCCTCTCCCCTTTCCCTTATAAATAGTGGGGGGGGGGGTGGGAGGGCAACCGCACCCCTTCTCAAGGCGCAGCCCTCCCCTCCCCAACACCTCCTCTTCCTCCCGCGACGCTTGGTGAAGCCCTGCCCGAGTACCACGCTGCTCCTACACCACCACGCCGTCGTGCTGTTGCTGGACGGAGTCTTCCCCAACCTGTCCCTCTCTCCTTGCAGGATCAAGGCGTGTGAGACGTCCCCGGCTGCACGTGTGTTGAACACGGAGGCGTCGTCGTTCGGCGCTTAGATCGGAATCAACCATGATCTGAATCGCTACGAGTACGACTCCTTCATCCGCGTTCTTGTAACGCTTCCGCATCACAATCTTCAAAGGTATGAAGATGCACTCCCCTCTCGTTGCTAGTAAACTCCATAGATTGATCTTGGTGATGCGTAGAAAATTTTAATTTCTGCAACGATCCCCAACATGTATTGTTGCCATCGAGGATAACAAGATGGGGTTTTCATCATATTGCATGAGTTTATCCCTCTACATCATGTCATCTTGCTTAAAGCGTTACTCTGTTCTCTTGAACTTAATACTCTAGATGCATGCTGGATAGCGGTCGATGTGTGGAGTAATAGTAGTAGATGCAGGCAGGAGTCGGTCTACTTGTCTCGGACGTGATGCCTATATACATGATCATACCTAGATATTCTCATAACTATGCTCAATTATGTCAATTGCTCAACAGTAATTTGTCTACCCACCGTGAATACTTATGCTCTCAAGAGAAGCCACTAGTGAAACCTATGGCCCCCGGGTCTATCTTCTATCATATTAATTTTCCAATACTTATTTATTTCCTTTGCCTTTTATTTTACTTTGCATCTTTATCATAAAAATACCAAAAAAATTATCTTATCATATCTATCAGATCTCACTCTCGTAAGTGACCGTGTAGGGATTGACAACCCCTTATCGCGTTGGTTGCGAGGATTTATTTGTTTGTGTAGGTGCGAGGGACTCGTGCGTGGCCTCCTACTGGATTGATACCTTGGTTCTCAAAAACTGAGGGAAATACTTACGCTACTTTACTGCATCACCCTTTCCTTTTCAAGGGAAAACCAACGCAAGTGCTCAAGAGGTAGCACGTAGATCTCCCCGGGAACGGTGCCACAAATGGCTAGTTGATAGGAGATCCAATCTTGACTTGACTTGGTGCAAATGTCCCCTACAAAAGCGTCAAAAATCCTTCTTGCTACCTCTTGAGCATGCGTTGGTTTTCCCTTGAAAAGAAAAGGGTGATGTAGCAAAGTAGCGTAAGTATTTCCCTTAATTTTTGAGAACCAAGGTGTCAATCTAGTAGGAGACAACACGCAAGTCACCTAGTACCTGCACAAACAAACAAGAACCTCGCAATCAACGCGATAAAGGTGTTGTCAATCCCTTCACAGTCACTTACGAAAGTGAGATCTGATAAAGATAATAAGATAAATATTTTTGGTATTTTTGTTGTATAGATTGAAAAGTAAAGATTGCAAAATAAATAGTAAACTAAAATTGTAGATCGGAAACTTATATGATATAAAGTAGACCCCGGGGCCATAGGTTTCACTAATGGCTTCTCTCAAGATAGCATATATTACGGTGGGTGAACAAATTACTACCGGACAATTGATAGAAAAGCGCATAGTTATGATGATATCTAGGTATGATCATGAACATAGGCATCACGTCCGTGTCAAGTAGACCGAAACGATTCTGCATCTACTACTATTACTCCACACATCGACCGCTATCCAGCATGCATTAAGTTCAAAAGAACAGAGTAACGCATTAGGCAAGATGACATGATGTAGAGGGATAAACTCAAGCAATATGATATAAACCCCATCTTTTTTATCCTCGATGGCAACAATACAATACGTGCCTTGCTGCCCCTGCTATCACTGGGAAAGGACACCGAAAGATTGAACCCAAAGCTAAGCACTTCTCCCATTGCAAGAAAGATCAATCTAGTAGGCCAAACCAAACTGATAATTCGAAGAGACTTGCAAAGATATCAAATCACGCATATAAGAATTCAGAGAAGAATCAAATATTGTTCATAAATAATCTTAATCATAAACCCACAATTCATGGGATCTCGGCAAACACACCGCAAAAAGAATTATATCGAATAGATCTCCAAGAACATCGAGGAGAACTTTGTATTGAGATCCAAAGAGAGAGAAGAAGCCATCTAGCTAATAACTATGGACCCGAAGGTCTGTGGTAAATTACCCACACATCATCGGAGAGGCTATGGTGTTGATGTAGAAGCCCTCCGTGATCGAATCCCCCTCCAGCAGATCGCCGGAAAAGGTCCCCAGATGGGATCTCACGGGTACAAAAGGTTGCGACGGTGGAAAAGTGGTTTCGTGGACCCCCCCCCCGATGTTTCCAGGGTATAAGAGTATATATAGGCGAAAGAAGTAGTTCGGTGGAGCTACGAGGGACCCATGAGGGTGGGGGCGCGCCGCCCTACCTCGTGGCCGCCTCGCTGCTTCCTTGACGTCCACTCCAAGTCTCCTAGATTGCGTTTGTTCCAAAAAAGATCCTTGCAAAGGTTTCATTCCGTTTGGATTCCGTTTTGATATTCCTTTTCTGTGAAACACTGAAATAGGAAAAAAAACAATAATTTGCACTGGGCTTTCGGTTAATAGGTTAGTCCCCAAAAAATAATACGAAAGTGCATAATAAAGCCCATAAACATCCAAAACAGGTAATATAATAGCATGGAACAATAAAAAAGTATAGATACGTTGGAGACGTATCACCCACTAACCGCCAGACAATACCAATGAGGTTAACGGGGTCACCCTCGAGGTTGGTTGTCATGGACAGTTCGCACCGCCACCAATAACTACCTCCTCGAGCTTCCCATGCTACCTCCCCTTCCCCAACCTCTCCCATCTAGCCTTCGGCCTCTCCTACACCATCTTCGTCATGCTCCCAACCCAAACCCCGCGCTGATGCCCGACCTAGTGCCATAACAAAGGTCTAGATGGAACCGCATCCACCGCCACCCAACCCCATTGAGGTACCAACGAGAATCGCCTCCCCCGACGGTTGTGAAGATGGTCTACCACTAAAGGCACTCCCCACTAACCGCCAGACAGTACCAATGAGGTTAACGGGGTCACCCTCGAGGTCAGTCGTCATGGCCAGTTCACGCCGCCACCAATAACTACCTCCTCGAGCTTCCCATGCCACCTCCCCTTCCCCAGCCTCTCCCATCTAGTTGTTGGTTGCTCACCACTCCTCAGCAGACCATCGCACGTCGTTATGTCGCCTCTACCATCTAGCCGTCGGCCTCGTATTCATCATCTTCGTCAAACTCCCAACCCAAACCCTGCTTCAATGCCCGACCTAGTGCCACAACAAAAGTCTTAGAACTGCGCCCATCGCCGCCCAACCCATGAGGTACTAACGAGAACACCCCCACCCCACACACATAACCCATGGATGCAAAGCAAGGGAGAGAAGGAGATGATTGAAAGGAAAATGGGACCGGGAGGGGGGGATTTAGTGGGCCAGGGGTGTCAGAGTGCTACGTGGCTGCTCTCCGGACTCTGGCAAAGCTCTCCGCCCCAACTTTGCTTCCACATTATGGGAGAAAGTGCGCCCGGACCGATAGAGGCCCGTGTTAGATGGCACAACACGTCCGAACTGCGTGTACAAATGTACACGGATGCCCTAAGAAGCTATGGGTTGTTCGTCGAAGACAAAAAAGGGAAAAAAATTGGTAGAAGAGTGGGTTGTTCGTCGAAGAAGAAAAAATAAACGAAAAAAATCTGGTAGAAGAGTCATCTCCGCGACTCCATCCACCTATTCACTTGTCTCTTCCCTCTCTTTCTCGTCCGGAACATAATCTGCGCGCACAACTCCGGCCATCGCCGCCCGGGAAACCGAAGAGGCCCAACTACTTTCCGCGAGCGGGAGCTACCGGCGGGCGAAGCACCGCCTGCTCGCTCTCCCGTCTCCCACCCGCATAATCAATGACTTCGACGTCATCCGCGCCCACCCCATGTCCGCCTAAGAGCCTGCGACGGCAAAATCGTCCTTCGCTTCGTCTTCTACAATGTCCACGTCGCCGGCTACCCCGCGCCATGCCTATGGCGACGAGGCGGCCCTGAACACCCTCGCGGGCGAAGGGGTGCTGTCGCATGGTGGCGGAGATGCCCTGCACAAGAGTAATTGACAAAAAACTACCACATTTCACGTATCCGTACCACAGAACTACCACATTTTGAAAACTGACCAAAAACTCCAAATTAGTACTAATTCTGTGAGAAAAAACTACCACTTTCACAAAATGGCCAGTTTAGACGATTTAAACACGTTTATGACAGGAGGGCCCGTTTGTCAGGGCTGACGTGGCGGAAATCGTCAACTCCGTTTATTTTGACTGTCATGTTGATGACAGGTCAGGCCCACATGTCATTCTTCTTCTTCCTCCTCTTTTCCTATCTGACATTTTAACAAACACTTCATGTGCTCCCCTACACCACCATCTGGAGCAGCATCCCCTGCGTCGCCGCTCCTCCGCCGTCACATCCACCCAGCCCGTCGCCGGAGTGGTCCGTCCATGCCAAAGACCTCCTCCTCCGCGCGAAAGAAGCTGGCTCCGGGGCCCTCAGGCCAGTGCTCGCCCGCGCCGCACATGGGCACCTCCTCTCCTATGCTCCATGCTCTCCTCCTCGTTCTCTTCTCGATGGTCGGCGTCCACGATGCGTCCAGCGGCGTCGCGCCCTATTTGATAGCCCTCGGACGGGTGGCCGCGGCCGAAGCACGCGCCGGTGGGGGCAAGGCGAGGCGCAGGGGTGCGGCGCGGGCACGGCCAGAAGAAGGCGAGCACGGGCATCAGTGGTGCTCCGGCCATGGTGAGCATCAACGACGGCGGGAGCGCGACAGTGGGCGGAGCTAGCGGGGCGTGGCTGGGCATTGTCGGCAGCGGCGCCGGGGCAGCATCAGTGCATCAGTAGGTAGGGGTGCTGTCACTTAACAGGGAGCGGGGAGCAGGAGGAGGAGGAAGAAGGTCGCCGGTGCCACGGGCTGCCCCTGCTCACCGGCGTCGACGCGTCGGCACGGTGGTGCTGCCCGATGCACATAAGGTGCTTGTTGAAATGTCAAACAGAGAAGGAGGGGAGGAAGAAGAAGGTTGATGATGACGTGTGGATCCCATTTATCATAACGGTTAACTTCACGGTCAAAATAAACAGAGTTGAGTTTGCTGCCGGTCCCACATGTCATAAACAGGTTTAAAATCATAAAAACGGTCATCAACTCAAATTGGTAGTTTTTTGTCACGAAATTAGCACTAATCTGAAGTTTTTGGTCAGTTTTTAAAATGTGATAGTTCTGTGAGATGGATACGTGAAATGTGGTAGTTTTTTTTGTCAATTACTCCCCTGCACAAGCTATTTGGAGCCGGCATTTCAGCGAACACCTAAGGGGCGTCCTGAATAATCTTGCACGAGCAACCTAGCCAATGCCGGGGCGGCACGATGATCGAGTGATGACACGATGGCAAGCCGGCGAGAGGAATGATCTAAGCAGGGGCGGAGCCAGCACACGAGCGTTGGGTTCAGCTGAACCCAACGATATTTTCCCTCGTCGGGTATGTATGTATACATACGTATGTGCTTGAACCCAATCAAAAATAAGGATTGAACCCATTAACTTAGGATGCAACGCTTAAGCCCAAAAAAACCCACAAAGTGGGCCCTTCCGTGCCAGCCTGCTAGGCCTGCTCGTATCCTCCTGCCCCTATTTCCTATTCTCGTGTGCGTGTACAGGGGCAGCCGCCAGCCGTCGCAGACGTTTCGTCTTTTATTTCGGTTCGTTGACTCTTGCGATCTATTCTTTCATGCTCGCCTACATCGCCAGCTCTGAGCCTGCCGGTTATTGTAGACCAAATTCGAGGTAATGAGTCACATCATCACATATCCTCTATGTTGATATCGTCTTACAATTACTTATTCCATTTACTTTAATTGATCTAGGTTATGGATCATTATTCCTTAAAGACAAATCGATCACCAGATTCAGATAATAATGCAGACACACCAAGGCCACCAATTATACGCAGGAAAAGCGCATTTATATGTCGTCCACCCTTTAAATTTTATTGTAGCAGAACACCGGACAATTGGTATAATATCAAAATTGCTATATCAGCCCGAGCTTATCTGCTCCCAGAACACTAAATTCTAAAAAGCATAGAAAACAGGATTAAAAAATCTGAAATTTCTAAACATCGAAGATGGTAAGTATTCTAGATGCATGTAAAGTTTCCTTCCAAAATGACTTCTGTGGTGCCCTCTGCATAAGAAACAAAATCAGTGCTCCAAATTTCTATTTTTGAAGATTTTTGAGAGGTCTGATTTTGTTTATTTTGTCCAGCACTCTCAAATGTCATCCCGGATCAAGTTTTTTGGGCACTTAAATTACTCGAACATCTTTCACCAAAAAAAACAGTATTGTTTTAATAAAATAGTATTCTTTATTAACTTACTGTTCATAGTTGGTCTAGATAAACTCAAGTTCGAAAACGCTGTCCTTATATTCATCATGCTGTTATTTAGTATTATACATTTTTTGCAAGATGGTGTAAAATTAGACTTCAAATTTCATTGATTCATATAAAATCTTTATACCCCACAAAAAAACTTTATAATTAGCCATTGAGTGAACCCAATGGCGAAAATTCCTGGCTCCGCCCCTGGATCTAAGCCGTCTTCTTCCTTGGCTCCGGTCAAGGCCCATGCCGCCGTTGTTTCCTGTACTGAGGTCAGTCTCTACTCACACATTGCGCGTACTGAGGCCATCGCATTGGTGTGACCAAATACCTGGTAAAAAAATACCTTGGAATAATTCTGAAGCTATTCCAAGTTATATAATTCTGAAGTACTCCTATATACTAGCTGAAAGATGACAGACAAGTCTCTCTCTCCCCCTTTTTTCCGGGGAAGATGACTTGCAAGTCTTACATGTGAATGACCGGCATTTGTAAAGCTATTCCAAGTCCAAGATACGACCTTCACCAAGACAAGTCCTCTTTCTTTTCGCAAAAAAAGAAAAAGGACAAGTCCTCTTTTTTGGCAGGACTTCTCCGCCTTCAGACAAGTCCTCTTTTTTTGCTTTCCAGCAACAGTAGGCATCAGGTTAGAGGTTGGCTTTTGTGTTCACAAATAAATACAGTACTACTACCCAATAGTACTAGTGAAAGAAGGAATATGTCCTCCAATTCGACCTAGAATATCCTCACCAGGAAAAAAACACATATCTTGTTTTAGGAATGTAGCAGGTCCTCTGCCTCTGCTCCTTCATCAGGGCCTCAGGGGGTGAATTGGTGCAAAATCTTACTCCCTCCGATCCATATTAATTGGCAACTTTAGTTCGAAGTTAGTACAACTTTGTACTAAAGCTGCACCAGTTAATATGGATCAGGGAGTGCTGGAATAGACTAGACAAGGCAGAAGAGAGGAACACAAACAAAGGATCCGAATCTGTTTCTGAAACATAACCAGACTTTGCTGAGTACTCGGGGGAGGTGGGGGACATTGAGCACAACTGGTGTACGGAATGTATAAAAATTGACAGTGAGCATAGCAAAATGCATACTATTATAACCCGTTACAATTAGATGATGATTAACTAACAAATTTCAGTCGAACAGCGCGGGCCATTTCGTCGAAATCATCAATAATTGTATCTGTCGAGAATCATATTGCAATCTCTTTCTCGATGTAGATCAACAAGTAATCTCTTAGAAATATGTCTCCATTTTATTACGGAGTCTTGTTTTAACAAGTTTTATTGTTGTTGAAAATGCACACTCTGTTGTTGCGGCTGATACCAGTAAAAGAAGAACAACTCGAATTAATCTACATTTCTTTTATGTTGCTATAATTTCCATAGATTCAGTAAAAACCAGACCCACAAATGAATACTGCAAATTAGGAGATCAGAGTGAACGATCTTTCATCTTGAACATGTGTGACTGTGTGTGTTAGCTTCCTGATGTGCTCCAAACTGAAGAAGAAAAAAAAGAAAGTTCTTGATGTGCCTCGTACAGTCGTCCTAGATCTTGGCCTTGTAAGAACAGAATTTGCAGAGAGAGGAGAAGCTCCAAGAATGAGAAATAAGCAAAGGGGGGGCCAGGAATGGCTCCCTCCATAGCTGAAGGAGAGCAGGTCAAAGGGCTTCTCACTTTTTAGTGGGATCTTCTGTGAGTAGCACATGTGCTTTTATTATTTTGCTAAAATGCTCTCCGGGAGAAACACATACAAGAGGCCACATAGCTTTTTTACATAAATAATCGGGGGCCTTCAGAAAAATTCATACAGAAATAATCGTGGGTCTTCAGAATAAGTTTTTTTTTTTACAAAGGTCTTCAGAATAAGTTGGGCGGCTGGTGGTAAGCTAATCTAGTGCGGCTGCTAACCGAGAACGACACTCTAGGTCAAGTTTCACAGTCCAAGGAATGGCTGAAGTTGACCTAGAATGAATTGATTAGGCAGAATAATATATCAAGGAAGGGACAACCCCCATAGTTAATCCCCTTCTAATTTTCAGCACAGTAGTGACTAGATTGCATTCTGTTAACTTATCCATCATTCAGCACCATAATGTTGTTGGGTGTGTCTACCTTTCAATCAGCCTTCACTGATAGAAAAAGAGGCTTCCGTCCAGCCCCATTAGTCGCGAAACTGTAGGAACCGCGACTAATGAAGTCTTTAGTCGCGGTTCGGCAGATGAACCGCGACCAAATGCCTGGGCCCAGGGCGCTCGCGGGCTTTAGTCGCGGTTGGCCAGGCCAACCGGGACTAAAGGTGCCCAAAGGCCTTTAGTCGCGGTTGGCCAGGCCAACCGCGACTAAAGCTCCTCCCTTTTAGTCCCGGTTTGTGGCACGAACCGGAAC
>NC_041388.1:624243409-624253582 GCF_002162155.2 Triticum dicoccoides | reverse complement strand
CCTTTTCAGTTTTAAAAAAAATAAAAAAAAATAATGGAAATGTCAAAAAAATAAAAGAAAATAAGTTTCTCATGTGATATGTGGTCTAGTTGTTGGAAAAATTTGCAAATGTGAATTTTGACTTTATTTGCAAAATCTCTCTGAAATTTGTAAAAATGGGCATAACTTTTGCATACTAACTCGGATGAAAAAGTTTTTTATATGAAAAATCATCTACTCGAAAAGTTACATCCAAATTTAACTGGGGGAACCCCGTTAAACATTTTCAAAATCCTCAAAAACCTAATAGAAAAAAAGTTACGGGGCTTGTAAGATCTAGAGTGGAAAAAATTGAAAAATATTCAAACAGTGGGCAAACTATGGTCAAACAATGGTCAAACTAATTATTCTAGAATATTAGTGTTACTAAATAATTATTTTAATTATTTCAATTTTGGTCAAATCTGGTCAAACTGTGGTCAACTGTGGTCAAACTGTGGTCAAACAATGGTCAAACTAATTATTCAAGAAATATTAGTGTTACTAAATAATTATTATTTTTTAAAACAATAGTTTCAAACTCAAACAGTGAAATGTGTCACTTCATGCTCAAGCAAAATTCCTGAAGGTTAATAGGATTGACATCTTATTATTGTCAGGAAAACAACAAGTGCAGACTTGGAGCGTGGGAGAATAGAACCCGGAAGTTAAGCGTGCTTGGGCTGGAGTAGTGAGAGGGATGGGTGACCGGTTGGGAAGTTAGATGATTTGGAATAATGAGGGGTGATAAAAGAATAAATTGAGAAGTGATGAGGGGTGGTGATTAGAGACTAGAGGTTAAAATAATTCAGAACTAGAGGTTAAAAACCTGTGGCGGCCTTTAGTCGCGGTTAGCCACAAGAACCGCGACTAAAGGTCGTCCGCCCCGACGGCCACCTGGCGCCCACGTGGACGGGCCTTTAGTCGCGGTTCTTAAGCAACCGCGACTAAAGGGGGGGGCCTTTAGTCGCGCCCGTTCGGTCGCGGTTGCGCAACCGCGACTAATGGCAGTTGCGAACCGCGACCAAAGGCCCTTTTTCCACCAGTGCTTGCTCGTGTACCAGATATAAGAAGGATCCATACTACTATCGGAGGTGAAGTCTTTCACTCACCAACCTAAAACCTCTGCATTGAACCACCACAAGAGTTAGGCCCTGTTCAGGGATCGTCCAGCTCCACGGAATACGGGAGCGGACGGAGCGCCACTTTGGCAACTCCCAGAAAATACGCTGCGGGCCGCTCCGCTCGGCTGCTCCAGGAGCGGAGCTGCGGAGGCGGAGAGCTGCCGAACAGGCTCTTACTCTGCAAGTTCAAATTCCCAGCCTCTTCCAGCCCTGAGTGCGTGGATATTCAGTATTCATCGACTATCCCATCCATGGCTCCTCCGGCCTTCCCCCTCCTTCTACTCAGCCAAATCCATAAACTTCTTTCAATTTAATGCACTGCGATGCAAAACAGTTTGCGTTTTCTCGAAAAAATTATAACTACGAAGCATGCACAAAGTATATAGTAATCGCAGGATGAGAGACAAGTCTTACTACAATATTTGCAAAACTTAATCAGGGAAGGGAAAAAACAGAGCCTGCTGTATACCAGGTCAATGGAACCTTCCTATTGAATTATTCCATGATATGCTGGATGACAAACTTTTGACCTCACATTCATCAACAATGACTCTGAATACTCACCAACCTAAAAACCTCTATATCCAAGCACCACCACGAGTTAGGCAGAAAGTTCAAACTCCCATGCTCCTGCCAGCTCTGGGTGGGTGGGTGGGTGTTCTTCCAAGCTGCCATCCATGGCTCCTCTCATCTTCCTCCTCCTACTCAGCCAAGTCCTTGTCTGCACAGCCGTTGATATCATCAACTCCACCTCACCGTTGTCTGGGACGACACACAGGATTGTATCCCAGGGCAAGAAATTCACCTTGGGATTCTACTCCCCGACACAAGGTAACACCACCTCTTCCAGCTCCAACACCTACTACATAGCCATATGGTACAGCGACATACTGCCGGTGACGACGGTGTGGACGGCGACCACCGACGTGCCGGTTTCCGACCCGACCAGAGCCGCCTTGGCCATGGGCAGCGATGGCAACCTTGTCCTCTTTGACCAATACAGGAACAGGGAGCTGTGGTCGACCAACGTGAGCGTACCCTCCAACTCCACCATGGCCATCATCAGGGACACCGGTAGCCTCGACCTCACCGACGCCTCGAATTCATCCATAATTTATTGGCGGAGCATAGACCATCCAACAAACACCTGGCTTCCAGGGGGGAAGCTCGGGCTGAACAAGATCACCGGCGTGAGCCAGAGGCTTGTTCCTTGGAAGAACACGGCAGACCCATCTCCAGGGCTGTTCACGCTGGAGCTGGACCCAAACGGCACGCCACAGCTTTTCATCCAGTGGAATCTGTCCATAACCTACTGGTCCAGTGGCCCTTGGAACGGCCATAACTTTAGCCTTGCACCGGAGATGACAGTCGGTTTCACATTCGACTTCCCATTCATCAACAACGACACTGAAGGCTACCTCTTCTACTCGCTGAGGGATGACTCGGTCATCTCGCGGTTCATCATCGACGTGGGCGGGCAGATCAAGCATCTGTCATGGGTGGATTCCTCACAGCAGTGGATGTTAGTCTGGGCCCAGCCACCGATCCAGTGCGAGGTCTACGCGCTCTGTGGGGCATACGGCAGCTGCAACCTCAATGCCTTGACGCACTGCAGCTGTGTCAAGGGGTTCAGCCAGAAGGTTCAGAGTGACTGGGACCTCCAGGATTACAGCGGCGGGTGCAAGAGGAACACGCCATTGCATTGCCAGACCAACTCGACTTCTGCACATGCACAGACTCATCAGTCTGACAAGTTCTATGTCATGGAAGATGTGTTGCTACCTGATAACGCTCAGGGTGCAGTGGCTACAAGCTCTCACGAATGTCAGGTGGTGTGTCTGGATAGCTGCTCTTGCACCGCTTACACTTACAATCACACTGGGTGCTTCATTTGGCACGGGGACCTCGTTAACCTCCGAGAGCAGTACAGGGGAAATGGAGGAGGCGATCTCCTCCTCAGGCTCGCAGCATCCGAGCTGGCAGACCCAAAAAAGCCCAAGATGGTGATCATTGGTGTAGCTGCTGGTGTAGGCTTGATAATGCTTGCAATGTT
The DNA here is from genome assembly GCF_002162155.2 of Triticum dicoccoides. NCBI lineage: Eukaryota > Viridiplantae > Streptophyta > Magnoliopsida > Poales > Poaceae > Triticum > Triticum dicoccoides. Next base: position 624,250,387 of record NC_041388.1, on the reverse strand, counting down.
CTTCCGATATCAGAAATGCTGCCGAGACAGAAGAAGGCATTGGGTATCCGAGAATGCTGGGATGATAGCCGCACCGACTGGCTTCAGGTACAATGATCTATTGGACGATATTCAAAGTATTGATTCGCTGCTTCTTGATCTATCAACGCTACGAGTTGCTACGAATGACTTCGGCAAAGGAAATATGCTTGGTGCAGGAGGTTTTGGTATGGTTCATAAGGTACAAATCATGCCGTATCCCGTATGTAACTTTATCTAACTTTATGTATTTATTTACCAATGAGTATCTTGTCTTGCATAGGGAGTCCTACCTGACGGTAAACAAATAGCAGTAAAAAGGCTATGCCAGAGTTCCAAGCAAGGGATAGGGGAGTGGAAAAGTGAACTTGTCCTGGTTGCTAAGCTTCGCCACAGGAATCTTGTGAGCCTCATTGGCATTTGTTTGGAAGAACAAGAGAAAATACTTGTGTATGAATTTATGCCCAACAGAAGCCTTGATACCATTCTTTTTGGTACACAACCTTTTCACCATTAGTTTCTCAAGGAATATTTTCACTATGGCTGAGCTTCAATAAGAGTACTTTCACTGCAATGCTGATACTTCTTGTTTGAACGAATGGCAGATTCGGAGAAATGTAAGGACCTAGATTGGGGAAGGAGATTCAAGATTATCAACGGAGTTGCTAGGGGATTACAATATCTCCACGAAGATTCTCAGCTGAAGATAGTTCACCGGGACCTGAAAGCAAGCAACATCCTGTTGGACTTTGATTACAACCCTAAGATTTCTGACTTCGGCCTAGCAAAGATATTTGGAGGGGATCAATCAGAAGATGTCACCAGCCGTATCGCTGGAACATAGTAAGCATAGTTAGCATTTCTCAGTTAAAACGCACACAGGACACAAAATTAATTATGTTCTTATTATTGCAGCGGATACATGTCGCCTGAATACGCCATGCATGGTCAGTACTCAACAAAGTCGGATGCGTTCAGCTTCGGTGTTTTGGTTTTAGAGATCGTCACAGGAAGAAGAAACAGTGGCTCCTGCACCTCCGAGAAATACGTTTACCTCGTAAACCTTGTAAGTACTCACGAACCAACGTTAGTAAACTCTGCGCGTGTGGCTCAATCCCCACCGTAATAACCGAGCAATTTGGAATTTACCGATTGGGTGCAGGTATGGGAGCACTGGGTCAGGGGAAATGTCATCGAGCTGATCGACGCATCGCTTAGCAGGCATCCTTCTCCCACTGAACAGGTGCTGAAGTGCATCAAAATCGGGCTACTGTGTGTGCAGAACAGGCCTAAAGACAGGCCGACAATGTCGTCGGTAAACGTCATGCTTAGCAGCCACAATGTTCGTCTCCCTCCTGTTTCCATGCCGGCCTTCTGTGACGGGTTGAACGGGTGCAGTGATAATTCAGAAGCGGCGTCCTCAAATGGGGTAACCATGACAAGGCTCGACCCAAGATGAGCCTTGGAGCAGTCGCTGAGCCAGTTTGGACTAGTGTTAATTTACAGTCTGTTTAGAGACCACCTGGTGGCTATGATGAAAAGTCATATATGTTCCTCCAAGATTGTCTTCAGTTTCAGTTTTGCTGTGAAGAGGCGTCAGGGTATTGCCGTTGGGAAAAAAATGTCAGCGGCACTATTGCGATATGCGCCTTACCCTTGAGCAACTGCATTTGTCAGTAAGTGTTTTTTTAGAATGACGCTCTAACTTCATTCAAATTCAAGAAAAATACAGGTACAATGCTTCGGATCATAGATCCATGAAATTATAAAGTTACTCCTGCAACGAAGAAATAAAATGAAATTTCTTAGAAACAACTTCTCGGTGGTACCAATCTTTGCAACCCGAAATATTGCAAGGCTTCGGTAAAGAGACTGCGGTCATATAAAACGCGTGCCAAAAGAACAGTTGGGCATGCCAGCTGCCTTTGTTTCAGTGGATGCGGGGTGCGTAGCTACTTGAAGCAATGAACTAGCCCACGGAAGAACTCGGCTTGAGGATTTGGTTTTGGGTCCAAGTCACAAAATATTTCAAGTTCTTGTCCATCCAAACTAAGCGGGACAGATGTATCACATCATGCAGTTTAAAAAAGATCGATTAGCTTTTTCCTAGGTGACATGTAATTGACCACGTCGAAGCATTCCATGCACAATATATACCATTACAGTACATATTACAACATCTATATATTGTTGCAGGAAACATCCCCGTCGAAGACCCGACTCTTTCCAAGTCTCCCTCCGATTACATTTCCAAAACCCCATCAAAACCTGGTTGATTGACTGGTTGCATTAACACCTGTTGATTGCTCCAATCGGTCAAGATAATTGTGTCATTGATCAGATCAAGGCTGATGCAGAAGCATTGGGCGCTGGGAAGTTCAGGGCGTTTTCCTCTGCAGCTCTGATGTCATGTACATTTTCCTTGGGTTGCACTCCTGGGTTGTTTCTCCTTTGTTTTCTTCGAACGTCGTGGTCGTGGAATGGATTGCTTCCTATAAAACAGATGCAGGTCTCCTGAGCAGGTGGTCCGCGGCACACGAGAGGGAGGTCTGAGAGCCCCGCGCGATGTCGAACCGCACGCATCTTCTGCTTCGTCTCCGGCCAACTTTTCTTCTGCTCTGCCTTGCCCTCTTGCACTGGTGGAAAAAAGGCCTTTGGTCGCGGTTCGCAACTGCCATTAGTCGCGGTTGCGCAACCGCGACCAAATAAGCGCGACTAAAGCCCCCCACCTTTAGTCGCGGCTCCTTAAGAACCGCGACTAAAGGCCCGTCCACGTGGGCGCCAGGCGGCCGTCGGGGCGGAGGACCTTTAGTCGCGGTTCTTCTGGCCAACCGCGACTAAAGGCCGCCACAGGTTTAGGGTTTTAGCCCCCCCCCCCTAAACCTGTTTTCTGTTTAATTTGTATTGTTTTATTTCTTTTGTGCTTTATTTTAATTTTGAAGGAGTTTCATATATTCTACGGTACTACATACATGCATATGAATGTACAATTTCAAATAAATTTGAAATTAGAACCAAAAAGAATTCAAGAGGAATATACAATATATATTCAATATCATCGGATGACCATATACAATTTTGAACAAGTTTCCATACATGATTTAATGCATATAAAGTTCTACGTCCTCGTAATAGTGTTCTCCTTTAGGATGGAGGACTTCCCTGCTGAACCATCCAGCTAGTTCCTCTTGAAGTGGTCGGAAGCGAGCTTCTGGACTAAGCATCCACCGGAGGTTATTCCTCTGAGCATTGGTATCACTTGGAACCCGCTCAGAGGTGTATCTCCGGATCATCTCACAGACATAGTATCCACATAGATTGGTCTCCGGTGGCTGAATATCCCCAGCATTCTTAGCCTTTAACATTTTGAATTCTAGCTCTTTTTTGAATTCACCGACCTTTGTATCTATGAACCGTCTCCAAACCCTACGAGGCAAAGAAAATTAAATGAACAAGAGAGTTATTAATTAGTTACTTGATATTAGGAAATGAACGAAATAGGCCGATCGATATAGAGCGCAAATGAATGAAAATAATTACTTCTGCAGCATTCTTCTCATGCCGCCCCAAAGCTTTGGATCCATATTCACAGAGTCGTGGACGAGACATTCTGAGGTGTTAACTTTAATTACTAGCAGAATCCAGTGGAACCTGCGGACACGATACATGCACAGTACGTCATGCATAACTCATCGATTAGCCGGCCACATACCATGCATGGAGTAAACAAAAGAGAGTGTGCTCAAGACAGAAACACTCACTCAAAATGGTAAGGAAATAGAATATCACTTTTGAGTTCCTGCTTTGTAAGAAAGTGCCACATGTCTGCCTCCACGTCGGCGGGGTGACGCTCCAACACATGTCCATTAACGATGTGTGGGTCAATGAACCCAACATCATGGATGTTCCTTACTCTGCATTCCTTAATCTTCATTCTGCATGTATAATAGCGGACACAACAATATAGTTAGGACATATATATAGTGCAGGCAATATGAACGAGATGGGGTAGAAATTAATAAATCACTTACAGAACGTAGCAACTGATGATAGATTTATCGAGCTCGCGCAGATTGAAAAGCTGGAACAATTCACTCAGTTCAATTTGTACATAGTAATGTTTGAAGTGATGCTCATGTCTAACTTCCGCATAAATATATTCTTTGGCATTTTTATTTTTTATGTAACCCTTGTACCATTTCAGCAGACCTTTCATTTGTGGAGGTAGATCCTTTTCCTGCGCAGGCTCGACGAGAGGCCCATTCTTGACATATGTAATTACTACCTCCTTCACTGGCGCCTCATCAAGGCCTAACAGTTCACGAAGAGTAATACCTAAGTTGGCCGCTTGTTCTCTGGCACTCGTTACAGTCAATCCCTGTGCTGCCGCAGCTTGTATGATCTCGGGGGCATCCGGACAGAAGGCTTCCACTATAAGCGGGGCAATTGATTGTTTACTTTGTTCCCCGAGCTGGGCAACTTGTTTCCCGCTTTTTTTACTTTCGGCCTTCTCCCGCTCTTTGTTCTCCTTGAACATGAGTGCCTGCCTGCGAAGTTCACGTGCATAGTCGTTAGGCAGATTCTTCGCGGCTTGGGACGGTGTGCTCAAAAATGACTTAGCCCACTTCTTTTGCTCATCAGAAAATACTGGCTTGGGCTCGGGCTCTGTTTTCTTCTTGCAGTCCGCCTTCCATTTCTCCAAATCAGCAGCCGCGGCCGCGTCGACTTCCTCGGCACTACGTTCCCAAGGCCTTGTGGGGAGAGGCTTCAGTGATGGCTCCGGTACCTTTGTGGTCTTAGGTACATAAGGGTCCGGGTTAATAATCCAGGACTGCTTCTGCTTCTTTGCCGGAGGTGGATTGGGGGGCGGCGTCTGATCACCCGCCGGACGAGGACTGGGGGGCGGCGTCTGATCACCCGCCGGACGTTGTGGACTGGGGGGCGTCGGCTGACGTGACGGAGGTGTAGGTGAACCGCCACCACCATAGGGGGGTGGACTTGTTGTCCTTGGCGCCTCGCCTGGAAACTTGATAAACTTCTTTTGCCATAGAATGAAATGGCGCTTGACATCTCCAAGTCTTTTCTCCCCTTCAGGTGTAGCAATGTCAATCTCCAGGTCCTCAAACCCTTGGACTATGTCCTCCACCGTGACACGAGCATAGCCATCTTGAATGGGGTTGTTGTGGTGGAGTGCTCCAGGTAAACATGGTAAAGCACTGCCGATGGCTACCTTCATGGACATGTTCCCGATAGGATAATACAGATGACATTCTTTCATCTCCTTTATATCGTCCACGGGGTAGCGAGGAGGCTCCGGTGAAGTAATTTCGACCACCAGAGGCTCCAGTGCAGTAATTTCGACCACCAGAGGCTCCGGTGCAGTAATTTTGATCGTCGGTGCATCTGCACCAGCCGGTGGGGCCTCCGTGGAAGCCACACTGCTTCTTCGCTGCTGGCTTCCGAGATCCGCTGGATGATCTTCATGCTGCACCCGAGCTGCATCTCTTTCGGCTACTAGTACACTCATGGTTTTCTTCATCACATCCATTTCCGATGCCAACCGCGCCACAACATCTGCTTCCCGATCCATCTTTCTCTTACGGCTTCTGTAACCGTACGGGTCATCGTTCTGGGGGAACCCTATTTTCCACGGAATGTGCCCCATGCCTCGTACACGTCCTCCGTGTTCAGGATTCCCGAGGGCTTTTGTCAGCGCGTCGTTCTCTCTGTTCAACTTGATCTTCCCCTGTTGAGCATCCCTCATTGCGTTAATAAGGGCTTGGGTGGGTTTAATTAATTTGCCCCGGTAAACACACTCCCCTGTCTCCGGGTTCAGCGTTCCCCCATGCCCGTACCACCAGCTTTTGGCCCTTGGGTCCCATCCCTCCGTACCTAGACGGATTCCTCGCGCCGTCAGCTCGTTCTCCATCTTCTCCAACCTAGGCACCCAAATGCGATACCCTCCTGGCCCCATAACATGATTGTACTCCTTCTTAGCCACATTTTCCTTATTTTTTTCGATATTTGAATGAACTGCTCCGATTTCTTTTGCTTCACAAATTCTGGCCAATCATGTTTCAGTTTCTCATATTGTCCTTTGAAATCCGGAGTCTTGTTCTGCTTGACAAAGTCATGGACTAGATTTTGCTTGAATTTCCGGAATGCGTCGGCCATCTTATGAAGAGCGAACTGTTTGACTAGCCTCCTCCTCTCCTTGTTTTCCTTAATCTTGTTACCCTCCTCATCGAATTTGTTGTATTCCGGAGGTAGAACGAAATGTTCCATAAGCTTCTTGAAGCAATCTTTTTTTGTTCTCTTATCGACAAAAGTGAAACCATCAATTCGTGCCTTCTTTGGCTCATTCCACTCCTGGACGGTGATCGAGACGTTGTCTCTAACAATGGCTCCGCATTGGCTGACAAACTTGGTGGCGTTCTTGCGGGGCTCCAGCGGCCTGCCGGTTGCACTGTCGACAACCTCGATGGTGCATGTTTCTCCTTGTTTCATTGTCTTGGTTGCGCCACGCTTTGACGACGTACTCGATTGTTTCGACGATCCGGCCGAGGGCTAAAATAAGAAAGAGTCGCGCGCGTTAGTACACACATATTTATTCAAATCAGTTAGTTTGTATCACCAGAGGCTCAATGTATATATATACCTCGGCGCCGGAGGTGGTTGCTACTTCCATTTGAAGATCGTCGTTTATCGATGTTTGTTCGGCATCATCTTGCTGACGGCGCCCTTCATCTTCACCGTCAAGGTTCAGATAAGAAGAGATATCATCTTCTTCTTCTCCGGTCGGCACATATAGAATATCGCCGTTTATGATGCCGAACATATGTGCTTCACCGTCCGGATCATAGTTGTCCATAATCGGGTCAGCTCTATCGTCCGCCATTATATCAGTCCTGAAAACATGTAGTAAAAACAAATTAATTAAGTGAAGAAGGGGGGCGGTGG
>NC_041388.1:624229399-624241256 GCF_002162155.2 Triticum dicoccoides | reverse complement strand
GCGCGGGCGACGACGGGCGGCGTCGAGGGCGAGGTCGACGGCGGGCGGCGTCGAGGGCGAGGGCGGCAGGCCTTCGGCGCGGCAGAGGCAGAGCGGAGAAATGGAGGCGACGGGTCGGGCGCATGTATTTATAGCCCCCCCCTTTAGTCGCGGTTGGGGAGGCGACCCGCGACTAAAGGGCCTTTAGTCGCGGTTGGGAGGCGACCCGCGACTAAAGGAGAACCTTTAGTCGCGGTCGGGGAGGCGACCCGCGACTAAAGGGTAACCTTTAGTCGCGGTTGGGGAGGCCACCCGCGACTAAAGGACTTTTTTGGCGGGTTTTTCGTTCCCGCGCGCAACCACCTTTAGTCGCGGTTGGGCAGGCCAACCGCGACTAAAAGTATTTTCCAAATACTTTTTCTTTTTCAAAATGTTAAAAATACAAATAATATATCAAAAAATTCAGAAAAATAAAACTAATTCAATTCAAAATTCTAAAAATACAAATAATATATCAAAAAATTCAGAAAAAAAAACTAATTCAATTCAAAATGTTAAAAATACAAATAATATATCAAAAAATTCAGAAAAATAAAACTAATTCAATTCAAAATTCTAAAAATACAAATAATATATCAAATAATATACCAGAGGCCGGTCGTCAAACTTTGGTATCCATGGAGCGTCATGGACTACATCACTCCAAATTTCATGTATCATTCGAAAATGGACACCAAACACATCACGGGTAATATAATTCACATGATCCATTCAACAAAGTTTGGTACAATAAATTATTACACATCATTTCTTCCCTTGTGGCCCTGCTTGCTTACGATTGTGCCGTATCCATGGAGCATCCTCATCATTTAACTTAATGCTTGGGTCGGTGTTCACTTTGAAGGGCGGAATTTCAGCAAACATATTATAATCTTCTGACATGTCTGTCTTGTCCTCCACTCCCACGATGTTTCTTTTCCCTGAAAGAACAATGTGGCGCTTTGGATCATCGCATGATGTACTGATCGTTTTCTTATCTTTCCGTTTCCTCGGTTTGCTACTCATGTCCTTCACATAGAAAACCTGAGCGACATCTTTCGCTAGGACGAATGGTTCGTCAAGGTAACCAAGATTGTTGAAATCCACCATTGTCATTCCGTATTGCTGGTCCACCTTTACCCCACCTCCTGTTAGCTTGAACCATTTGCAACGGAACAAAGGGACCTTAAAGGAGGGTTCATAGTCAAGTTTCCATATCTCCTCTATGTAACCATAATATGTGACCTTTTGCCCATTCTCGGTTGCTGCATCAAAGCGGACACCACTGTTTTGGTTGGTGCTCTTTTTATCTTGGGCGATCGTGTAAAATGTATTCCCATTTATCTCGTACCCTTGGAAAGTCGTTATAGTCGAAGATGGTGTCTTGGCCAACATGTACAGCTGATCTACAACATCATTGTCATTCATTAAATGTTTTCTCAACCAACTGCCGAAAGTCTCCATGTGGGCCTTCCTAATCCAGGATTCAGGCTTCCCCGGGTTGTCCGAGCGTAAAATATTCTTGTGTTTCTCAAAGTACGGAGCCACCAAGCTGGAATTGGTCAGTACAGTGTGGTGTGCTTCAGTCAGAGAATGGCCGTCCATACATATCGTTGATTTCCTTCCGATCGTGCCTTTTCCACTTAGTCTCCCCTCGTGCCGCGATCGAGGAAGACCAATCGGCTTAAGGTCAGGAACAAAGTCAACACAAAACTCAATTACCTCCTCATTTCCATAGCCCTTGGCGATGCTTCCTTCTGGCCTAGCATGGTTACGAACATATTTCTTTAATACTCCCATGAACCTCTCGAAGGGGAACATATTGTGTAGAAATACAGGACCGAGAACGAAAATCTCTTCGACTAGGTGAACCAGGAGGTGCGTCATAATATTGAAGAAGGATGGCGGGAACACCAACTCGAAACTGACAAGGCATTGGATCACATCGTTCTGTAACCGTGGTAGAACTTCTGGATTGATTACCTTCTGAGAGATTGCATTGAGGAATGCACATAGCTTCACAATGGCTACTCGAACATTTTCCGGCAGGAGCCCCCTCAAAGCAATCGGAAGCAGTTGCGTCATAATCACGTGGCAGTCGTGAGACTTCAGGTTTTGGAACTTTTTCTCCGCCATGTTTATTATTCCCTTTATATTGGACGAGAATGCAGACGGGACCTTCATACTGCTCAGGCATTCAAAAAAGATGACCTTCTCTTCTTTGGTCAGAGCGTAGCTGGCACGACCTTGAAACCATTCCGGATGCCGGTCATCAGGGTCTTTCAAACGTTGCTGGTCCTGCCGTGCTTCCTTTGTATCATTTGTCTTCCCATACACGCCCAAGAAGCTTAGGAGGTTCACGCAAATATTCTTCGTAACGTGCATCACGTCGATTGCAGAGCGGACATCTAGGACTTTCCAATATTCTAGCTCCCAGAATATAGATTTCTTCTTCCACATGGCTGCGTGCCCGTCAGCTCCCTTCGGAACTGATTGTCCGCCAGGACCCTTTCCAAAGATGACTTTCAAATCCTTGACCATATCAAATACCTCAGCACCAGTGCGTTCCGCAGGCTTCGGCCGGTGATCTGCCTTGCCGTTGTAATGCTTGCCCTTCTTTCTTACTGGATGAATTTTTGGAAGAAATCGACGATGCCCAAGGTACACGTTCTTCTTACAATTTGGCAAATGTACACTTTCAGTCTCATGTAAGCAGTGCGTGCATGCATTGTATCCCTTATTTGACAGTCCCGAAAGGTTACTAAGAGCAGGCCAATCGTTGATGGTTACGAAAAGCAACGCTCGTAGGTCAAATTCCTCTTGTTTGTGCTCATCCCACACACGGACACCACCCCACAGCTGTAAAAGTTCATCAACTAATGGCCTTAGGTACACATCGATGTCGTTGCCGGGTTGCTTCGGACCTTGGATGAGCACTGGCATCATAATGAACTTCCGCTTCATGCACAACCAAGGAGGAAGGTTGTAGATGCATAGAGTCACGGGCCAGGTGCTATGGCTGGAGCTCTGCTCGCCAAAAGGATTCATGCCATCCGTACTTAGAGCAAATCTTATGTTCCTTGCGTCAGCTGCAAAATCTTTGAACCATCTGTCGATCTTTCTCCATTGCGTTCCATCTGCGGTGTGTCTCAACTCCCCGTCCGACTTACGGTCCTCTTTGTGCCATCGCAACAACTTGGCATGTTCTTTGTTCCTGAACAGACGTTTAAACCGTGGTATTATAGGAGCATACCACATCACCTTGGCGGGAACCCTCTTCCTGGGTTTCTGGCCCTCAACATCGTCACCAGGGTCATCGCCTCTGATCTTATAACGCAATGCAGTGCATACCGGGCATTCATTCAAATTCTCGTATTCACCGCGGTAGAGGATGCAGTCGTTGATGCATGCATGTATCTTCAGAACCTCTAAACCTAGAGGGCAGACAACCTTCTTTGCTTCGTACGTACTGGCGGGCAACTCGTTATCCTTTGGAAACATATTCTTCAACATTTTCAGCAAGTTTTCAAATGCCGAGTCAGCTACACCTGCCTCTGCCTTCCATTTCAGCAAATCCAGTGTGCAGCCCAGCTTTTTCAGACCATCATCGCATCCGGGGTACAGCACCTTTCTGTGATCCTCTAACATGCGATCCAAATTCTCCCTCTCCTTTTCAGTTTCGCAGCGTCTCCGTGCATCAGCAATGGTCCGACCAAGATCATCAACGGGATCATCACGTGCCTCTTCTTCACCTTCCCCTTCACCTTCAGCATCCTCCATGAAAGTATCACCGAAATGAGCAAGATAGCTTTCATCGATGAAATCATCCCCTTCTTCATCTTCTTCCATTATAACCCCTCTTTCTCCATGCTTGGTCCAACAATTATAGCTTGGCATGAAACCGTGCCGAAGCAGATGCATGTGAACATCTCTTGAGGAAGAGTAACCCTTCTGATTCTTACAGATAACACATGGACAGATAACAAAACCCCCCTGCTTGTTCGCATTAGCCACTACGAGGAAATCTTTCAAACCCGTAGTGAACTCGCCGGAGAGTCGGTTACCATACATCCATTGCCGATTCATCTGCATTATTATAATATAAAATATATAATTAACCATCATGCATTTGTTAAACTAACTAGCTACAAACAATATAAATTAAACAATGAACTGCACACATGCATATTTTATCAATGACACATCAAAGGTTCATCAAGTTGCTAACCGCGATCGAGGAGTGTGGCTCCAACACTTCATGTCATGTTTGTTTCATGCTCTTGGGGCATTTCATCAAACACCTTATGTGCATAAGAGGAACCAAAAGCAAACCTACACCCACTTGTGAAGAGAATGGCTCCAAATGGCTAAGTGTTGGCTGCTGGATGGGTATATATAGGGGAGGGGCTTTAGTTGCGGTTGGCCTGGCAAACCGTGACTAAAGGTGCCCGAAGGCCTTTAGTCGCGGTTGTCCTCGCCAACCGCGACTAAAGACCCTCACGTGCGCCAGCTGGCCACCGAGCGCCCTGGGCCCAGGCCTTTGGTCGCGGTTCACCTCCAGAACCGCGACTAAAGGTCCCATTAGTCGCGGTTCCTACAGCTTCGCGACTTATGGGGCTGGACGGAAGCCTGTTTTTCCACCAGTGTTGGCTACGGCGGACGGTGGGCCGGCCGCACGGACGGCGGCGAGGCCAGGCTAGCCGATGAGGTGCAGCGACACGGACATCCCGTACCCGTTCGGCATCGGGGAGCAGTGCGCCGTCAACCGAGGGTTCGCACTCCGCTGCAACTCGACCACAGGCGTGAAGGAAATATGCCCTAGAGGCAATAATAAAGTTATTATTTATTTCCTTATTTCATGATAAATGTTTATTATTCATGCTAGAATTATATTAACCAGAAACATAATACATGTGTGAATACATAGACAAACAAAGTGTCACTAGTATGCCTCTACTTGACTAGCTCGTTGATCGAAGATGGTTATGTTTCCTAACCATAGACATGTGTTGTCATTTGATTAACGGGATCACATCATTAGGAGAATGATGTGATTGACATGACCCATTCCATTAGCTTAGCACCCGATCGTTTAGTATGTTGCTATTGCTTTCTTCATGACTTATATATGTTCCTATGACTATGAGATTATGCAACTCCCGTTTGCCGGAGGAACACTTTTGTGTGCTACCAAACATCACAACGTAACTGGGTGATTATAAAGGAGCTCTATAGGTGTCTCCAAAGGTACATGTTGGGTTGGCATATTTCGAGATTAGGATTTGTCACTCCGATTGTCGGAGAGGTATCTCTGGGCCCTCTCGGTAATGCACATCACATAAGCCTTGCAAGCATTGCAACTAATGAGTTAGTTGCGATATGATTTATTACGGAACGAGTAAAGAGACTTGCCGGTAACGAGATTGAACTAGGTATTGAGATACCGACGATCGAATCTCAGGCAAGTAACATACCGATGACAAAGGGAACAACGTATGTTGTTATGCGGTCTGACCGATAAAGATCTTCGTAGAATATATGGGAGCCAATATGAGCATTCAGGTTCCGCTATTGGTTATTGACTGGAGACGTGTCTCGGTCATGTCTACTGTTAAATTGTGATCCAGATTCCAGTACCGTATTGGACTAGACATAGTACATACGGTGTGGGCCTTTTGCGTTGGTACCGACGCGTACGAGTACAACTCGTTTACTTGTCCTACAAGGACTCCTATGTGTTGCCCCTCATATATATCCCATGTAGTCGCACCTCAGACAGTCTGTCGTCTCGTGCTTGTAATACTCCTCCTCATAGTGATTGCGTCTTCGTGCGTCCGTGGTTTTCTCCCGCAAGGGTTTCCACGTAAAAATCCGTGTTTCTCTGTCTCGTTTATTCTCGTTATTATCTAACAAGTGGTATACAAAGCTGAGGTTTTATACGAGATTTGAGACGAGAGAGTTAGGGTTTCGTCATGTGCGCCGCTGCACCCAAGCTGGCGATCCACCGGATCGATTTCCCCTGCGTCGCCCTACGCAGAATCCGAGACTGACAAGATTTCATACGCAAGTAGTTGTCCGAGGCCGACACAAACTTCCGCCGCGCTGTCGCATCAAATTGTAAAGGCGCTGGGTTCCTTCACTGCGGTGTACAAGGATCAAGTCCCGAGACTTCAGATTAGCTGCCTCCCCCTTCACGTGAAGGATCAAGAAATAGTACAGGGTCAGATCAGCTAGCTACTAGTACTATTCATCACGTCAAGCTACAGTTCAAGATTTTTTGGTCTTCGGTGTGCTACGTGCACCCAACGTATCAGGTGCTATCTGTTTTACTTTTTTTGCTCCGCATATTAAATTCTGTCAAGAATTTTTCTACCGTCTTGTACTACTTTGTGCATAGTTTATCGACTCATGGCATCCATGAAGTACGATCTTCCGTTGCTGGACCGTGACACAAGGTTTACCCCATGGCAAGTCAAGATGCGGGCGTTGTTGGCACAGGCCAACTATGATGTAGCATTGGATAGTTTTGGGAAGAACCGAATTGAGGACTGGACTGCTGAGGAGAAAAGAATTGATTGTAAGGCTTTGTCACAAATTCAACTCCATTTGCATAATAATATTTTGCAGGAAGTTTTGAGCGAGAAAACTGCCGCCGCTCTATGGTTAAAGCTAGAAGGGATTTGCATGACTAAAGATCTCACCAGCAAGATGCATCTGAAGCAAAAATTATTCCTGCACAGGTTACCCGAGGGAGGTAATGTTTTGAATCATATTTCAGAATTTAAGGATATTATATCCGATCTAGCTACAATGGAGGTGAAGTATGAAGAGGAAGATACTGCTTTAATGTTACTTTATTCACTGCCAAGTTCTTATACCAATTTTAGAGACACCATATTATACAGTTGTGATACTCTCACGCTTAATGAAGTTTATGAAGTTTTGAACTCTAAGGAGAAGATGAAATTAATGGTGCCTCATGATGGTTCAAGTTCATCCCAAGCAGAGGGATTATCTGTTTGTGGCAGGACAAAGGAGAAGAACTCCAATAATGGAAACAGAGGCAAAAGTAAGAACGGCTACCGGGGCCGGTCGCAATCCAGAGACAAGAAGTATTGCAGGTATTGCAAAAGAGACGGGCATGACATCTCTGAGTGTTTCAAGTTGTAGAATAAGGAAAAGAGGAAAGGTAACAAAGAAGATGAAAATTCTGCTAACGTTGCTCGTGATGATAGTTCCTATGATGCTCTTGTCGTTATTGCTGGATGTGTTGAGACCAATGATGAGTGGGTACTTGACACTGCATGCACTTTTCATATGTGTCCACATAGAGATTGGTTTAGTACTTTTGATTCCACTACTTCTGCTGGTTCCGTTTTGGGTTTTGATAATTCACCATGCAAGATTGAAGGCGTAGGTTCTATTCGAATCAAGATGTTTGATGGCATAATCAGAACTTTGACAGATGTTCGGTATATTCCGAAGATGAAGAGAAATCTTATTTCTATGAGTGCCCTTGATGCAAAGGGGTACAAATATTCAGGTGGAGATATTGTTTTGAAGGTCACCAAAGGCTCCCTTGTTGTGATGAAAGGTGACTTAAGTTCGACCAATGGTCTTTATTACCTTCGAGGTTCTACCATTTCAGGTAACGCTACTCCAGCTGTTTCAAAGAAGTCTGATTGTGATGCTGCTAACCTTTGGTATATGCGTCTTGGACATATGAGTGAACTTGGTTTAGCAAAGTTAAATAAGAGAGGTCTTCTTGATGGATATGAACCTGGTAAATTGAAATTTTGTGAGCATTGTATCTTCGGCAAGCACAAGAGGGTGAAGTTCAATACTTCGACTCATACAATCGAATGTATTCTTGATTATGTGCATTCTGATTTATGGGGACCATCTCGCAAGAAGTCACTAGGTGGTGCTAGTTACATGCTGACTATTATTGATGATTATTCGAGAAAAGTTTGGCCTTATTTCTTGAAGCATAAATATGAAGTATTCTCAGCGTTTAAGGAGTGGAAGATTATGATTGAAAGGCAGACTGAAAAGAAGGTAAAAATACTTCGCACTGATAATGGTATGGAATTCTGTTCTAAGCAATTTAAGAATTATTGCAAGTCTGAAGGCATTGTCAGACATTACACCGTTCCTTATACTCCTCAACGAAACGGTGTTGCTGAGCATATGAACAGGACCATTATTTCCAGAGCCCGTTGCATGTTGTCCAATGCAGGTTTGCATAGGCATTTTTGGGCTGAGGCCGCTTCCACTGCTTGTTATCTCATTAACCGTTCACCATCTATTGCTCTTAATAAGAAAACTCCAATTGAGATATGGTCTGGTTCACCTGCTGATTATTCACAGTTGAGAGTTTTTGGTTGCACTGCTTATGCTCATGTTGATAATGGAAAATTGGAGCCTAGGGCTGTTAAGTGCATCTTTCTTGGTTATAAGTCTGGTGTTAAAGGTTTTAAATTATGGAATCCTGAAACCCAGAAGGTTGTTATTAGCAGAAATGTTATCTTTAATGAATCTGCTATGTTACATGATGTTTCATCTACTAATGTTCCCGTTGAGAGTGAACAACAGCCTATTGTTCAGGAGCCTACTGTTCAGGTGGAGCATGTTATTGATTCAGGTGATACATCTGGTAATGAAATTGTTGATGCACATGATGAACCCGTCGTTAATGATGATAATGTCACTCCCACTCCAAATCAGCCTATTGTTCCACCCAGTTGGAATCTTGCACGTGACAGAGTTAGGCGGGGTACTAACAAACCTGACAGGTTAATTGAAGAGTGCAATATTGTTTCTTTTGCTTTATCTATTGCAGAAGAAATTGAAGGTAATGTTGAGCCTTCTTCATATTCCGAGGCTATTATTTCTAGTGATAGTAATAATTGGATGACCGCTATGCATGATGAGATGGAATCACTTGAAAAGAATGGCACTTGGGATTTAGTAAGATTACCTAGAGAGAAGAAACCTATTCGTTGCAAGTGGGTTTTCAAGAGGAAAGAAGGTGTTTCTCCTAATGATGAGACAAGATATAAAGCAAGGTTAGTTGCTAAAGGTTACAGTCAGATTCCAGGTATTGACTATAACAAAGTCTTTTCTCCTATTGTGAAGCATAGCTCTATTCACACTTTACTCGGTATTGTTGCCATGCATGATCTTGAGCTTGAACAATTGGATGTTAAAACTGCATTCTTACATGGAGAATTAGAAGAGGATATTTATATGGAACAACCTGAAGGTTTTGTTATTCCTGGAAAAGAAAAGCTTGTCTGTAAGTTAAAGAAATCTCTTTATGGATTGAAGCAATCCTCTAGACAGTGGTACAAGAGATTTGACACCTTTATGCTCTCTCAAGGTTTCAAAAGGTCTAATTATGATAGTTGTGTTTATTTGAAAACTGTCAAAGGTTCAACTATTTATTTGCTCCTTTATGTTGATGATATGCTTATTGCTGCAAAGAGTATGTCAGAGATTAATGAACTAAAGAAGCAATTGAGTAATGAATTTGAGATGAAGGATTTGGGTGCAACAAAGAAAATACTTGGCATGGAAATATCCAGAGATAGACCATCTGGAAAAGTATATCTAAGTCAGAAGGGATATATTGATAAAGTTCTTCGTCGTTTTAATATGCATAATGCCAAGCCAGTAAGTACCCCGTTAGCTGCACACTTCAAATTATCATCAGCTTTATGTCCTAAGTCAGATGCCGATATTGAGTACATGTCTAGAGTTCCCTATTCAAGTGCAGTTGGTTCACTTATGTATGCCATGGTTTGTTCTCGTCCGGATTTATCATATGCATTGAGTGTTGTTAGTAGATACATGGCTAATCCTGGAAAGGAACATTGGAAAGCAGTTTAGTGGATTTTCAGATACCTGCGAGGTACTTCTAATGCTTATTTACAGTTTGGGAAAACTAGAGATGGACTTGTTGGTTTTGTTGATTCTGATTTTGCTGGTGATTTGGATAAGAGAAGATCACTCACAGGTTATGTTTTCACCATTGGTGGTTGTGCTGTGAGTTGGAGAGCAATTTTGCAGTCTATTGTGGCTTGTTTCCACTACTGATGCCGAGTATATGACTATTTCTGAGGCATGCAAAGAAGCTATCTGGTTGAGAGGTTTGTACACTAAGCTTTGTGGAGACTCATCTTGCCCTACCGTATTTAGTGACAATCAAAGTGCTATATATCTTACAAAGAATCCAATGTATCATGAGAGGACAAAGCACATTGATGTCAGATTTCATTATATTCGAGATGTTGTTGCTGAAGGCAATTTGAAGGTATGCAAGATAAGTACTCATGATAATCCTGCTGATATGATGACAAAGCCAGTTCTGACCAATAAGTTTGAGCTTTGCTCAGGCTTAGTTGGTATTTCTCACTAGTCCTATGGACTTTGACCCACAAGGTGTTTAAGCTGATTTGGATGGAGTTATTCACTTTCTTCGACTACTGGAGGGAATTTGGCTCAAGGTGGAGATTGTTAAATTGTGATCCAAATTCTAGTACCGTATTGGACTAGACGTAGTACATACGGTGTGGGCCTTTTGCGTTGGTACCGATGCGTACGAGTACAACTCGTTTACTTGTCCTACAAGGACTCCTATGTGTTGCCCCTCATATATACCCCATGTAGTCGCACCTCAGACGGTCTGTCGTCTCGTGCTTGTAATACTCCTCCTCATAGTGATTGTGCCTTCGTGCGTCCGTGGTTTTCTCCCGCAAGGGTTTCCACGTAAAAATCCATGTCTCTCTGTCTCGTTTATTCTCGTTATTATCTAACATCTACATTGTTCTCGAACCCGTAGGGTCCGCAAGCTTAACGTTACGATGACAGTTTCATTATGAGTTTATATATTTTGATGTACCGAAGGAGTTCGGAGTCCCGGATATGATCACGGACATGATGAGGAGTCTCAAAATGGTCGAGACATAAAGATTGATATATTGGAAGCCTATGTTTGGACATCGGAAGTGTTCCGGGTGAAATCGGTATTTTACCAGAGTACCGGGAGGTTACCGGAACCCCCCGGTAACCTAATGGGCCTTAATGGGCCTAGTGGAGGAAGAGGAGAGGAGGCCTAGGGGCTGCCGCCCCCCCCCCCCCAAGTCCGAATTGGACAAGGAGGCCCCCCCTTTCCTTTCTTCCCTCTCTTCCTTCTTCCACAAGTCCTAGTCCAACTAGGGAAAGGGAGGGAGTCGTACTCCCTGTAGGAGTAGGACTTCTCCTGCGCGCCTCCTCCTAGGGCCGGCTGCACCCCCCTTGGCTCCTTTATATACGGGGGCAGGGGGCACCCCTAGACACACAAGTTGAACTAGGTATTGAGATACAGACGATCGAATCTCGGGCAAGTAACATACCGATGACAAAGGGAACAATGTATGTTGTTATGCAGTCTGACCGATAAAGATATTCGTAGAATATGTGGGAGCCAATATGAGCATCCAGGTTCCACTATTGGTTATTGACTGGAGACGTGTCTCGGTCATGTCTACATTGTTCTCGAACCCGTAGGGTCCGCACGCTTAACGTTATGATGACAGTTTCATTATGAGTTTATATATTTTGATGTACTGAAGGAGTTTGGAGTCCTGGATATGATCAGAGACATGACGAGGAGTCTCGAAATGGTCAAGACATAAAGATTGATATATTGGAAGCTTATGTTTGGACATCGGAAGTGTTCCGGGTGAAATCGGTATTTTACCGGAGTACCGGGAGGTTACCGGAACCCCCCGGTAACCTAATGGGCCTTAATGGGCCTAGTGGAGGAAGAGGAGAGGAGGCCTAGGGGCTGCCGCGC
>NC_041388.1:624158837-624229186 GCF_002162155.2 Triticum dicoccoides | reverse complement strand
TAAGTCCTAGTCCAACTAGGGAAAGGGAGGGAGTCCTACTCCCGGTAGGAGTAGGACTCCTCCTGCGCGCCTTCTCCTAGGGCCGGCCGCACCCCCCCCCCTTGGCTCCTTTATATACAGGGGCAGGGGGCACCCCTAGACACACAAGTTGATCTCTAAGATCGTTCTCTTAACCGTGTGCGGTGCCCCCTTCCACCATAGTCCTCGATAATATTGTAGTGGTGCTTAGGCGAAGCCCTGCGACAGTTGAACATCAAGATCGTCACCACGCCGTCGTGCTGACGGAACTCTTCCCTGACACTTTGCTGGATCGGAGTCCAGGGATCGTCATCGAGCTAAACGTGTGCTAGAACTCGGAGGTGCCATAGTTTCGGTAGTTGATCGGTCGGGCCGTGAAGACGTATGACTACATCAACCGCGTTGTCATAACGCTTACGCTTTCGGTCTACGAGGGTACGTAGATTATACTCTCCCCTCTCGTTGCTATGCATCACCATGATCTTGCGTGTGCGTAGGAATTTTTTTGAAATTACTATGTTCCCCAACAAGACGGCAACAGCAGCAGCAGCATGATGCCCATCATCGGCCGAAACCTCGAGGTGACGAGGATCTCCGTGCCGGACAGCAAGGTCTGGATCAGGTGCTACAACCCGGCCAACGGCGAGATATGGCACCGCAATCGTGCGTGGGTGGACATGACACGGCTGCCCTGCTGGTTCTCGGACGTGGACAGCAAGCTCTTCGTCATCGGGTGCAACTCGTGAAAATGTTTTACGAAACCATGATTCAGCTGAACCTATGCTCGACATCATTGATTTCTAGACACTATTCATGAAGATCCATGCATGGTTGATTAAAAAACACAGTTGACATACATGTCTATTCATGAGGATCCATGCATGATTGATTAAAAAATGCAGTTGGCATGCATGTCACAGATCTACATGTAGTAGGATGTTAAATCGTACGACATAGACCATAGGTTCAGCTGAACCATGGTCCTGAATCATGTCTCTCGTGCAACTCGTTGGGCTATGCGAGGGGTGTCTCTGTAAGTACAACAACCTACTACTCTCCTACTCCTTTGGCTAGTACTCCCTCCATCCCAAAAATGTCTCAACTTTGTACAAAATTGTACTTCCTCTGTTCGAAAATACTTGTCATCAAAATGGATAAAAAGGGATGTACAAAATTGTACTTCATCTGTTCGAAAATACTTGTCATCAAAATGGATAAAAAGGGATGTATGATACATCCCTTTTTATCCATTTTGATGACAAGTATTTCCGGAGGTAGTATTAAACTTGAGACATTTATTTTGAAACGGAGGGAGTATAAAAGATGCACTTTATATATACAACGTGCCTCTATCATTTTCATTTTATTTTTCTTTGCTCGTATATAAAAATCAGGATGTGTAATGTCAAAATATATAGAATACCATGTCTGTTGATAATTTTTTTCATGATATATACAATTATATTGTGTGTGTAGCCATGGTGTGGTTTAAATGTGCATTTAGGTGCGTCTTTTATTAGTGAGGGCACTTCCTTAAGGGTATATGTTCGGCTTAGGAAGGTTTAGTTCAGCTTAATGAGGATTGCCAGCTCAATCCCATTAATCCCAGCTAATCCCTCCTAACCGGAACGTGGCCTAATAGAGGAGGAGTTGCTCGAGGAAGACAAGTTCACAAAGTACGGCAAGCATGAGGAGGTGGGGTAAGTGGGCCAGACAAATGGGACACTTTCATTTTCTTAGAACATATACAACCATAGAGGCACACCACCATACATATGCACCCCGCACAACTATATATGAGCAACTATAAGACTAAAATTGACAGGGCTAGAAATTGAAGAAGTCACTATAGGCGCCTTGATGCCAACGGAACCATCGCCCCTTCAAAAGAATAGCTGCATCGATGTGACAACAAAACGTTAAACTAGAGGTTGATTTGGTTCTTGGTGAGCTAGGGGCAGAACCACCTCCGCTAACCACCCAAGTTATACTATGTTCACAGTGGGGACAATTCCATCCCAAAGGAAAAAAATGGGTGTACATAATCTTGGGTTAAATACAATTAGTACAACTCATTTTGTTTGCCTACTTGTTCTTGAATTTGATATTAGAGGTTCAAATTAGCAAAACAGATCCCTCCGTTTCAAAATAAATGTCTTTTGTAAGTATAAATTATGATAAGAATCCTTAAATTGAATAAGTTTGGAGAATATATTAATTGGATTCAATGAGTGACTATTCTTTCAAGGAGGGGCGATTATCCCGTAGGTATCAAGGCATTAGCATTCAATATGTCCTCGCTAAAAATGATGAACACAAATGTGGCTACTTAATAGTATTTCCAAGCTATCTCTTGATTATTGTTCTTGATTAAAGTTAGAATGGTGATAAGGGAACGATGTTCCTCATCACGCTCAAAAAATCATGTAGGCCGTAATAGGATGATACTCGACATGCAACGGGAGACCCTTAAACGGCACATGCTCCCGCCGCGGTGGCTGCTTCCAGGCGGACATCCCGAAGAATTTGAACTACTTTCAATCATATCTAAACGAGTATTACAATAGCACAGACCCTGATCAGCCCTGCAGCTACGTTGTGATGATGGAGAAGGCGGGCTTTAGTTTCAGCACCACATACCTAACATCGACAGTGTTCAACGAGACTTACAAGGGGAAACCCCCGGCCGTGTTGGACTGGAACATAGGACCCTGGTCGTGTGATGAAGCCAAGAGAAACATGAGCTCCTACGCATGTACTGATCGGAACAACGAATGTGTCAACTCCCCGAACCAGCCTGGTTACCGCTGCAAGTGCTCAGCTGGGTACCATACATCAATGGCGGATGCACAGGTCTTCTAGCTCTCTACCTCTCTAATTGATTGTGTCGTAAGAGTTTGTGACAGATTTACCGAGTTTTTGAGAAAGTTAGCTGATCTAGCTTCAAATTTGTCATTGCAGATATCGATGAGTGTCTTGACAGTGCCACTTATCCTTGCGTGGGTATGTGCGCCAACACGGTGGGAAGTTTCACATGTCCCTGCCCACCAGGAAAGCAGATGATCTAGGGTGTTTGCGTGCCATATCAAAGGCATGCTTGGGTGATGCCTACCGTTGGTATGTCAATCAATTTCTCTCTTCAATATACTAAGAAATACTCCATCTGTCCCATAATATAAGATTTATTATAACCGATATACTAGGAGACTTGTATTATCCTGAGTAATCTGCTATCTGTTTGGCCTGGGTTCTAAATTGACGTGTACTTACGCAGGTGCAAGTATCGGATTTGTTGCCCTTGTGGTTCTTGATACGCCCATTTTGCATCATGCTTTTATATCAATATTTATTGCATTATGGGTTGTTATTACACATTATGTCACAATATTTATGCCTATTCTCTCTTATTCTACAAGGTTTACATAAAGAGGGAGAATGCCGGCAGGTGGGATTCTGGCTGGAAAAGGAGCAAATATTAGAGACCTATTCTGCACAACTCCAAAAGTCCTGAAACTTCACGGATGATATTTTCCAAATATATAAAAAAACATTGAGCGCAAGAACTTCACCAGGGGGGCCACACCCTGCCCACGAGGGTGGGGGGCGCGCCCTACCCCCCTAGGCGCGCCCCCTACCTCGTGGGCCCCCTGGTGACCCTTTGGTGACCATCTTCTGCTATATGGACTTTTTCGATGGGAAAATAATCATAAGCCATCTTCTCGGACGAAACTCCGTCGCCACGAGGCAGAACCAATCTAGGGTTCTGGCGGGGCTGTTATGCCGATGAAACTTTCCTCCCGGAGGGGGAAATCATCGCCATCGTCATCACCAACGCTCCTCTCATTGGGAGAGGGCAATCTCCATCAACATCTTCATCAGCACCATCTCATCTCAAAACCCTAGTTCATCTCTTGTATCCAATTGTTGTCTTCAAGTCCGGGATTGGTGCTAGTAGGTTGCTAGTAGTGTTAATTACTCCTTGTAGTTGATGCTAGTTGGTTTAATTGGTGGAAGATCATATGTTCAGATCCTATATGCACATTCATACCCCTCTGATTATGATCATGTTTATGCTTTGTGAGTAGTCACTTTTGTTCCTGAGGACATGGGAGAAGTCTTGCTATTAGTAGTCATGTGAATTTGGTATTCGTTTGATATTTTGATGAGATGTATGTTGTCTCTTCTCTAGTGGTGTTATGTGAACGTCGACTACATGACACTTCACCATTGTTTGGGCCTAGAGGAAGGCATTGGGAAGTAATAAGTAGATGATGGGTTGCTAGAGTGACAGAAGCTTAAACCCTAGTTTATGCGTTGCTTCGTAAGGGGCTGATTTGGATCCATATGTTTCATGCTATGGTTAGGTTTACCTTAATACTTTTGTTGTATTTGCGGATGCTTGCAATAGAGGTTAATCATAAGTGGGATGCTTGTCCAAGTAAGGGCAGCACCCAAGCACCGGTCCACCCACATACCAAATTATCAAAGTACCGAACGCGAATCATATGAGCATGATGAAAACTAGCTTGACGATATTCCCATGTGTCCTCGGGAGCGCTTTACATCATATAAGAGTTTGTCCAGGCTTGTCCTTTGCTACAAAAAGGATTGGGCCACCTTGCTGCACCTTATTTATTTTTGTTACTTGTTGCTCGTTACAAATTATCTCATCACAAAACTATCTGTTACCACTTATTTCAGTACTTGCAGAGAATACCTTGCTGGAAACCGCTTATCATTTCCTTCTGCTCTTCGTTGGGTTCGACACTCTTACTTATCGAAAGGACTACGATAGATCCCCTATACTTGTGGGTCATCAGTTCTCTTCACCTGCGGATACCTTGTTAAGGAAAGACAAAGGACAGAGTCCATCAAACATAAGTATTTTCGGCAGCATGGCGACATGCTTCTATTTGAAAAAATGAAGTCACAACAAGGAGTTTCTTTCAAGATATTCTCGGAGGAGCTACAGCAAGCCACCGACAAGTTTGACGAGAAGCACATCATCGGCTATGGAGGACATGGCACCGTCTACAGGGGGCTTCTCGACAGTGGCGTCGAGGTTGTCGTCAAAAGATGCAAGACCATCGACGAGAAGAACAAGAAAGAGTTCGGTCGGGAGATGTTGATCCTATCTCAGATAAACCACAGGAACATCGTCAAGTTGTTGGGATGCTGCCTCGAGGTTGAAGTGCCCATGTTGGTGTACGAGTTCGTCCGAGATGGCACGTTGTACCAACTCATCCATGGCAGCCCCGTCAAGCGCATCTCCCTAGCAGCTCGTCTGTAGATTGCCCATGATTCTGCTGAAGCTCTCGCCTACCTGCACTCTTGGGCGTCACCACCCATCCTCCATGGCGACGTCAAGTCCTCCAACATCCTCCTCGATGGTGGCCTCACGGCCAAGGTCTCCGACTTCGGCGCCTCCATCCTAGCACCAGCAGACGAGTCACAGTTCGTCACGCTCGTGCAAGGAACCTGTGGCTACCTCGACCCGGAGTTGCTTATATCCTGGAACGGGATGCACGTCCCGCTGGGAGTGGTAGGGGCCATGCGAAGTCCTTCAACAGTGTAGAGTTTTATGTTCAACTCCCACCCACTGTTTACCTTCAGAGTTTTTTTTGTGGTGTCTCTGCCACCCAAATGAATTCAGTTTCCATTAATATACTTGGATGTACTCCAGTAGTTTGTAATACTATTCATCTAGGTCTGCTACCCAAATGAATTCAAGTTGCAATAATATACTACTTGGCATAATGCTACAGATATACAGTAGTTTGTAATACTATTAATCTAGGTCTGCGAGCAAAACTTTTTTTTTTTGAGAAAGAAACGAAAGAGCAAAATTGTTTTTTTGAGACAATAAAGAGCAATTTTTTTTGAGGGGTAACAATAAAGAGCAAATGCTCCTGCGAGGCGAGGCAGAGCTCCCCCAACGGCCCGTTCAAAAAGAGCCCAAGAAAGTCCAGAAAAAGGCCCGTTCCAATAGAGCCCAAGAAAGCCGCCCATTTACAGAGCCCGCAGGGATCGGCATCCCTCCCGCAGATCACAGCCGTCCGATGAAGCACCAGGGTTTCACCTCGGGTATATAAAATTCATCCCCGCGACCCCGGCTCCAAAACCCTAGACGCGAACGCACCTCCTCCCTTCCTGCCCCCGACCGCCCCAGCCGCCGCCGCCGTCGCCGCCGCCGCCGACTGCAGCCATGGTAAGCGTCTCCCCCCTCCCTTCTCCGCCGTCCTCCACCTCTCGCGGATCCCTCCTCGTGTGCTGACATCCGTGAATCTTCCTTGGCCGCAGTCGCTGATCGCGGGTGAGGAGTTCCAGCACATCCTGCGTGTGCTCAACACCAACGTCGATGGTAAGCAGAAGATCATGTTCGCGCTGACCTCCATCAAGGGTGTGGGCCGCCGCTTCTCCAACATCGTCTGCAAGAAGGCCGACATCGACATGAACAAGAGGTGAGGAACCCGTCCGCCCCCCTTTCTCGCCAGATCTCGCCGTGGTGGGTGTGGTGCTGATCCGTGCGCTTTGTTTGTGTGGGTGTGCAGGGCCGGAGAGCTTTCCGCGGAGGAGATGGACCGTCTGATGGCGGTGGTGCACAACCCGCGCCAGTTCAAGGTGCCGGATTGGTTCCTCAACAGGAAGAAGGATTACAAGGACGGGAGGTTCTCCCAGGTCGTGTCCAACGCCGTGGACATGAAGCTCAGGGATGACCTTGAGAGGCTCAAGAAGATCAGGTATAACCTCGCCGTTCCCTCTTTTCTTTTTGCCCCTTACTATTGCTTGATATATATGACTTTGTGTTAGATTCAGCTACTGATGATGCTTGCATTTCGCATATTAGTACTAGCAGTATGTGTCTTGCATGGTAGTAGACAGTTTAATTTGTCATTATTTGCTAGGTTGTTGATTGACGAGTTTTCTGCTGGAAGTCAAATCTCCTAAACACCAGAATGTCTGAAATGTCAGGGTAGCAAGTACTAGCATCATGTGCTAAATTCTATGTGCCTGTGCTAGTCTGCTTAGACATTTGGGCTAGCTTTTTGCTTAGATAGTGAATTGATGCTTATTTCTACAGAAACACAGCATGCTAGCAATGTATTGATGGATATTACCTGGAACTTGTGCCAGCTCTAACTTACTGTTATATAACAGTTCAATTTAGTCAACCTGTTGGAACTTGTTTTCTACTACTTGTGTCCAGATTTTAAAGTCTGCCCTATTCTCTTGTTGACTTAATTTCATAATTTCTGTCTTGTAATCTGGTAATTGATGATTGTCAATGTATTCATGTGTACCCTTCTATTGTACCTTGTATGTGACCCAGCTGTTCTGTATATCGATGCTTTGTTTCCAAGAGATGTATGCTGATGGCTGATTCCTTAACTTAACTGTTGCAGCAGCATTGTCCTACTGTATAGATGTGTGAGTGATCACTTATGCTTGAAACTCCTCTCTTTTCCAGGAACCATCGCGGTCTGCGTCACTACTGGGGCGTGCGTGTCCGTGGTCAGCACACCAAGACTACAGGCAGGAGAGGAAAGACTGTTGGTGTCTCCAAGAAGCGATAAGCTGCTTGACAAAGATCCTGCATAGCTTTGTATTACTGTGTTGGTCCATTTCCAGAATCTTAAGGAGTGTTCTTGTTTAGATGATTACCTTGGATGATGTTTTGCCCTAGATAATGTTTTGGTTCTGGAACCTTTAATATATTGTATCTTGAATTCCATGTTGAACTCTTCAGAGTTTGTTTTGCCATGGGCTTTAAGTCATTTGAATGGTTGGCAAGATTATGTATGTTCTAGCATTTCTGTGAATTACAGGTTTGTTGGCTAATTGAATCTTGGTATATTTTTTGGTGTGCATGATCGAGTTTTGTAAGTTGTTGGCAACTGGGTAATACTCCCTCCATTCCTGAATGTAAGATATTTTGGCAGTTCAATCTGCTGTCAAAATGTCTAAGAGGTATATCATAGGTCGTCCTATTTGGGTATTGTTGTTTATCAGTTGCATGAAAGTTAAGACCTTTATTTTTGACCTCGACTCTTGCTTTGCATCTACCAATAGAACCTAGAATGAGAGATACTGGTAAATGCAAAAAGACTATACTGATACTCTCATTGAACATATAAACCCTGAAGAACTTGTAGTCACAACCTTGCCTTTATGTCGCCGCCACCTCCGCTCCTGCTGTTGCCGCATCCCTGCCCCAAATCCCTGCCGCATCGGAGAGAAATCCATGGTGGTGGACAAGCCCGGCGGCGGCGGGGCCTCCTCCTCGCCTGTGTCCACCATGGACCGCCTGCGTCAGCAAGAGGAGAGGAGCAGCAGCCGCAACGCGTCCTCAGTCTGGCCTCGACAAGATAAGGGGAGCAGCAGCCGCGCTGGCATGCACCTTGTCGCCACCTTTCCTCACCTTCTCCCAGGTTCCTGATCTGGAGCGGGAGGGACGCACGTCGGCGAGGCCAGGCTACCCTTGACACGCATGTACTCCCCCTCTCCCCTTTGTGCCCTCTCTCTCTTCCCCGACCTCTCGTTCTTGTTACACACAGATTCATTGGAGCAGCACACCTGGTTTTAGATCTTTCTTAACTTCTCCTATTTGCTATTGTTGTGTCAGAACTGATGGATATCAAGGATTGCTGCCTTCAAGTTATGTTTCCCCGTTATAAGGACTCCATTCAATTGATTATTTTTTATGGCTGCAGATGTGGAATGTTCTCACTATCAACTCTGGAATAACTAGCAAGTAGTGCCATCCTTGGGAGCCATTTTGGTGGCACATGGACATCACGTTCTGGAATAAAGTAAGTCTCACAATCAACTTGGGAAGATGAGGTAGGCTGCCTTCAATTTTCTATCTGGGTATCAGCAACAAATTCATGAATCTTCCGTTTGTTGCCTTTATTATTGTGATCTATGCAAAAAGTAAATTTTGCTTGAAGATTGCAGCACACACAGATTGCTTGGCAGACTAAAATAAATAAGAGCTTCTGATTGGACCCTTCAAGCAATAGTGTTGTTAATATATTAGTTATTATATTATCTCTACTTTTAATGAAGCAGTTGGTAGTCTCGCTTCCAGGTTTTTTTTCGTCCCATTTTCCATGGTTTTTTTTGGTACCTCGTCCCACCTTACACTGAGCCGCCACTAACCGAAAAAACCGCGTACCGAAGCCCCCACCCACCCCACGCACTCCAGGGCCTAACCTCCGATCGCACCCAAGACAATCCAGCGAAAAAAACCTACGAAAATTAACCAGCGAAAGAAAAACCAAATGGAGAAGTTGGTAGTCCGGAACGGTTTATTTTCAACACTTTCCTAATGACAAAAGATCACGGATCTAACTTTCCTACCTTAGCCAAATCAACGAATCTCTCTCATTAATGCAATTTGCTTTATATAGGAAACAAATAATAGATTATTTCCTACCTTAGCCAAATCAACGGATCTCTTCCATTAATGCAATTTGCTTTAGCAAACAAATAATAGATTCTTTCCTACCTTAGCCAAATCAACGGATCTCTCTCATTAATGCAATTTGCTTTAGGAAACAAGTAATAGATTTTCAGGAAACAAATAATCTCTAATCTCTATCTCTAATCTCTAATTCTCTAATAATAATAATAATAATAATAATAATAATAATAATAATACCCAAAAGAAACGCAGTGCTTCGTTTCCCGTCTTACGTCGTCGAACCCTTCGTCGAGCCTCCCTCCCGCGTGCTGTTAGTTTTCCCTGCGTACGTTCCACCCCAAACGTGTTTCGTTCTTTTTTTTTTGAAACTCAGACGTGATTCGTTCTTCTTAATTACGTGGTCCCACCCTCATGCGATCCGGCGAAAGAACCAGCAAAACCGTCATACCCACGCACGCAAGCAATGAAAAATCCACGCAAGCCGTGTCTCCTCCTCCCTGTTCAAACCCTAGCCGCCCCTTCCCAGTTGACGCCGCTAGCGAGTAGCACGTAGCACAGGCACCAGTGCGGCCCTTCCGCGGTCCCCCTTGACCTCGCAATGAAACAGCTCGTAGGCATCGATGACGAGCCGGTGTGTCCGGTGTTGATTCCTGTGGATGGGTCAAGCAGGACAGAGGGCGGTGGATCCGGGACATAGCCATGAAGTCTGCTTCGATGCGCACCCAGTATTGTCTCAAGTGCATGGATCAATCCTGGACGGTGGGCGATGGATCAAGGACGTACATAGCAGCTTTTACCTACGCAAATGGTTGACTACTCAACCTCCTCTCGGCGGTGGCAGCGGCCAGGTCTGGTTAGCTACCATTTATCTTTAATACATGCCATGAAAGGCGATCAAGAGGAGCAATCATAAGCAGCGAGGTGTTCCAGGGCTACAAGCGCCAGTACTGTGACTCTGTGTCTGCGAGGTCTTCGCCAAGATCGCCACCCTCTCTTCCCGTGCCTATTTCTATTCGCTGTTGTTGGTTTCATCTTACATGGTGAGATCTAAGTAGACAAGATGAAGCAGAGGCTCTCTGAGATCCAGTCCGACGTGCAGGATACTGAATCGCTGGTAAATACTAGATTGTGTTTTATGATTTGATCATCCATTCCGCTGCCTTACATACTGCCTTTGGGACACTATAAGAACTAGGCATGTGATTTTGGCAGGTGGAGGCTTCATTTTGGATGTAGGTGAATGTGTGATTTCTGGAAGCTCTGTATATTAACTTCATGATCTGCTCTTGATTTCCTTCTTGGGGACTAGATTTGAAGATTTGCCAGCTACACCATCTAAAAATCAGGCTGCTGATTCGGGTACATTGCTACTCGGCCTTGCGTTCAATTGAAGTTTTCTGAGATCAACTCTTCTGAAACTTCAAAACGAGTAGTCCTCCTATTTTGAGGTTGCTACTTGCACATTGTTCATCTTTCTGTCAATTTTGTTCCATTATTTTGCACTCTATCTGCCAATTTGATTGCATGGTATAGGGTGCGATGGTGGCGTGGGCGCTGCACGGGATAGGAGTAGTGCCCTGCACAGGCCAGCCCATGCGGGGAGCTAGCATCGCGTCAACGCCTCCATGAACGCCGCCATGACGCGTTGCGTGGTGTCGCTGTCAAGTGTGCCCCCCAACATGGCGATGTGTGCTCAAGCATGTCGTTTGTGGCTTCAAGCTGCCTGGTGGCCACCGTGGCATCGTGGCTAAACAAGAGGTTGGTGATGAAGAGCCTGCGCTCGTCCAGGCGGATATGGTGGAGCATCCATGGCGATGTGGACGCAGCTGCAGCCGTGGCCGGATGGAGAAGCCTTAGGTCTTGGTAGATTATCTACTGATGGCATAATCCTCCAGAGTTACAATAGCCAGAAAGATGCCTTGCCGTGGGGAAGCCTCGCTGCTGGAAGCGCCATCAGTGATCTGATTTGAAGAGTCCAACAAGAGGTCAATGGAATTCTCATCTCCAATATTTTCGCATTCTAACATGTCATTGTTGATTCAGCTGTTACATTGTGTCACAGTTCACTTGTTTTTCACCTTTTTTCGTACTACTATGCACTGGAATGTCCATGTTTGCTAATTTGCAGATTGAATTGTTCTGATAAAATATGCTAATATATGTCACTTCTTTCTGAAAGGTATCCGGAACTCTTAACTGCATTGCTTCGGTGATAACTCTTTCTTATTTGTTGCCATTTTGTGTTCCGGTCAAGATTTTCTTCTTTCACAGACATTAGAAGTCTAGAACTGGGATAAAAATAAATAAAGTTTGGAATAAGTTAGAATCTTAATAATCTCCAATATCTGCTTCACATGTGTGGAATAAATCATCCAGATATATATACTCGGATTGATCCAGCCATGCCCAATAAGAATCTTCATGTAAATAAATCAAAGGATTCTCTACTGATGAATAGGGAGCTGCACCAGACATCATATGGTCTTCATTTTCGTGGTAAGACTGAACTGACCTCAAGACTTAAGTATCTCGGAACCATGCTTTTCCTGCGTAGTTTTCAACATGCTATTACATGGTCTATTAAGTGCGTGTGAAGATTCTTGAATTTACCCTGACATTATGGAACCTTTGTGCTGAAACAATTAAATATGTTAATCTATAATGATAGCAATGAAGACATGCAGTTCCGTTATCAGTACAGTGCAGATGGTCATGTGGCCATTATGGCCTATCTTCAGTATTGTGGTTAACATTGACAGGATTAATGTAATCTTCGAAACGACATGTTCCATTTTCCCTATGTATTTTTTTGTTCAGATGCCCTACTACTGTTTTATTGACTGCAGGCAATCTATTTTGTATGGTATGATTTTGTTTGTTGGAGAGATACTAGCTGCCCCTTTTCCACCTGTTAGTAAGTTTTGTAGCAGACTTCTTAATTGATATTATAGACGTTCTAAGGTAGACGTGGTATTTTCAGTTAGACTGATTCTTGTATTTTATCCACTGTTATAGGAGTTTGTTACCTTTGTTTTTTATCGAAAATTAAAATGTGCATGCATTGTCGAAGTTTGTGAAGTAGAATTAATAACCTTCTGGTTATTGATCAATATATATATCTTGGATGTCCCATAGCAACGCAAGGGCATTCAGCTATCCTTGAAAAAAAGAACTGTCAAACCGCTCAAGAACATGCCAGGTCAAGCCTCTCCCTCCTCTGTTTGGCATTGCCTACCCCCTCTCCCCCGAATACCGCGACAGGGAAGATCCGGTCCATCGAGAGAGGCTGATGCTGTCGACCATTGATGTCGCATGGGAGATCTGCGACAGTGGAAACATGCTCCCCTTCGCGCCAACGGCGCCTCAAGGTCACTGACACGGGTGACCTAGCGATTTGTCGCTGCCATCCCGAGCTACTTTGCCAACGTCGTGGGCGTGGGCTACTGGCCTTCCAGGTACTCGACCGCCGGGCTTATCGAATTGGGCCGCCACGGTGCTGCTGACCACCGCCGGTCTCACTATAGATGCATCATGTGCCGTCGGCCATGCTAGCATCGCCGCCTACGTTTCCCAAATCAGTTACACGTATGGTCCATGCATACCCGGAGACGTTGGTGCATTCACACTTCTCATGGATCCTTGTATTAGCCTGATAGTGTTGGGATCTCGAAATTTTGCTGTAGGTGAAGAAGGGATTCCTATCTCGAAATTCTGCTGTAGGTGAAGCGCCTCCTGTAGGCCATGGAGATGACCAAGGATGCATTGGGAGGCGGACGACGTAAAGCGCTGGAAAGGAGTATTGTATTATGCATGGTCCTCCTTCGCTTTTTGGAAGGTTGTATAGTCGTTTTGATACATAAGATATAATTTTAGGTTCTACATACATATTGGTTTGGGATGTTTCCATTTTCTATCATTTCAATGAATAATGCAATCTGGATTTGTTTTATCATGCCAATTTGAGGCATTCTGTATGGGCTGGTTGGAGGAATATTATTTTTTGACGCACTATGTGTGAACATGTTGAAGGGGCATGACCATCAACGAGCTTGTGGCAGAAGTTTGAATGTGAGTAGCTCCTATCTTTTGTGTACTTATTTTCAGTCTATCAATCAAATGGTAGAATGATTACACGTGCAATTATTTTGGTGTGAGCTTTGACAAGGGATACCGATTGTTATGTTGAAGAGGCTAAAATCTTCCTTGGTAAGTGATGTGCATTATGCATCTGATAAAAAAAGAGGCTTTAGGAATTTGATTGTGCCCATGAGAGGTGGTCCTGATATTAGGCTTGCTATAACATGTTATATTTAACACGTAATGTTCTTTACCAACCAAATGTTCACGTTTTAGATTATAAAGAATGATGACCTCAAAGACAAAGAGCTCCAAGAACTCGGTTCTGAAACTTTTGGTTAGTCTGAGTAATGAGATGTGACCCTACTTGAAGTTCTACCTCATTTCAGTTCTTCTCTTTTCCATTTAATTGTCTATTTCATTCCAAGCTAACTGTCTTACATACCTATATCTTTCAATGCAAGACTACACGAGGACTATGGTCTATGGGATATCAAGCTCCTTCAAATAATCTGCACCAGTTCTTCTGGAGAATAATGTGTATGCATGGTCTACAATGGAGTTTACAAGATAGATTCACTTACTCAAAGATTCCGCCTAACATTTTCCATAAGGATTATGTATGTTATACCAACTCTCAGTAATCTCTACTACTAATCTCTACTACCAATGTCTTAGTTGGTAGTCTCGCCTCACTCCACCTCATCCCACCACTCCTATCTTTCGTCCACCTTTGACATCATCGCATCACATCATTGGGCTGGCCCATTAATGTGTATGTGAACGCAATCCTCCCATCGCCTGCCCTCCTCGCGATAATCCCGACGTCCTCGCGCTGCCGTCCTCTTCTCCCTGATCTCCTCTACCAACGTGCCTTCCTTGTGATCCTCCCGACGTGTCCTCACATTGCCGTCCTCTTCTCCCCAAACTCCTCTACCAGGGGGACTCCTCTATGACCCAGGCGGAGCGAACATTGTATGCAGTTTTTTTTGGCTTTCACCGGTTCGTTCTCTACCCCTCCTCCATGACTCCCTCGCCATCGTTTTTTTCGACGTCTAAATGCAATCCCTCCGTGGGGAAGTATGGTGTGAAGGAGAGAGGCCGCGATGACGAAGGTGAGGTGGGCGTCATCCCGTTTTAAAGGAGAGGGCTCCAGCGAGAAATGTCTCACTACGGCGAAAACCGAGCGGAAGGGGAGGGTCCGACTGGAAAACATAAGGGTGTGTCATGGGGTGGAGTTTTTATGTTGGGTATGCGTGTTGGAGATAACAGGGTTCATAGTTTAGACATTTTTCTCTCCAATATGGTCTGGATTTGTGGGAGCCTGGACTGTCGCATTGTTACATTTTTCATACAGTGTATCATAAAGTGTATCATACATACAGTGAAAACAAATCCCCTTTATTATATACAGTATAGCCCTCCAATATGGCCATGTTTATGCTACACTAGATCGCGAGAACCTGCCGTCGACCGTGAGGTTAGTGTATGAGAGAGAAATAAGTTTTAATATCAATAATTTATCTAATTCATTTATATATAGTATAGCCCGTAGCAACGCACGGGCGTTTTACTAGTGTTACTAGAGTATTAGAATAACTTCCTGATATATGTGTTTATATGATTTCTGACATTTACTGCAATAATATTGATGGCCAGGCACTATACTGTGCATAAACAAAAAAAAAACAGTTTTTCTTTTCGTAGTTGCAGCAATTTTCCTGTACAATAGTGTGACACTACACTACTCTTCATTTTTACAGGCCATGGAACAATAAATAACTTGGCAACAGATACCCCGTGGTCTACAATTATACTGTAATTATGCGTGCACTTTGGATCTATTGGATGTCTGAATGTATTGTTAATCGACAACTACTAATGCAAAGGTATGTTCTGTTTGTAATATGAAATGATTCTTATTTGTACCTCCAACACTCTTCTATCGCTCCTTTTAGAACTAATGACATAAAAAATGTGGTCTGGAGTCTGGTCGTGTTTGAACAAAGTTGGTCAGAATGATATAGTTGTTTTTTTCAAGTTCATTATATTAATTTTTTCATTATATAGATTATTTATTTGTTCACACAATACATGGCAGGAGATGTGTGTTGAGAGGTACATGAATACGCACATGGGCTGTTTTTCAGCATGGTAGTCTAAAAAACCGTGGTATTCTCAGAACACGTAGAAAATGCTTTGCTATCAAACAGGGCAAGTGCAGATTTCCTTGAATATAGTTTATTTTACAATTGTGTTGCCAACGTGCTTCCATTGTTTTATCACCATAAAATAGTTCTAGGTGCTCATATAAAATTTAGTGGCGTGTATGGGTGATTGTAGTGCAGTTTTGTTGATCTGCTTGCATTTTCAGCATTATAGTGTTGATATACTATCTCAATAAAACAGTGAATACGTATAATATGTACAGGCTACATTCAAGTTATGGCAGTGTGCCTGGGTAAGATGAACTGGTAATCTTCTGCTAGCTGAAAAAAACTTTTTTCGTCTTTACATGTGTTTCTTGTTGAAACTCTTTTTCGTCTTTGCATGTGTTTCTTGCTGAAGCTTGTGATTTTCAAGTTATGGCAGTACATATGTCTACCCACTTGCATGACTTCCGATATTGTCCTTATTTTGCTCCTCCTTAGCCCTGTTCTGTTAGTGCAGTTCTTTTAAATAGCAGGGACAGAGTCCCAGAAAACATGCCTGATTGCTTTTCTTAGTGGTGCACTTGCAAGTATATGTGGTAGATAGTTTCTCATGCTTTTCTACAAAGTGATAGATTAATAATGTCATCAACAATTTTTTTCCTTAACTGATCAATATCTTGGAAGTTGTCACTCATTAGTTTTCTTTTCCTTATCTGATCTCTAGCGAGTAGAGTGATTTATTTTCGCAATACCTAATTCTGATCATAGGTAATGACAGATTTGTTTTCATTAAATGAGATTCTTGTTTTGTGTTGATTTTGCAAAATTTCTGTAGCTACATATTTGCTCAATCCAATAGACAGATTTTAATCAACCTTTAGTATAATGTATTTCCAATTGTTCATAACTACATAAATTTTTGTTGTGATTTTGCAAGATTTCGAAATTATTGTGTTTCAAAATTGTTATACTGATTCCTCAATGCTCTGTTCATGGCTTTGTTCTTATTTCTGAAGCTATATATTTGCTCTATCCAAAATACAGATTTTACTCAATCTTTTGCCTTTTAGAAAAAGGGAGATGCCATTTAGACCTTACTCTGTCCAACTTGATCTTCAACTTGCCGCTACTGTTTCTAAGCATTTTCCCGAAAACTGTTGTATTTGCTTTAGAGAATGACCTCACCTTATTCAGAAGATATGCCAAGTAAAAAATTAGAAATTGAACAATTAGTTCCGCTCTTAAATTTTGCACAACAGTCCAAATTATCCAATAAATCATGTATTAGCAGGGTTAAATTATAGAAGTTGAATCACTTGTTCTAAATTATCCAATCCAAATTATGGATGTTAATAATATGCTTTGTGTTAGACTGTTAGTCAAATTGTCGAAAGCCGGAGCTGGGCCGAGGAGCCGGCCTCCACCTTTGGCCATCACGATGAGAAGCAACACCGGCGTTGGCCGTTCCGTGTGCAGAGTGTGTGAGTTAGTGATTTAATTCCATCCTTTCCATCTCATGATGTGATTTTTTCTTTAGGATGAATTAGTAACTTTGTGTGGAGGTGGCAGCACTACCTGCTGGTTGGTGTAATGCCGTGCTTGACAGGGTGATCTGCAATTTCGAGTTTGTTTAATGGCTTAATGTCTAAGCACTCATCCCCTTATTCTGTTGTGTTGCTACCAACTTGGTTTGCAAGGAACAGAGCTTCATCTGTGTACATCAAGATTGCTAATTGCCATCTGAAGGTTGGTTTTGTTATCTGAGTCATCAGTTTTGTCATCTTGATCAACGATGCAATTTCAATGAGGATATGTTTACGTTGCTTATTACTGTGCTTGACAGGGTGATAGTAAGCATGAAGATGCCTAAGCTTATCAGGAAGCTGCAACCAAAAATTCTCACTTCAGGGTATTTCCCCTTTTCTCTCCCTCTCTCCCGTGCCTCCGCGCTGCACACCGCTGCTGCTCCCCAACCACGGCGCTGCGATGGTGCGTGCTCGCCTGGTCTCGCCCGATCTTGATATCGTCCGGGGCGGCGCCGGCACCGCTCGACCGCGTCGTTGCCTCCTCTGCGTCATGAGAAGCGCCACCATTGCCTCCACCCCCACCGGGCAAGGAGCTCGAGGTGTTTGGGGGTTCGTGTTCCCTACACAGGCCAAAACACTATTGGAGGTGTGTGTGCAGCTCTAATTTGCTAACATCCTTTTTTCTTTTACCGCTGACTGCATCTGTCAAATGAACTGTGTGGGTGCTTTCAGATAAGGATACTGGTTTTGTAGATTTAGTATGATTCTGGACATACTCTGAAACTAAAATGTACTAGATCTGTACCCCTGTACCTATGGACATACTTTGGAACTAAATTATACTATTATGCAAGGTTGTTTCTAATGACAGTAAACTGCATAGTGATGTTCCAAATTATTTTGCGCAAGGTTGTTTCTAATGGCTTGTCCATTTGCTTATTTCCTTGTTCAGTTCGAAACCAGTCGTTTGGAGCAGATCAGCTCAAAAGAGATCCTTTGTACCATTTGCAGACTACCCATCTCCCTCTGGTAATTCGTTTCTGCTATGTGAATCTTGATGTACAATTCCCATTTCACTTACTGGCAACAACCATTCACTTAGCTGATAATGAAGGAGATTGACAGGCCTGGAGTCTCGCTCGCCTCTGTTTTCCCCCTGTGGACACACACGAGACTCAGATCTTGGCTCGTCGTAGAGGAATCGATAGCAAGAATCAACCAAAGAAAGGATGCACACAAGGTACTCGATGGTTTTCCCCCAGCACTAGCTTTGTGTTGAGTTCGTTTTTGTATTTTTCTGTTTATGACTGAAGCGAGGAGAAGCTACACATTGTTGTTCTCCTTCACAGCCTCACGCATACACACACTGCACACCCAGGCCGTGCAGTACACCATGACCCTCTCACCTTTGCCCATGCCTGTTATACGTGTGCAAAGCATGCCAATAGTGCCCAGCACAGGAGCTGCACCCATGCTACATGCCCTGCTTTATTTGTTACAGTTTTACACAAGTGGAAACCCCAAGCTAAATTATAGAGAACAAGAATAACTCACAGTCAGAGATCAGATTGAATTAGAACTGGTGCTATAATTGATTCTTTTGCAAGGAGGGGTTTCAGTGTTCAAACATAATGCACTTCCATTTTCAGTTTGACCAAACTTGTATGCGGAGTAAAAGGAAAAGGTGGGGGTATAACGACATATCTGTGATTACATGGTCAAAATACAGGCCTAGGATATTTGAATGTTCCCATATAAATGTAATCCTCTACCCGCAAAATAATAATATAAATGTAGTCCTGTTATATTTCGTAGCTTCCTGTTACCAGGATTGATAGCTATTGTATTTCATTCCGTTGTTTAGTAATGAATTGTTGTGATGCATTTTTTACTTTAATACTTGCTACTTTTAAAGCAGCCTTCTTGCGCAGATAATTTTGTATAGGTGTATAACGTCATGCCCGTGATTGCTCTGTAAAAACCCGGCCTAGGATATACGAATACTAACATATAAACATATGCCTCTTCTATTTTGTAGCTTCTCATTCTAAGGAACGATATATATATCATATTTCATTATGTTGTTTCGGTAAATAAATTTCCTTTCTGATTCTTTTTTGTTAAATAACCAAGTAAGAGTCTGATTAGTGGAGGTGATTTCAGAGCTCGAGGCAGAGATGGCGGAGCTCGGTCGAGCTCGAGACTATGGATCCAGGGCTTGAGTGCTCACGGGATGGAGGTGCTCAGGATGGAGGCAGGGGAGGGCGCCCTGCGGGAAGTGATTTATGTGCTCCTTGATCAGGTTTTTTATAACTGATGACATCTTACATTGTTGTCTTTTACCGATTAACTGGTTAACTCTTTTCCTAAATGGTTTTAGATTTCTGCTTTCTATTTGCGTCAGTTTCTTTTTACAAGAGATGAGATCTTACACAATATATTTTTGCCTTGGTTGATCTAATTAAAATTTTCCTTCAGCATGTGCATATGATGTTAATATAAAGCTATTTGGAAGTACATATCCATGGGCGAAAAAAATATTATCATGTATTTTGTCTGTCATTTTGCTTGTGTTGATGTAGTTTATTGAGCTTTTTCACACTTCATGATATTATGCCTTAATTTCTACTAGGCTGCTTTTACATTTAAAATTCATTGTACAAACATTATTTACCTAATTTATGGAAACAATAAATTTGTAGCTCAGGTCAACTAGGAGATGATGTAAACCAAGTCGCTCACCGGTTTAAGATGGTATGTTCTGAACTTTCGTTGCTTTATGAAAGGACAAAAGATGTTAGATATGTATGCTACTACAGTTGAGACATTTTTCAGTTTTCTACATGAGCCACAGTGCCGAAGCCTTTGGACAGGCACTTTGTGGTAGAATGTGTCAAACATAGGTCTGTTTGCTAGAATATGTGTTGTGCCGATGCTGCAACTAGCATACGCAAAATCACTTTGCTATATATTTTTCATAATGCTACATTCCATCAATTAAATGACTTCTTATTATTTTGAATCTACTTACATAGGGGTTTAAAGATTTACTTTGTTCCAGCGCCTACTTTGGATCATAGGAAACTAAAAAAAAAGAGGGCGCCGCCACCACCGTCATCAGGCTGGCCCACATCCACGCGCTGCTCGGCTTCAGTAGGTCACCGGTACAACTCCTCATGCCCAGGTCGTTCAACATTTTCTTCCGCTTTTGGTGCGTCACATTTAGAGTCTTTCTTTCCCATTTTACCATGTTTGCATGGTAAGATGTTTGGTCGGATTTGAAGGTTTGTAGCCTTGGCTCCAAAGCTTCAAGCTCTTATAGAAATTAGAACTGAGGGCCTTTTAAAATGAGTCTTGCATAATAGTGTTGTTCAGTGGGATGCAGAATTTTTGTTTGTCTGATCGGCTATCCTTGGTGCTGATTTAAGTACTGATTTCATCGTCATATGACTATAATAAAGAAACTGTGTGTATAAATATTACTAACTGCTGATACTTTGCATCAGTGATTTCAATTCTGTTGGCCCTCCTTAAGATTGCTTGGGAATGTGAGGCTTAAAAGTTTTAACCCTGTACAATGTGCTTCTCGGGTGTGGATTTGTGTCTGACTAATTAACGGTTCTGTTAATACTGATATGTCCTTGAACATTATATGGGTAGTGCATCGCTTGTACTTATAGCAAGTGGAATTTTTTTCTCATATGTAAATATGTGCCCGAATAATATTAATGTACACTCTTTCAATACATGGCTTACTCTCGGCCTTTGTGCCATTGGCGCAACTGGTCATCTAGTTCTGGTAAATGCAAATAGACTATACTGATAGTGTTGATTACAGAGCAGCTGATCTCAGATAATTCAACACACAAATATAAGTTCAAACACATAACTTCCCTTGAACCAACATAAAGATAACCAAAGGGTTTGCTAACACAGATAAGTAAGATAACTGAGCAATCAGAATGAGGCTTGCTCACAGCCCAATAAGATGACAGATCACACACTGCCATTAGAATTGTCGCAGTTCAGAGCATCTGCAGACACCTGATTAGCAGGGATCTTGCACTACTCAGTAGCCATGCACTGGATGGTAGATACGTGAGGAGGAGGCCTGTCATTTTTGTCCATCATTGAAGCTTCAAATTGCGGCTCCAAGTTCACAGACACATTCTTCCTCACCTTGGGGGTCTTCTTCTTCTCAGTGTGTTCAGTCAGAGCAGCCTCAGCAGCCTTTGCACTTGCAGGGTTCATGTCCTCATGAAGCCATCATTGAGCTTAGCAAGTCTACCGCTTCTCCTGACAAGAGCATCATCGACAGGTATAGTTCTCTTGGGCTTGTTAGTAATGGCAGGGGCAGGAAGGCAAGTGTCAGCGTGCAACTCAGAGGATAATTCAGTAACTTCTCTAACAGAGGATTCAGTGGTTTCAGAGGAGCAAGTGGTGCTGATCTAAACAAAACCTTTCCCCTGATACCACCATCTTCCTGCACATCAACAATTTTACAGCAAGCACCTGTCACCTGGTTACTGTTTAGTAAATTGATAAACAGAGACAGTCTTAGCAAGGTCCTCATATGCATAACCAGTGGTGTGTGAAGAGTTCTGCATGGGGGTCGAGTGTCTGGCATCTCCACATCAGCATCAATGTTACCAATGATATGGTCATTCATGTTGTGTTTCTGCTCCATCACATGTTTGTCATTCAGGTTGGGGATTTGGTTAACACTAGTAAGATGGTCGTGCATTGCACGGAACACCAAGATTGGGGGTAGACAGCACCGACAGCGGCCATCACACTAGATTGCTTCACAGCCTTCTGGATGCGGTGGGGAAGAGATAAGGCTGATTGTGAGAGACAAGGAGTTATTTGTAAATATGGAAACAAGTGCGGGCATCTTTTTGCAAAACTGCAACAGTTTGTTTTGTATGCGTCAGATCTAGATCCGACGGCTATTGATGAAAGATGGCAGACACACCATCATCACCAACTCAGGTTTTTATACGAGTAGAGATTGTTGATAACTTCAGCCTACTAAACTTCATTGTGCATAGGGATATTTCCTACAGCTACATCATGCCAGTTGCCTTCACATATAATTGGTAGGGGGTGTGGTTTAGCACCATCAGGTGGCAGTACTGGACATAATATATGTAGTCTGGACCAATTTTACCCACTTTTGCCATCCAACGGAGACCCGTATATGTCCGCAGACGAATCCGCATGACCAAATTCCAATATGCAAACAAATAACTGATTTGCGGGAGTCCAAAAAGCATGCGGAGGTCCGCTTGGCCCAGTGTCAGTTGCCACATGCCCTCACAACCCATGTGCTTTATCCTCTAGGTCCGCCTGGCCCACCTCTGTTGTCCGGATTTGATGCTTATTTTTTTATAAAAGGAATATATTAATATCAATATCAAGATGATACCAAATACACCCAGTCTCTGCAACAACATAATGCTTAGATTAAATCTAAACATCAAGGATGCACACAACCAAATGAAAAAGAAGAAGAAGAAAAAGGAAAATAGAGACCCCGCCAAAGCAAATAGAGATTCGCAGCAGCAAGAGCACGACCAGTGGTTATGACACTTAGACTTCGAAGAAGGTTCTCCAAAACGACGCCTTCAGGAAGGTAACAGTGCACAAACAACGTCGTCGTCCGGTCTAATCAACATGGTCAAATCTTGAATTTTCACCCTGGAGAAGATCTCATCTCCAGACAATGTCTTCAACAAGAAAAACGACTAGGGAGCGGCCATTGCCAGGTACAACCACCGAAGGCCAGACCTAGGGTTTCCACCCCGGAAGCTGAGACGCGGAACTCAAAGAGCACCGCGAAGAACGAAGTCGGCTAGTGTCGCCGCCCCCACTTGCCGAGAACACTACTGCAAAATGCCAATCATCCGACACACATACTTCTCCGATCCACTATGCATGCTCTCTGTAATCTTCATCGGCTCTCGACTCAGTATGAGCATGGGAGATGGAACCTCCAGAGCCTATATCTGGTCTTCTTCAAATAAGACCGCCTTGACCCCCCCCCCATCAACACCTTGGTTAACGCGGCAATGAAGGTGCCAAGGCAGACCCAAGGTGGATGGTGGCCGCCATTAGCCATAGGAAATGGATCTTCACGTTGCCAATGGCGACACTGACGATAGGACACTGGGTCACACTGCCGTGGCGATGGCAGAACAGACAAAGAGCCCATCTCTCTGCCAACCACAAACGTTGATTCAATGCTTGTCGAACCAAGCACGCACGCACGCCTCCTGGGCGAGTTTTCATGCGCGTGCCCGGTCGTAGTAGTCTGCGGGAGATCTTGAAGTTGCCTGATTAGCACCAGGAACTGCTGAGGGAGGTGGCCACGCGCGGGATCTCGCCTCCCAAACCATTTCAGTGCTGACCAGTAGACGATGCACACGACAGCGGCGGCAGAAAACGCTATGGCCACCAAAAACACCACTCCAACTGACCAGATCTGCATCGCTGCGTCGATCTGGGCATGGAAGGAGTAAGGTGGGAGGAGGGATGGGGGTTTGGGAGCGCGAGAAGGGGCGGCTGGCCGGGGTGGCCAGCGAGGCGGCGGCGAGGGGGTTTGGTGAGGCGACACTGAGAGGTTGGCGTCGGGGACGCCCCGGAGTCGCCTGGGAGGCGACCCAGAGGCGGATGTGTTATGTTAACTATTACCTAAATCTTCATATTTGATGCTTATTTGAGGGGAAAAGTATGACGCCTCAAGACCAGAGCTTCAGATGCCTTCCATAGTTTTCGGGTTTCGTCGTGTGATTTGTTTGGTTCATTGCATCATGTGCATTGCATCATGTCATCATGCCATCATCTCTTAAATCTTTTGCAACTCAACTAAATAATGGCATGGACCTTTGATTCATTTAAACCGAGGGAATTCACATGGTGATTCTTTTTACAACATATCCTCTCGATATTTAGAGAGCTATAATAACTATTTCATTAATTTGGAATTAACCATAAACACTTGCAAATATTTTTGTG
Organism: Triticum dicoccoides; assembly: GCF_002162155.2. Taxonomy (NCBI): domain Eukaryota; kingdom Viridiplantae; phylum Streptophyta; class Magnoliopsida; order Poales; family Poaceae; genus Triticum; species Triticum dicoccoides. The sequence goes on along the minus strand of NC_041388.1, from coordinate 624,204,971 downwards.
CCTTTTCTGATTCAAATTTGGTCTCCAAACTTTGTCCTCATATTCTTTTATCGCTTTCCGAAGCTCCACCAAAAATCTCAACATTTTTGGTCACCCCTAAAACCTCGTCCTAGTTCAAACCATTTGAATTAAATTCAAATGAGTTTGAATTAAACTCTTCTATATCGCGTGAAACTTCTTTTCTTGGGCTAAGTATAATTCTTAGACTCAGTAGGAGAAGTTTCAGCATTTTCCAAAACCCCTAGCTATTTCTTTCCTTCCCTTTTCCTTCTGTCTACTTTTCTGTTAATGGGAAATAGCAAAAGGTTGGCCTTTTTGCTCCGAAGCGGCAACTAGCGGCCCAGCTAACCCTCCTAAGCTCAGCCAGCCCACCACCAGTTGGCCCAAGGCCCATTTGGACATTCTAACCCTAGCCCCGACCGAATCCCCAGCTCTCTCCCTTCGCTCTCCCCCTCACGCCATCACCCTCACGCAGGCGCAGTCACCCCGCTCGAACCCTCTCCTCTTGATCCCCTCCTCCTCGTTCCTACTCCCGCCGCCTCACACACCCTGCACCGCATCGCCAGGGAGAGGAGCTCCCCAGATCTCGCACGCCCCTCTCTTCCATCGCCCCCGCTGCCTCCATCCTCACGTCGCCTCTCTCCCCTTCCCCCCGTCGCCGTCTTTGGCTGGAGCAGGAGCTCCCTGCTGTCGCTCCGGCCGGCGGAGTCCAAGCCCCCTAGCTCCCGTGCCCTGCCTTGTCCGCGCGCCTCTGGCGAAGCTCCGGGAGCAGCCATGGATGCCGTCCGCCGCCTATAGCTCGAAGCTCTGGCGCGCCCAAGCCTCGGAGGCGACCAGATCGACCTCCCCAAGCTCCTTCGCGCCCTGCTGCGGCTGTCCTTCTGCAGCGCCGCCGTCCGCGTCCGCAGGAGGCCACCGCTCGCCTTGCCCCTCTGCTGCCGGCGACCGAGGTCGCTGGGGCATGCCCGCAGTCACCCAGCGCCGCCTTGTGCCGCTCCTCTCCTTCGCGTGGCCCGAGGACCCTGCTGGCTCCGTTGTAGCGCTCTGCCGCGCCAAGTCCTCGCCGACCTTCCTCTGCGTGCCCGCAAACTCCACCGACTGCGGGTTGTGTGCTTTCCGCTGTCGGATACGCCAAGTTCGCCCGGTCCAAGACCACCGCAAGTCCATCTACACAAAATTGCCAAGTACCACTGGTTACGCCAAGTTCGACTATGCGGGTTCGCCAAGTACTCCACCGGCAAGACCGAAGCCCGAATGACTTCACACCGAAACGACAAGTTCCACTACCGCAGACTAGTACGACTACCGTCGCAAGAACCGAGAACGACAAGTCCGAAGACCCAAGTACCATGACGCCAAGTACCTCTTCGGATCGTCAAGGTGGATCTCGAACGTTGACGAGGTTCCGATGAGACCCTCGACGTGTACGGCTACAATATAAACGTGTACCTGACGACCCCGGAGACCTATGTTACACCAAGTACCATGACGACCTTCGACTTGTACCCCTACATCGCACCGAAACGCCGAGTTCCTCGCCGAGACCCTGAACATTTACGGAACCTTGTGCGACTATGGATGTGAATGACCACCGTCGAACCCAAGTTACTCGGATTCGTCAAGTCCCTCTACGAAAACGTTGTACGACTACTTCCGTGGCCGAAGGCCCGTGTACAACTACCGTCGTCGTGGACGACTACTTCCTCTACTTCCTCTACGAACCCGAACCGCTCCGAGAATGCACCTGGAAGGTATAACCGCCGAGACGATGACCCGTGGACGAAAGCATGTGTTGTATGAGATGCATGTTTAGTTGTTGTTTTCGCCTGTGAACGTTAGTGGTTCCTCCTCATTACCATGTCGTCGTTGACTCGTGGGAACCGGTAACCGGGATCACCCCACCATCTTTTGCACGCTCCCTCCACACTTTCTTTTGCACCGACGTTCTCAATGAGTTGTCGGAACAGGAATGTTGCCATGGCACTGTTTTCGTTGTCGTTGCCGTGGCACCCCTTTCCTTTCCACCACGGTGACAAATGCTTCATAATTCTCTTGTCAACTTCTAATAAAAATTGCATAAGCTTGAACATGTCATCCGCATCATGTTAACAACTTCAAGAATGTTTAAAATTGCTGTTTGCTTTAAATTGCTAAATGCATATGAGGATTTATCGGAATTGTTGTTTGTTATTTCCGGCCTCATTTAAACTTGCCTAAATGTTTAGTTTGCTTATGCTTCACCTTCTTGCCATGTTAACCAACATTTAATATTGTTGAGTACCTAACCGAGAGTGAACTAAATAACTTGAATGTGGTGTTTCATCAATATGCAACGGAGTTGCATGTTGAGCTCCACTTAATTTGTAGGATTGTTTGTGCACTTGACCATGCCATGCTTCATTAAACCGGACATGCATCATACTTGGTTGTGCATCATGCCATGTTTATGTGTTGTTTGTTTACTATGTTGTGTGCTTCTTTCCGGTGTTGCTTCTTCGGGTTGGGTCCGATAACGTCGCGTTTGTGAGGACCCGTTCGACTACGTCCGTTTGTCTTCTTCATGGACTCGTTCTTCTTCCTTGCAGGATTTCAGGCAAGATGACCATACCCTCGAAATCACTTCTATCTTTGCTTGCTAGATGCTCGCTCTTTTGCTATGCCTATGCTGCGATACCTACCACTTGCTTATCATGCCACCCATATTGTTGAGCCAAGCCTCTAATTCACCTTGTCCTAGCCAGTGGCGGAGGTAGAGGGTGGACAGGGTGGGCCACGGCCCACCCTGAGATTTGGAAATAGCCTTTATACAATAGAAGAAAGACTAACAAATAAAAGGAAAAATAAATGTATATGTACAACTACACTATTGGCTAACCCTGGCCCAGTGGGCTAGGTCCGCCACTGGTCCTAGCAAACCGTTGTTTGGCTATGTTACCGCTTTGCTCAGCACCTATTATAGCGTTGTTAGTTGCAGGTGAAGATGAAGTTTGTTCCTTGTTGGAACATGAAGATGTTATTCCTTGTTGGAACATGTTTACTTGTTGGGATATCACAATATCTCTTATTTAATTAATGCATCTATATACTTGGTAAAGAGTGGAAGGCTCGGCCTTATGCCTGGTGTTTTGTTCCATTCTTGCCGCCCTAGTTTTCGTCATATCAGTGTTATGTTCTCAGATTTTACGTTCCTTACGCGGTTGGGTTATAATGGGAACCCCTTGACAGTTCGCCTTGAATAAAACTCCTCCAGCAATGCCCAACCTTGGTTTTACCATTCGCCACCTAGCCTCTTTTTCCTTGGGTTCTGCAGACTCAAGGGTCATCTTTATTTAAACCCCCCGGGCCAGTGCTCCTCTGAGTGTTGGTCCAAACTGAGCTGCCTGCGGGGCCATCTCGGGGAAACTTGAGGGTTGGTTTTAATCGTAGCTAGTCTCATCTGAGTGTGCCCTGAGAACGAGATATGTGCAGCTCCTATCGGGATTTGTCGGCACATTCGGGCAGTGTTGCTGGTCTTGTTTTACCATTATCGAAATGTCTTGTAACCGGGATTCCGAGCCTGATCGGGTCTTCCCGCTAGAAGGAATATCCTTCATTGACCGTGAGAGCTTGTGATGGGCTAAGTTGGGACACCCCTGCAGGGTTTGAACTTTTGAAAGCCGTGCCCGCGGTTATGGGCAGATGAGAATTTATTAATGTCCGGTTGTAGAAAACCTGAAGTTGACCTTAATTAAAATGCATCAACCGCGTGTGTAACCGTGATGGTCTCTTTCCGGCGGAGTCCGGAAAATGAACACGGTGTTGGAGTTATGCTTGACGTAGGTTGTTCTAGGATCACTTCTTGATCATAGATTCTCGAACGTGCTTTGCCTTCTCTTCTCGCTCTCATTTGCGTATGTTAGCCACCATATATGCTAGTCGCTTGTTGCAGCTCCACCTCATACCTTTTACCCTTCCTATAAGCTTAAATAGTCTTGATCGCGCGGGTGTGAGATTGTGAGTCCTCGTGACTCACAGATACTTCTAAAACCAGCTTGCAGGTGCCGTTGAACCGTGCAGATGAAGCAACCAAGCTCAAGGAGGAGCTCGATGAAGATCTTGTCCTTTGTGTTGTTTCGTTCTAGTTGATCAGTAGTGGAGCCCAGTTGGGGTCGATCGAGGATCTGTGTAGCATTTGGGGTAGTCTTCTTTTATTTTTGGTTCCGTAGTCGGACCTTGATTGTATCTGGATTATGTAATGCTTTATTCATGTAATTGTGTGAAGTGGCGATTGTAAGCCAACTATGTATCTCTTTACCTTATGTATTACATGGGTTGTGTGAAGATTACCTCACTTGCGACATTGCTTTCAATGCGGTTATGCCTCTAAGTTATGCTTCAACACGTGAGAGATATAGCCGCATCAAGGGCGTTACACAAAGTTGAATGTCCGGCTCCCGTGTCTTGTTCGTGAATGCGCCCGGACATGCTTCATGGACGGATAGTGTGTCTGTTTTAGGAAATAGCGTTGGAGACGCCCACTCAACCAACCCACCGCCTTAACATCTTCTTCATCTTTGTGCTTATTGCGTATTCCAGAGGTCACGCGCCCTTGCAAACTCGAGGTGTCACATTCTCTTCTTCAACTTTGACTATCATTTCCGCCTCTTTGCTGTAGCTCAAGTGGGCTGTCTTAAGTTTTAAATTAAAATTAGCACCACTAACACGATGACTCGAAAATAGATCTAACAGAAAGGTGCTATGGTCAGGGTTTATTTTTTTCTTGTAAGTGGTAGTCCTAATCAACATTCAGATTGGGAAATGACTGTCTGCCTTTTCCCTTTACGCCGAATGGTAGGCATTGACTCCAACACGCAAGTCCATCCACCTATTGTGCATCAAGTCCAGGTCCTCTCTGGGTCTCAGAAAAAGGAAAATCAATGAACCACACAAGAATAACATTGCACTTTTATGTAAATAATTGCAAACAAAGTAGTTAATCCAAAAAAATGTTTTAAGGAATTTGCAGTAATCCGCACAGGGAAAAAGGGCCACATGACATTTCTCAAAGAAAAAAAACATCCACATAACATTTAAATATTATTTCTACAAACTGTTCTAGAAAAAGAAGGATCACCACGGCCTCTGCATCATTACGATGCACAGAGCTATATTAAAATTTTAAAGTATCAATCTCCAATATCAAAATATCTTTCTATAATGATGTTAGAACTAACTTGAATCTTGATTTAATCCCCGGTTGACACGTGGGAACATTTCCCTGTTCCTACGGGAAATGGAACGGTTTACAAAATTCTCCAATTCCAAAGAAATCATCATTCCTTTGCTGCAAACTGTACAAGGAATTTTACTGTTCTCTCAAATTCCTTTGCAATCCAGAAATCCCTGGATAGCTTCCTTCCCAGTTAGCACTCCCCAAACAAAGCTTTTAACATATTCTTGGCAAAAAAAAAAAACATGAACCCTGAAAGGAGGCTTATGAGTGACACTGAAGACTCATGACACAAGTTGGTGCATATACCAAGGCTGGAATCTCCACACACGTAACACATACGCTTTTCTGCTCAGAGAACCTTCCTTTTGGGCGTGCTTTTTTGGCCTAATGCAGCATGATGCTACATCCATGACACAGCAGTAAAGGTCTAGTAGTAATCTATGCATTGTCCACGAAACGAACACAAGTCATCCATCCATCTACGACGAAAGAATTCTAAAGCAACTGGGAAGACGGGGTGGCCATGTCGCTGGACTCCAATTGCGCCAATTTGCGCGGCGCATCCTGCGATTGGTTCCATATTCCGCGGTTTTCCACCGGTGATGCAAGAGGATGCGTCTCGCGTCATAATTCATGACATGGAGCTTTCGGTTGCTCGTGCATTTGATGATCTGCTCTCTCTCACCCAGGATATCTTCTGGACCAGATTTGTCATAATCATCGCTTGAACGTATTATTCTGAAGCCACGGTGGATGAGGTGCGTCTAAAATACGCTTATTTCCAAATAACTTACTACATATTCTTTCTCACACACACAGTCTTTCTATGGAAATACAAATGCTCATACACAAATACACTCCCCAAAAAAGGCATGCGCACACACTCTGCCCTTACAAGCATGTCTGAGAGACCGAGTCGGCAAATCTCATCATAGACACCTCGTACTCGAGGCGCACAACGTCTCCCATTAAGGAATAGCGCTAAAATTCTAAAATAAATTCAAAAAAATACAAGCACTCATCTCCAAGAGACCAAACCGGCAAATCTCATCATAGGCACCTCATAGTCAAGGCACAAGACAGTCTTCCACTAGAGAATAGCGAAAAGAAATTGTGGAATAAATTCAGAAAAACACGAGCACTCGTCTGAGAGTGCGAGTATACGACTAAAATCCATGTGGGCAGATTCTAGTATAGAGAACCTAACCAACCGAGCATAGTTACCAGTTTGCGAGCATAATCTCTGTACCTCCACATAATGATGAGACCGAGAATTCCGGGCGTGGACCCTCTGCCCAACTGGCCCTCGAATAGCAATGAAATGGAATTCGATGCAATGCAACCCGGCCAACTCAACCCAAGCAGATGGAATCGCCCAAAGTCCTTGGAGCAATATGATCCATATTCGCCATATCTCCGAACTAATTCCACGTATCATTCCCAGCCGGTTTCTCCTTATAAACCCCCCCTGTAACCCTCTGCCTGAATGCCACAACAGAGCAGACAGCGCGGGCGAAATTCCTCAGCCGCTACGATTCACTCACCCTGATCAGGTGCTGCAACAAAGTACTCTATATACCCTCTCTCCTTTTGTGGTTCGTTTATATGGTAGTGTGCTAGTGTTAGCAGTGATCACATGGCCAGGGAAAGATCAATTACTGATGGTTTATCCAGGCTCTGAACTCTGTACTAGTACTAATATTCTGAAGCTTTTGATTGGGGTTGTTCATCTACGGCTACCTAACCCCCCGGGATCTGATTTTGAGAATATTTGCCTTCATTATCCTCTGATTTGAGAATATTTGCCTTCATCATCCTCTGATCTGAAAGCATCGCCTTAATTATCATTATCTGCATTCATAGTGGGGTGATTGTTTTGTCGTTCTTTTTGGGGCATTAAAAAAGGGATAGCAAAAAACAGGACAAATAATAATGCAGGCCTTGCATAATCTGGAATCCATGCATCTAAAAGCAGCTAAACCACTTTCGACCCGTATTGCTTCTTCTTCTTCTCCACATGATTTTGCTGGCCGTTCTGGGGTTGTCCTGCTCCCGCAATCTGTCCCCACTTTTCGGCGAATGCATCTTCCTGGAACTTATGCCCTCTTACCCCGAGCCAAAGTTGGCATTAGCCATACTAATAGGTTCGTTTAATTATCATACCAGCCCTGTCCATGGCATATGATATATTTCTTGTCACCATATGACACAAAAATTATACGGCATATGTGTTGTCAATCAAATAAATAAATAACATACGGCATATGGCATATGCTTCACACATCCTATGCAGATCATTAGCTAGCCTTAATCCGAGTTTGCCAACAACCCCCTGACCCATGGGATACACGTGTCTTTGTGTCCAATTATTAGATTGTGCTACGCAAAACAGTGCAAAATTGCATGGTTAGCCAAATTATTAGATTGTGCTATGCAAAACAGTGCAAAATTGCATGGTTAGCCAAATAATTCGCAGTTGAGTCAGCCATGTGCGTTTTCCCACAAGTTGCTTCTGAAATTTCCATCTCTTACAGGCGGCCGAAGCACAGACACCAGATTTCTTCTACAGTAGCAGTATCACTCAACTGCTAGACCAAGTTGTTGAGCTCTAGCTGTAGCTGTGATTAAGTACTACTCCCTCCGTCTCCGAATATAAGCCTTTTTAGAGATTTTGATTGATACAGAGTAGTGCATACCGAGTAAAATGAGTGAATCTACGCTCTAAAACATGTCTATATACATTTATATGTAGTCTCTGTTAAAACCAATATCTAAAAAGCCTTATATTTAGAAACGGAGGGAGCAGTACTTGACTGTTGACGGACATGTATTGTGAGCATGAAGTGTCAGGAATCACGTGTTACACGTGCATGCATGCTCATCACCGTCAGCGTATCAGCAAATTGCCTGGCGCAAGCTGTGCAGCCGGTACATCCACAGCTCAGTACATACATTGATACATACGTACATAGCACACCTAACCGATTTGAGCAGTAATCTGAAGTTGCCACATGCAGAGGCTTCCTTGAACACTCACTTCCACTGACTTGTGGCTCAAATTCTGGGCATTTTCTCAGCAAAACAAGCGCAGCTGTCGGCAGTCTGGATCTTCATTCAGATGTTGGCCCTAGAACAGTGATCATTTTGTAGTAGATGTTAGTAAGCTCCTAGCCTAGCACCTCCTCTAAACTAAACAAAAGGGGAGGTGGTCGATTCCTTGGCATAGATTGATGCTCTTCAATCTGGTACTGGTAGGCTAGGAGTAGTACGTAGTAGTTAATTACGGTATTGAGTGCAGACAGGGCTCGGGTCTCGAGGGAAATTAATTGCAGGCAGGGCGAGAATCAGATCTTGTTCTTATCCTTGTAGAGACAAAAAAAAATTAAAATTAAAAAGAAAAATCTCCTCTGCTTTTTGAACGGAACCCAAATCCACCGAGGGGTTCAGCCCAGTGTGCCTATATATGCATACGGCCTACCTGAAACTCCTCCATAGTCTTTGTGCCGCTGCTCGCCACTAACACTTCGCGGCTACTCCACTCGCCGGTAATATAAAAGCAGATTATCCTTTGGTTCCTCGCGCAGAGTTTAATCTTTTTGTCTCGTGTGATTAGTGTTCTTGGATTGCTACCTATGATGCTGGGTTTCTGGATCCGTTTTTCAGGCGCGGCGGCTCCGGAGGGGGGATTTCGTCGGGCAGGATGAACGCATTGGCGGCCACCAGCCGGAACTTCAAGCAGGCGGCCAAGCTGCTGGGCCTCGACTCCAAGCTCGAGAAGAGCCTGCTCATCCCCTTCAGGGAGATCAAGGTGATTATTCCTTGATCCCGGATTTTTTTTCTGTTTTTTGCTGTGAATGAGTGAATCTGGATAGCGATGTACGCTCTTTGTTCTATGGAGTTCAGTGGTTATTGAGAAGTATCACCTTGGTCCTTGGGGACTTAGTATAGTTGACCTGCGATTATATCTTATCTGGTCTGTAAATTTATGAATTTCTGGTTAGGCTACCAGATTATCTTCGGATTCGACATTTTCCAACCTACTACTTCACTTGATTTATTTATTTATTTGTGGGGAACTTCACTTGATTTTCTCTCTCACACACTCTTACTTTCCCTATCCATGTTAATTTATTCTGATTTTCCTGCTGAATATGGCAAAAAAAGTTCGTTGAACTGACCTCTTAGCCACTTACTCTGTAAGGTTAAACCGTGTGCAGGACCGTTCTAACTTTTGAGTATGTTTGCTGTCTATGTAAGCTAAACTGTTTGTTCCATTATTCAGTAACATGCTGCTTGTGTGGTTGCAGGTTGAGTGCACAATCCCGAAAGATGATGGGACATTAGCATCCTATGTTGGGTTTAGGGTGCAGCATGACAATGCCAGGGGCCCTATGAAGGGTGGAATCAGATACCACCATGAGGTGAGCACACATATATGTATATATATATTCCTGGGTTCTTCTGTTCATCATGATACAACCATCCAATAAGCACTCGATTCTTGCCGCGCTGTCGCCGACTTGAAATGGTCCTTCCGCATAAATTCGATCTCCTTCCGGAATCTGTCAGACAGTTGAATGACTTATTGTTCAGCCCATACCTAGTTATGCAATTGCAATATCTACTTGCAGTAAAGCAGAACAAAGCTATTTTGGAAATTAGTCACGTCTCACTAAAGCTACTATACTGGATCACATTCTGACATTCTGACTTGGTTTCCATAAAAACCGATCATGTGCATGCAAGTTCAAGACACTGGCAACCAAGATTATCTATGATCATAGTAAGTTCTTGCACTGACAAACTATGATAAAATTCAGGTTGATCCTGACGAGGTCAATGCCTTGGCGCAACTGATGACATGGAAAACAGCCGTGGCCAATATTCCGTATGGAGGCGCTAAAGGTGGCATTGGGTGCAGTCCCGGAGACCTGAGCATATCGGAGCTCGAACGGCTTACCCGAGTTTTCACCCAGAAAATTCATGACTTAATTGGCATCCACACCGATGTTCCAGCTCCAGACATGGGCACCAACGCACAGGTTATTTATTGTCCTTTGCATATTTATTATTTCTCTGCAGAGTGCTGTGAGAATTATTCATCTGTATTCTGATGTGGATTCTTTTGCTTGTTTCATTCATGGATTCAGACAATGGCATGGATACTGGATGAGTACTCAAAGTTCCATGGCTACTCACCTGCTGTGGTGACAGGAAAGCCTGTGGTAATTATCCATCCTGAAACTCTATCATATAATGTGCAATGGAAATGTTATTTCCAGATCAAATGTGGAAGATGCAGCATTTGATTGTCGAGAGAATTTTTTGCTCAACACAGGACCTTGGAGGATCACTGGGAAGAGATGCAGCTACTGGAAGGGGAGTTCTGTTTGCCACTGAAGCCCTACTTGCAGAGCATGGCAAAGGCATTGCAGGCCAGCGTTTTGTAATCCAGGTAATTAAATAATGTGTAGGCTAATGAGTTAAGCTCTTTGAATTTAAAATGATGAAAAGTAATTGAATTGAGGATTCAGTGTGGTGTGAGTCATGAAGCCTCAATCTATTATTACAAACATAGATTTAAGAAATACTACTAGTTAAAAAGTGACCGTCAGTGGATCGCACAATACGCACTTTTGAACTTTATGGTTACAAAAGGGAGTAAGGGAGCAAGACCAGAACTTTTCTTACTAAAAAGAAAGTAAGTAAGATCAGAACTATGTTTCTTCACCTACATTTGCAGAGATAAGCAATTATTGGGTGCTTTGCCTTTTTCAGGGATTCGGTAATGTTGGCTCCTGGGCTGCTCAACTGATCACTGAAGCTGGCGGCAAGGTGATCGCCATCAGCGATGTCACAGGGGCTGTCAAGAACTCCAATGGCATTGACATAGCCAAGCTGATGAAGCACTCGGCGGAGAACCGTGGGATCAAGGGCTTTGACGGAGGAGACGCCGTCGACCCGACCTCGCTGCTCACCGAAGAGTGCGATGTGCTCATCCCGGCAGCGCTGGGAGGAGTCATAAACAAGTAATCTTCTTCTTCCTCGTCCCAGCTCACTTTATATCCTACCTTCTATCAGATTTCTGCTCTGAACTTCAATTATACTAGTATCCTCCTGGCTGTTATTTTTTTCGGTATCTTAAAACATTTTTGTTAATAAAAAGGCTGTTCTTAACCATGATTTGTTCTCCTAGGGACAATGCTGATGCCATCAAAGCAAAATACATCATCGAGGCTGCGAACCACCCGACAGACCCCGAGGCCGACGAGGCAAGAACACCCAAAATTTTGCCACAAAACAAAGCTCGCATTTGTTGACATAATTCAATTCACACACTGACTGACAGTGGAGAAATGCACATGTTCGTGGTGCAGATTCTGGCGAAGAAGGGGGTGCTGATCCTGCCGGACATCCTGGCCAACTCGGGTGGCGTGACGGTGAGCTACTTCGAGTGGGTGCAGAACATCCAGGGGTTCATGTGGGACGAGGAGAAGGTGAACCGGGAGCTCAAGACGTACATGACCCGCGCCTTCCGGGACACCAAGGAGATGTGCCGCTCCCACCACTGCGACCTCCGCATGGGCGCCTTCACCCTCGGCGTCAACCGCGTCGCCCGCGCCACCGTCCTCCGCGGCTGGGAGGCCTGATCGACCGCCGGCCGGCATCCTGCAATGCCCGTGCTCTCTCGCCGTCTCCATGGGGATCCCGTCCAAGTCTCAACTCAACAAAAAGTTCAATAATCGAGCCCGTGTGTTCTCTCATACATAAGCTCCGATCTCTTGGAGAGACCGGCAGAACAGCAGCAGCAGCACCTTCTTCTTGTAATCCGCGGCTGAGAGTGAAACACAGCAATGTAATTCGGTTTCTTTTTCTTGGTAACATTTGATGGTGTTGATGATGCGTGAGTCGATTTTATTAGCATTTCGTATGGCAGCAAGCCAGCCAACATCGTCATGAACTGCGTGAGTCGATGAGTGGGTCGCCGTCGGTGGAGATGAGGCTGTAGACGACCACGTCCTTGGCGTCGCGGTGGCGCCGCAGCACGGCCTCGCGGCGGAACCCGGCGTCCTCCAGCGCGCGCAGGGACGCGGCGTCGTCCGCGTCCACCAGCGCCTCCACGCGCTCCACGCCCTCCAGGTCCCCGAAGGCCGCGGTCGCCGCGCTCCTCAGGACCGCCGCGGCCACGCCCCTGCCCCGGTGGGCGCGCGCCAGCGCGGTCCCGACCTCCGCGCGGCACCGGTCCTCTGTGCGCAACACGGTCACCGCGCCCACGATGGCGCCGCCGAGGCAGACGGCGCGGATCCAGGTGTGCGGCGGGTCGGTGCCCCGGAGGAACGCGAGCAGGGCGTCGCGGGACGGGGAGAAGTGGACCCCCGACGCCATGGAGGCCGTAGGCGGTACTAGTTCGGGGTCTTCCGCCCACGCCGCCATGGCGTCGGCGTCGGCGTCGGGGAGGTCGAACGGCCGGAGGGTCACCTCGTCCGCGCGCTCCGGCGTCCGGGCTGCCGCTTCTCGCTCCATCGGTCTCCGACCCTAATTCGTTGGACAGAGTGAGACGCTGGACGTACGAGAGTCACGGCGAGCGAGCGGCTTACCTACCTCATCCTCATGTGATGGGGGCAAGGGATCGCCGGAGACGAAGCCGTAGATGGCGAGATCCCTGACGCGGCCCTTGTGCCAGTAGTGGCGCCGCAGCACGCCCTCGCGCCGGAACCCGGCCTTCTCCACCACGCGCTGCGACGCCGCGTTGTCCACGTCCACGAGCGCCTCCACGCGGGCCAGCCCCTCCACCTCGCCGAACACCGCGGCGAGCGCGGCCCTCACGGCGGCGGTGGCCACGCCCCTGCCCCAGTGCGCGCGGGCCACCACGTAGCCGAGCTCCCCGCGGCACCGGTCAGCCGTGGGCTCCAGGGACACCGAGCCGACGGGGCGGGCGTCGCCGGCGAGGCAGATGGCGCGGTACCACTGGTGCGGGAGCGCGGTGTCCCGGATGTGGGCGAGCAGGGCTTCCGTCTCCGTGGACGCGAAGGGCTCCCAGCGGCAGAAGGCGGCGACCTCGGGGTCGGACGCCCATGCCATCATGGCGTCCACGTCCGAGAGGTCGAAGCAGCGCAGGGTCACCTCCGTCGCCATGGGCGCACGCTTCCCACGCGCGGGGGCAGGTGAGCGTGGAGCAGCTACAGTATAGCCACTAGATCAACGACGACGCATGAAAAAGAAACACAAATGGTGACCCGGAAGGTGGTGCCAGTCTTGGACGGCTGACAAACGAGTGGAAGAAACGGATCCAGAGCGCCTCCGGGCGGGCGGGTTGTTGTTCTCCACGACACCGTTGATGGAGGGGAGGTCTGTGGTTGATGACGATCGTAGCTAGAGCTTGGAGGCGGATGTGCAGCTGCCGGCCGGTCGTAGCCGAAGGTCCTACCGCAGCTGCACATCCTCGTCCAAACTCTAGCTAGGATCATATACGTGAATGAGTTCGTCGCACTAGTCTAAGATAGTACTCCCTCGTTCATTTTTATAAGGCCTTAAAGACATTTCAGACAATGTGCAAAATAGCCTATTTTCAGTTGTCTGAAATGACTTATAAAAGTGAACAGAGGGAGTACTATGTACCGACCAAGCTACCTAGCGTGCAGCGGTGGTAAATCAAGTATGCACGACGAGTATAAAGTTGCCAATCCCACATGCACCTTTAGAGCAAAGGAAATGCAGTGGTGGTACAACTTTGGAAATTCCAAACAATTTTTGAATCTGTGCTCATTTTTAAAAAATGCAAACATTTTTTTAATTTGTGAACAAATTTTGAAAAAGGGATTTGTTTTTGAAATCCGAAACGTTTCTGTTGAAACATAAACTCTTTTTTTACCTCTGATTTTCTGTGAAATCTCAAAACGGAAACACTTTGTTAAATTTCAAACAATATTTAAAAACATGAACATTTTTTGAAATTCATGGACATTTTTTTGAAAACATGAGCATTTTTTGAAATTACAAACAATTTATGAAGATTTTCGAACATTTTATTTAGAAAAAATCATCCTTTTGAAAATTTAAAATAAAATAGAAATAATGTAAAAGAAACAACTGGAAAAAAATGGACCTGAAGCGGTTAGCAACCTTCTAGAAGATTCCATAACCGGTCTGTTTATTAACTTGACTGAACAATTAATAAAGAAAGCAAAGTTTCACATGTCATTACGAAAATTTCTTTTCGGGTGGGTATACATGAAGCTGAATTATGACACCAATCAGTCGAGCAGCACAGTGTCGGTGGAGATGAAGCTGAAGATGAGCATGTCCTTGACGGCGCCCTTGAGCAGGCAGTACCGCCGCAGCACAGCCTCCCGCCGGAACCCGGCCTTCTCCAGCACCCGCTGCGACGCCACGTTGGCCACGTCCACCAGCGCCTCCACGCGCTGCAGCCCCTCCACCTCGCCGAACACCGCGGCCACCGCCCGCCGCACGGCCGCCGTGGCCACCCCTTTCCCCCAGTGCGCGCGCGCCAGCACGTACCCGAGCTCCGCGCGGCACGCGTCGTCCGTCGGCGACACGGAGATCGCGCCGACGGGGCGGTGGCCGTCGCCGGCGAGGCAGATGGCGCGGAACCAGGGGTGCGGGAGCACGGCGTCGCGGATGAAGGCGAGCAGGGGCTCCGTGGACTCGTACGGCTCCCAGCGGCAGGGGGCGGCCACCTGCGGGTCCGACGCCCACGCCATCATGGCGTCCACGTCGTCGAGGCTGAACCGCCGGAGCGTCACCTCCATGGCCGGCTTCTTGGCGGGCTGCGCTCCTTGGCCGGCCTGCTCCATTTTCTTTTGAGCTACGTGCTCTGGTTGGCGACGGCGAGCAGAGGTGGCCTGTGTTTATAGCTGGAATCTGTCAGAGCAAGCGCCCACTCTGTTTGACCACATCACATACAAATTGTGACTTACTGTAGGAAGGAACCTTGACAAACCAAGTTTGCCGTGAAAGTGAAACGATGGAGTGTGATTGGAAAATTCAGAGAAAAGGACAGGCAGGCAGGTATGCAAGCGTCAATGGTGATAGGGACGGCCAAGGAAGGTCGATGGAACCGAGGAAGAAGGGCGGCTACAGCCTACAGTGGAGTCAATGGTCAGCCTGACCATGACTTCAAAGCTAGCCCAAACATTTGGGGTTGTCTGGCACGCCTTAGAGCAACTCTAGCAGACCCCATATCCCCGACCCGTAAACTAACCGTCAAAATGTGGCTACGGGCCGGAAAGCCTGCCCAACCAGACCCCGCTTCTCGTCTCGGCCCGCAAAAATTTTTGGGAGGCGCGGCAAATTCCTGACCCCAACTCAAGAAAACGCAGGTTTCTCCCTCGCGGCTGCGGTGCCCTACATCACAGAGAAGCAGTTGGCGGAAGGAACATTTCAGCCACACACTCTTTCCCCCCCTCCTTCTGCTTCCACCCGCCTGCCGCCGGCGATTCCGGCCATATCTGCGGGCGGAATCGCTCCGCGGGGCCGCCCCACACCCTCCCGCGCCGAGCTGCCGCACCGCCCCTCCCGATCCGGCGAGAAGAGCCGCCCCCCGTCGCCGCCGCCGCTGGGGATCGACCACCGCCGAGCGCACCCCCCTCGTCGCCGCCCGGGATCACTCGCCACCGGTTAGTCTTTTTTGTGATTTTTGCAAGCTGTGTAGTAGATTGACGCGCCAGTGTACGTGTAGATGGAGTTGACCCCGTGCGAGAAGTTCTTGCTATCCGATTCGTCTGATTCGAATGACTCGAATGTGGAGACCATGCTTGCGACCTTTCGGCAGCAAACATTAGTCATGGCGCTTGCCGTGAAGGAGCATGAAGACGAGTACCGGAAGAGGAGGCGAGGATCTACTGTCGGGTGTCTGTGCATTCCTTGGAATCGCCATCTTGGAAACGAGATGTTGATGCAAGATTATTTTGCGAAGGATCCTACATATCCTGCACACCTCTTTCGCAGAAGGTACCGAATGCGCCGATCCCTCTTTGTGAAACTTGTTGAAGCTTGCGAGGCAAATTGCTAGTATTTTACTCAAAGAAGGAATGACGCGGGCTTAAAGGGATTTAGTGCATATCAAAAAATCTCCGCGGCTATGCGGGTGATTGCATATGGTGTTCCGGCTGACTATACCGATGAGTATCTTCGCATTGGTGAAGATAGCACAATTGAGTCTGTGCGTAGATTTGCGAAAGTGATCGTCCGTGTCTTTGGTCCCGAGTATCTTCGGGCACCAAATAAAGATGATACAAAGAAATTGATGGCAGCTAATGAGAGGAGAGGTTGACCTGGCATGCTAGGTAGGATTAATTGTATGCATTGGAATTGGAAAATTTGCCCCAGGGCTTGGCAAGGAATGTATTATGGCAAGTCTCGTGATGCAACAATTGTGCTAGAGGCCGTAGCATCCGAGGATTTATGGATTTGGCATTGCTTTTTTGGTATGCCTGGCACTCTCAATGATATCAATGTGTTGCAATGCTCTCATTTGTTTGCTAGGCTTGCTAGTGGTGATGCTCCTGCTTGCAACTACATTATCAATGGGCATGAGTACACAAAAGGGTACTATCTTGCAGATGGTATATACCCTCCTTGGTGCACATTTGTCAAGAGCATCAAAGAACCCAAAACAAAAAACAATGTGAATTTGCAAGGGTGCAAGAGGCAGCCCGAAAAGACATTGAAAGAGCATTCGGTGTTTTGCAATCTAGGTTTGCCATTATCCGTGGTCCTGCTCGTTTTGGGGATAAGAAAACCCTGAAGAACATCATGACTTGTTGTGTTATCCTGCACAATATGATTCTTGAAGATGAGAGAGGAATGAACTTAGAATTCTTTTACGATAATGTGGGTAGCCGTGTCAAACCAGCTAGAGACCCAAACCGCATTAGAGCTTTTCTTCATACATACAAGGAGATTGAAAATGCAGACACACACTTTCAACTTCAGGAAGATCTCATTGAGCACCATTGGCAAAGGGTTGGACAATGACTAATTTTTGTATTCATTTATATTTGTATTCATGACAAGTTTTGTATTACATTATTTAAGTTTGCTACGATGATTTGAATAATCATTTGTAATGCGGATGATTATTGTTTTATGTTTGATTTGAATAATTTAGTTTGTTTTTGATTGTTGAATTATGTTGGATTTGATATTTGCGGGCTGATGATATGCGGGGATGCAGCGGCGCAAAGAGCAGAACCCGCATAGCCGACCCGTAAAAAAGCATATTCCGCGAATATACTTTTTTACGGATCCGTTTGGGGGTCTGCATCTGTGCCAGCCCGCGCCGGCCCGCAAAAGCTGTTTTGCGCAAGCTGCAAACGAGTTTTGTGGGCCGGCTGGATGCGGGGTCTGCTAGAGTTGCTCTTAGAGCCAACCCGTATGTGGGAGGGATATGAAACACTACGCGTCCAAGACGCGTCTGCCATGTTGGATACGATAGGCTGGACCCATCCCCAACATGTTGGATTGTTGGAAATATGCCCTAGAGGCAATAATAAAATAGTTATTATTATATTTATTTGTTCATGATAATTGTCTATTGTTCATGCTATAATTGTGTTATCCGGAAATCGTAATACATGTGTGAATACATAGACCACAACACGTCCCTAGTGAGCCTCTAGTTGACTAGCTCGTTGATCAAAAGATAGTCATGGTTTTCTGACTATGGACATTGGATGTCATTGATAACGGGATCACATCATTAGGAGAATGATGTGATGGACAAGACTCAATCCTAAGCATAGCTTAAAGATCGTGTAGTTCATTTGCTAGAGCTTTTCCGAATGTCAAGTATCATTTCCTTAGACCATGAGATTGTGCAACTCCCGGATACCGTAGGAGTGCTTTGGGTGTGCCAAACGTCACAATGTAACTGGGTGACTATAAAGGTACACTACGGGTATCTCCGAAAGTGTCTATTGGGTTGGCACGAATCGAGACTGGGATTTGTCACTCCGTATGACGGAGAGGTATCTCTGGGTCCACTCGGTAATGCATCATCATAATGAGCTCAATGTGACCAAGTGGTTGATCACGGGATCATGCATTACGGTACGAGTAAAGTGACTTGCCGGCAACGAGATTGAACGAGGTATTGGGATACCGACGATCGAGTCTCGGGCAAGTAACGTACCGATTAACAAAGGGAATTGTATACGGGATTGATTGAATCCTCGACATCGTGGTTCATCCGATGAGATCATCGAGGAGCATGTGGGATCCAACATGGGTATCCAGATCCCGCTGTTGGTTATTGACCAGAGAGTCGTCTCGGTCATGTCTGCGTGTCTTCCGAACCCGTAGGGTCTACACACTTAAGGTTTGGTGACGCTAGGGTTGTTGAGATATTAGTATACGGTAACCCGAAAGTTGTTTGGAGTCCCGGATGAGATCCCGGACGTCACGAGGAGTTCCGGAATGGTCCGGAGGTGAAGATTTATATATAGGAAGTCAAGTTTCGGCCATCGGGAAATTTTGGGGGGTAATCGGTATTGTATTGGGACCACCGGAAGGGTCCCGGGGGTCCACCGGGTAGGGCCACCTATCCCGGAGGGCCCCATGGGCTGAAGTGGGAGGGGAACCAGCCCCTAGTGGGCTGGTGCGCCCCCATGGGCCCCCCCTGCGCCTAGGGTTGAAAACCCTAGGGGTGGGGGCGCCCCACTTGGCTTGGGGGGCACTCCACCCCTCTTGGCCGCCGCCCCCCTTGGAGATCCCATCTCCTAGGGCCGGCGCCCCCCTAGGGGTCCTATATATAGTGGGGGAGGGAGGGCAGCCGCACCCTAGCCCCTGGCGTCTCCCTCTCCCTCCCGTGACACTTCTCCCTCTCCCTGAGCTTGGTGAAGTCCTGCCGAGATCACCGTTGCTTCCACCACCACGCCGTCGTGCTGCTGGATATCCATCAACCTCTCCTTCCCCTTGCTGGATCAAGTTGGAGGAGACTTCTTCCCAACCGTACGTGTGTTGAACGCGGAGGTGTCGTCCGTTCGGCGCTAGGACATCGGTGATTTGGATCACGACGAGTACGACTCCATCAACCCCGTTCTCTTGAAAGCTTCCGCTCGCGATCTACAAGGGTATGTAGATGCACTCCCCTCTCCCTCGTTGCTAGGTGACTCCATAGATTGATCTTGGTGATGCGTAGAAAATTTTAAAATTCTGCTACGTTCCCCAACAGTGGCATCATGAGCTAGGTCTATGCGTAGTTTCTTTGCACGAGTAGAACACAAAGCAGTTGTGGGCGTCGATATTGTCAATTTACTTGCCGTTACTAGTATTATCTTGATTCGGCGGCATCGTGGGATGAAGCGTCCCGGACCGACCTTACACGTACGCTTACGTGAGACTGATTCCACCGACTGACATGCACTAGTTGCATAAGGTGGCTAGCGGGTGTCTGTCTCTCCCACTTTAGTCGGATCGGATTCGATGAAAAGGTTCCTTATGAAGGTTAAATAGAAATTGGCATATCACATTGTGGTTTTGGCGTAGGTAAGAAACGTTCTTGCTAGAAACCTATAGCAGCCACGTAAAAACTTGCAACAACAATTAGAGGACGTCTAACTTGCAACAACAAGTAGAAAGAGATTTCTCGGTTATGCTTGGTTCTGTTGATTGCATGCATTTGCAATGAAAGAATTGCCTGAAAGGTTTGCATAGACATTACCAAGGTCACTCCAGAGAGGCCACCACCGTACTTGAAGCAATGACATTAAAAGACTTGTGGATTAGGCAGACTTTCTTTGGCATGCCTCGTTCTCACAATGATATCAATATGCTCCAGCGATATCTGTTGTTCAAGAGACTTGCAATGGGCATGCTCCGAGATGCAACTACACTATCAAAAGACACAACTATACAATGGGGTGCTACCTTGCGATGGTATCTATCATCGGCCGGCGGCTTTCGTGAAGACTATATCCAAAGCCCCGAGGTAGGAAAGAATGTGTGTTTGCACAAATGCAAGAAGGTGCTAGAAATAGTGTGAAAAGGGTATTCGGTGTACTCCAAGCTCATTGGGGTATTGTTCGTGGAGCTACAATGATGCGGGAACCGAAACATTGTGGCTGATGACATGTTATGTAATCTTGTACAAGTCCGCCTCCTAGAATAAGATGTGGGGCATGTTGGGAACTTTCTAGAGATACATAGACAATTTCGAGACCAACAGGTGCACGTGCAACGGAATTATCTTGTGGAGTATATGCGGGTCCAATCTAGAAATCAATGAATTTCATGTTTGAATTATGCACTTCGAATAAGTTTTATGTCTGAATTATGTATTTTTATGTACACATTTTTTTTTTGGTATGAGGTATCCACTCACTGTTACCATGTATTATCAAATAATGGACGTGCATGTATTTGGATGAATTTGAGATTTCAAAAATGAAGGTTGTGGTTGTAAAAGAGAACATGGGGCGGACTGGCGCTGCCCATGGAGTGTCCGGACGCACCCGTGGACGTTTAGTGCATCGGATTTGACCACTTTAGTGCAATGACCAACGAGATCCCCCGTTCCCCACCGTTCATTCAAGCCATGCTGAAAAAACATTCATTCAAGCATAACGGGGTCTTGGCCTCTGCCATGTCCGATCGTACATTTACAGGCCCGTGGCCAACTCAACAGGTGTCAGGGTCCACGAACGAGAGCCCTTGCTACGACGGCGACGACGAAGGCCAGACTTCTCCTTGCTGCTCTGTTGACGTTCCCGCGGGAGTACTGAGGCGTCGGAGTGGCCTTGGATCCAGAACCTGCGTCAGATCCAGAGACAGAAAATGGCGCTCCGATTAGCTCACCGCCATGCGCTCTGATCATCTCCACGGGCCTATTCCAAAACGTTTGCAGGAGGTTCTGCTGCACGTACCTGCCGGCGTAGCGTCTGGATCGTAGGGCGTCGCCGGAGAAGACAGCGGAACGCCCATGGCTGCACGGCACAAATGGCACGACGTTATTTTCTGCACTTGTGGTGTCGTTCGTACTTGCGCAATGTGGACTCACCGTCGCACTGGCTGGCGGGCGGCGCCTGGACCCTGCACGCCGCGGGCATCTGCAGCGCGCGGGCACCGTCCAGGGCGACGCCGAGCGTGGCCGCCGTGCCGCCGAGCACCGCGCAGAGGCACTGCGGGCTGGACCGCAGCACGCCGGACACCGCCGCGCAGCACGGCTCCCCGGGCGCCGTCGCGTCGCCCGACATGTAGCCCATGCACGGCGACAGGCTCACGAGCTCCGGCATGCACCCGGAGCCCCCGCTGACCCCTGAGGGCGCCGGCGCCGGCGCCTCGGCCTGCGCCGCGCACCGGCACGCCATCAGCGCGGCCGTCACGGCCAGGGCAAGGCCGAGCAACGCGACGTTGGCGTAAGTCGTTCCCATTGGACCTGCTGTAATTCTTCCTTGTGTGTGATGAGCAAGCTGTGCGTGGCACTGGTACGCACATATCCTCTCTTATTTTGTAGCAAGAACCATTCTCTTTCTTGACACTGACAGACCATGGTCCATAATAGTAGCAATTAGTTAGGTTGGTCGCGCCGGTGAGCCCAGGCTATTTTTGCATATGCATTCGCCATTGTTCGGTCAACTTCTCGCCAAATCCTTGGACTTCGCTTTCATGGCGAGTCAGTCAGAGTCTCCAAGACAGAGAGAGCAGTGCACCTGCAAACTTTCTGGATTCATCTGGTCACAATCGTCCTAGCTACCCGACGTCCTGATCACCTAAACGCATCGGCACAAGCGGTTCGCGCAACCCCCATGACCGCGGCCACCGCCCGCCGCACGGCCGTCGTGGCCACGCCCTTGCCCCAGTGCGCGCGCGCCAGCACGTACCCGAGCTCCGCGCGGCACGCGTCGTCCGTCGGTGACACGGAGATCGCGCCGACGGGGCGGTCGTCGTCGCCGGCGAGGCAGATGGCCCGGAACCAAGGGTGCGGCAGCACGGCGTCGCGGATGAAGGCGAGCAGGGGCTCCGTGGACTCGTAGGGCTCCCAGCGGCAGGGGGCGGCCACCTGCGGGTCCGACGCCCACGCCATCATGGCGTCCACGTCGGCGAGGCTGAACCGCCGGAGCGTCACCTCCAGGGCCGGTTTCTTTGCGGACAGCGCTTCTTGGCCGCGCTCCATTTGCTGTGTGCTGCTGCTGATCGAGAGGGGGCCTTGCGATGGTGGGTAGTAAGCTCAGCGGTGCAGCTGGTGGGCTGTGTTTATAGATGGAACCAGAGTACCAGCCAGAGCAAGCGCCTGCTCTGTTTGACCACCACGGTCACACTACTAATTGTGGCTAGGAATCTTGATCGCCAAGTAAGTTTGCCGTGAGCTAAGATGCTGAGATGGTTTGTTCGTTTCTTTCTTTCAGGCTAGTTATAGTGAGAGTAACTTAGCTAGTACTTCACGCATAAGAATTGTCTGAAGTCAAGCTTCATAAAGTTTGATCATATTTATATGAAAAAATATTAATATCTACAATACTAAATTTATACAATATGAAAACTAAAATCATGACGCATCTAATGTTGTTGATTTTCACATTCTGAATGTTGGTATTTTTCTTCATAAATTCGGTCAAAGTTTACGAGGTTTGACTTCAGACAAACCTTATGTGCGAACTAAAAAGGACCGGAGGGAGTAACATAGTGCACTCAAAGAAATCTTTGCTTATGTGGCAAATAATTAATGAGAGGTGGTAACATAGCGTTTTCCAAGACAAGATGAGTCTACAAGCTAATAAATGAAGCCATATAAGATACTAGCATTATGTTACTTTGCATTATGAAGATAATAACATGACACTAGTCTAAGTTACTCCCCACTATGACTAACCTCAAAAATTTCAGACGAATTAGAGACAAGAAAAGGACAGCAAAGTGTCCAGGATGATGGATGGTTGGGGAAAGAAGGAGGAAGAAGGTGCGGGCGGCTACGTTGAAGTCAACGGTCAACATGACCGTGACATGTTAACAATCAAACAAATCAGCAGAGACTGAAAGCAACATATCTAGAGAGCTGGGGTCACAGGGATGGATGTATTCTTTTTGATACGTGATGCTCTTCATTGACTCATAGTCGGAATACAAACACCGTAAACATTGTCAGTTACATTTCTACGTGTTCTTCAGCTATTCTCTCCGTTCTGAATTACTTGTCTTAAATTTGTCTAGATATGAAGGTATCTAGCAGCTCAGAGACCCTCTTTATACTTCTTCCAGTCAAGAGATCGCTTCCTCTCCATCATGATCAGGGGTGTGATGGACGGGTTTCACATATACGCCAATTGCATGAAGATATCTCCCCCCGCGCGCGAAGAAGCCAACCATTTTGGAATTGCGTTCCACTCGGTTGCGGAACGGACTTCCTCGCCCTTCCCCGAAAGGTCCATATGTACCCTCATTGGTGACCATCGTCAGCGATGTTATAACGTTGGAATACGATCTGCCGAATCTGCCGACTGTTCCAGAAATTTCTGTCACAAATTCCGACGGCCGAAGCTTAATCTGCAGGCAAAAGGAGATGCATTACAAAGTAAATAACTTTTGCAAGTACTCCCTCCGTCCGGAAATACTTGTCTCTAGACGTATTTTAGTTCTAGATACATCCATTTTTATACATTTCTTCGACAAGTATTTTCGGACGGAGGGAGTATTACATGGCAGAAGGTTCACTATATATACACTCACCTTATGCCCATCATTGCCCTCCCATGGGCCACCCCACGGACCAACATTGTGCTCATGCCCACTATGATCAGTATATGAAAACTCAAGTACATCAACTATAACGCCACTGTAAACTGTCACGCTTTCCAGACGGTGGGGTGCGACTGTGATGTCGTAAGCCGTTCCTCCATTTCCTCCCCAAGGCCCAAGCTTAGTAGCCACGGGCTCCTGAGACTGCACTCCAAGCAAGAAAAGGTTGAAAGGAAAATTTAGAAGAGAAAATAATAATAAGATGAGCTATATAGCTAGAGAAACAAATACCTCCTCCTGCTCTTCTCCTGGACAAGAGACCACCTCCTCTCCATCATGATCGGTGGTGTGACTGATGCGACTCACATACACGCCAATTGCATCGAGATGGCTCCCTGCGCGCGCAAAGAAGCCAACAATGTTGGAATTTCTTTCCATTGGGACGCGGAATCGACTTCCTCCTCCGCGCCCGAAAGGTCCATATCTATCCTGATTGGTGACCAGTGCCAGCGATGTTATAACATTGTTGGAGTGAGTTCTGAAAAATGTGCCGATTGTTCCAGCCATTTCCATCAGAAACTCCGATGGCTGAAGCTTAATCTGCAGGCACATAAAAACGCATTACTAAGTAAAATACTTTTGCAAGTATTGCTTGCACAAGGTTTACTACACACTCACCGTATACCCATCACCGCTCATTGAACCACCCCACTGACCAACATTGCGCTGATGTCCACTATGATCAGTATATGAGAACTTAAGTTGATCAACTATAATGCCACTGTAAATTGTCACACTTTTCAGACGGTGGGGTGTTACTGTGATGTCATAAGCCATTCCTCCATTTCCACCCCAAGGCCCAAGCCTAGTAACTACTGGCTCCTGGGACTGCAATCCAAGCAAGAAAAGGTTGAAAAGAAATTTTAGTAAAAATAATAAGATAAGATATATCTCTATAGTAATAAGCACCTTGTCCTGCTCTTCTCCTTCTTTCAGTTCATGGATAACATCCTCTATAGTAGGCCTATTGCCTTTATCAGCATCCACACAATTTACTGCTATTTTGATGCATCTCTTGACTTGTCGACAATCTACTTCAGCAATCCTTTTCCTCCAATTCTTGTTTACCTACACAAACGAATTACAATCATGATATACTGTTGTTGGAGTAGTATATATAATGTATATTGCATTCTGTTCATCAAAATGAATTCGTGGTGCAGAGAAATAGCTTCTCGTACATGCTGAATAAATTCTTCAGAAGACGACATATCTGCATATTTGAAACGGCCCAGAGGTCCCGCAATTATCTCTATGATTATCACACCTAAGCTGAATATGTCATACTTTTCGGAGATTTGGCGCTTTTGTATGTACTCTGGTGGCATGTAGGCCCTGCATGATGGCACACGCAATAGTTTTCATACAGAGATAGTAAAATAAGCTGATCATTTCTCATGGGTTATCAACTTACAGTGTTCCAGCAAGTATTTTTGTGGTAAAGGTTTTTGTTGAAGCAAAGAGTCTTGACAAACCAAAATCTCCTATTTTTGGCATCATTTCCTCATCTAACAATATGTTCGCAGGCTTCAAGCCAAGATGGTACATAGGGTCATTCGATCCCTTGTGAAGGTAATTTAATCCTTCACAGATTCCCTTAATTATTTTGTAACGTGTGTGCCAATCAAGTCCAGAAAATTCATCTGTAGAAGTAAGCACCAAGTGTGATACAAAGAACAAGTAAATTTAGAGGTAATTTTCCTTTACATGCAAAAATAATAGTCTGAGCAGAGCATGTTCATACCAGAAAGATGCCTATCAAGGCTACCACCCCGCAAGTATTCGAAGCAGAGAGCTCTTTCTTCTACTCTAGCAAAAACATATTCTCCTTTGAGTTCATGATGTATATGGCGTATCTCATAGCAGTAGCCAACTAATCGGATGATATTCTGATGTTGGACCCTCATGAGGTTATTAAATTCATGCTTGAATTGCTCATCATTAAGTCCTGGCATGTAATGGAGCTTCTTCACAGCGATCTCTTGCCCGTTATCCAACACCCCCTGTTGAAATTCTCTTGTCAACAAATGAGTATCATTCAAAAAATATAAGCGCTATATTGATCATACCTTGTATACTTCTCCGAACCCACCAGTGCCAACCTTGTGCTCCTCGGAGAATCCATTCGTAACTTCTTCTAATAATGAATACTTCAGATCCTTTGGTTCCAGATGTAAGTTCTCCATGATATACTATGTCAGTATATCTGTTATCTTCAACCCTTTATGAAATAGAATTACTGAGCAAGAAAAGGCATATCAAGATAAAGCTAAAATAAAGACTAGTAGATATTTTCTCGAAAGAAGATTCAAATTTACGGTATATGCGCTAAGATTGACTATTTAAAAAATGGCAAGCATAAAACGAAATGTTAGATATGTTCTTCAGCATCATAATCATCATATTGAGTTTTTTTGTTGTTGCGATAAAGCCCCTAGATCTCTTAATAAGATTCAAAAGCACTAGCAGAAAGCACCTTAGGTATTATAAAAATTACACCCAGGTCATCGGATCGGACCACCACCCAACACCAACTGCCGCCGGGAGGAGCGGCGGCTCGGCCCTCCCTCGCCGGAGCCAGCCACACCTTGCAGAAGCGGACAGCTGGGAAGTCTTGGAGCTACGATCCCCCAGGAGCAACGCCCAGCGGAGAATCCCATCGCCTTTGAAGCCAAATCAAGATCCAGAAACCGAAGGAGCAGTCTGCGCACCCCCACCAGCTTCACGGCGGTGCCAAAGCCACCACGGCAACGGCATCGAAGGAGAAGCCGAGGGACAAAAGGCCCCAATAGCACCAGCGCCTTCGACTCCCCAATCCGGAGAGGCTTTATTAAGTTTAATGACGACCAACATGGTCTCTGGATCTAACTAACTAGTACAGGAATCACAAGTGAAAGCAACTGCAGGAAAGCACTGACCGGGAGAGGCCTGTAGGCTGTAGGCTTGCTTGATCCCCCTGGCTGGAGATGTCGAGATAGTACTATATATGTGATGTCGATGTAGATGGATCATGCAAAATTTGCAGGGTTTAGCTTGGAGCAGGCTTGACATATACGAGTAGTATGTGACAGATTGTAGCACTCCACAGCTCACACCACCCGTCTCTTTTTATAGCCTTTTTTCTTTTCTTTCTGCGATGACTTTGTACTTCCTCCACTCCCTGGTGTGGTGTAAAAGACGCTCTTATATTATGAGACGGAGGGAGTAGTTTACAAGTAAATGACACACTTGCAATATTGAGAAATGTTACCTCTTCTGCACAAGGGGGAAGGGAGCAGGTACAATGCACGAGCGGAAGGATGGCTTGGCCGCGTGCTCACATCACATGCATGGGAGAGTATTTTCGTTTGACAGCTCTTTCAATGTGATGTTACTTTCTTGATGATTAGATTGATCAGGACCAATTGCAACATGGTGCGTAACATATAGTACTAGTATGTGCTACTAGTTGCGAGGTCTGCTTCCACGAAATCACTCGTTCGCCGTCGCTTAGTTGCGTCGTCGCCAGCGCATTGTCTTTCTTGTAAACGCTCGTTGGATAGATGTGCCTCGGACAGGGACATGTCTACGTTTATATATGACAAAAAAAAAAAATGAGACATACGCGTTACATGCATAGGGAACGAAAGGTCCGCCATGAAAGTAAAAAGGATTTGACAGGGACATATCTGAGCGTTATAAATAAGAGAGAAAAAAATATGTTTTTCACCACTCAAGTTCCCGAGAAGTCTACATGGTCCCTCTAGAATTTTTCAGCGACATTTGCTCTCTCAGCGAGACAAATTTAGTCCAAAACCAGATTTAGAGAGGCAAAGCAGCCACCTGTCCTCTTTTATCTCTATCTTCTCCAGCTGTGTTAACTACATGGGCTTGCCGCTAAGAAAAACCGAAAATCCATGAGCGCTACCATCGGCACCCAACCATCCATCTGAGCCATCGCCGCGTGCCACCGCGCCATCCACCTGCCCCTATCCCTGTCTGTGCGCTATTGGGCACCTGCGTCGCACCGCCCCCCCATCTGAGTTACTTTGTATTTTTTTGAATTCCAGATCCAAATAAGTGTATCTATAATTGTTATGAGCATGAATAAAGTTACAGGTGTTTCAAAAAAAAAAACCTAGTTTTTCTCCATTGTTTTTTGACACGTTTCGATTCAAATTTTTTCTCTCACGTCTCCTTAGCCTCCCACATGCCCACGTTTTCCCAAAGCCCTCCTAGCTGAGGTCAAAGGGCTTACAACAAGCCCAAAAAACAACTAGCCAACGCACAATTTTCTCTTCAAATGTTAAAGAAACATTGCTATTTGACCATCGGTGCACATTATTAGTATGCCATTTACACATAAGTGGATTTTTTCCAATGTTAAAATATTCCCATGGTGTTTGTGCGTATATTATCATACGTGGGTGCACAAGTTTGATTCTTGTTGAGGCACATATTTGCTTTCGCGAGAGACACAACTAAAGAAAAAACACATTTTTTCTTCCATGAGATGAACAAGTTTGCTTTTTGTGGAGGCACGGGTTTGCTTCCATAAGAGGCACATATTTGCTTCTCGTGGAAGCACAGATTCGCAGTTGTGTCTCTCGAAAAGAGAAAAAATATATATGGTTTTTGCTTCAACGAGAGGCACGGGTTTGCTTCTTGTGGAGGCACAGGTTTTCTTCCGCAAGAGGCTCAGCTGTGCCTCTAAAAAACATATTTTTTTTCATGAGTGGCACCTATTTGCTTCTCGTGGAGGCAAAAATTTGCTTCCGCGGGAACCATAGTTGTGCCTCTCAGAAAAGGAAAAGAAGTGAAAAAACACGTATTTTCGGCTATGTTTTTTCCGAGTTTTTCGGTGGAAAAAGTTTCGTTGAAACCTATTAACATGAATCTAGTTTTGAATCTTGACGCTGAAAGATTGAGGATGCCGCCTAGAGAGGGGGGGGGGGTGAATATGCGCTTTAAAATAATTATGATATAGACTTGAACAAATGCGGAATAAACCTAGCGGTTAATTTGCCAAGCACAAAACCTAAAACAACTAGGCTCACCTATGTGCACCAACAACTTATGCTAAGCACGATAAGCAACTATGTGATAGCAAGAAATATGACAAAGAACAATATGTCTATCACAAAGTAAAGTGCATAAGTAAAGGGTTCGGGTAAGAGATAACCGAGGCACGCAGAGACGACGATGTATCCCGAAGTTCACACCCTTGCGGATGATAATCTCCGTTTGGAGCGGTGTGGAGGCACAATGCTCCCCAAGAAGCCACTAGGGCCACCGTAATCTCCTCACGCCCTCGCACAATGCAAGATGTCGTGATTCCACTAAGGGACCCTTGAGGGCGGTCACCGAACCCGTACAAATGGCAACCCTTGGGGGCGGTCACCGAACCCGTACACTTTGGCAACCCTTGGGGGCGGTCACCGAAACCCGTCAAATTGCCCGGGGCGATCTCCACAACCTAATTGGAGACCCCGATGTTTGCCCGGAGCTTTACACCATAATGATTGAGCTCCGAACACCACCAACCATCTAGGGCGCCCAAGCACCCAAGAGGAACAAGCTCAAGGGCACCAAGCACCCAAGAGTAATAAGCTTCTCAACTTGTACCTTCCACGTATCACCGTGGAGAACTCAAACCGATGCACCAAATGCAATGGCAAGGGCACACGGAGTGCCCAAGTCCTTCTCTCTCAAATCCCACTGAAGCAACTAATGTTAGGAAGGAAAATGAAAGGAAGAATAAGAAGGAGAACACCAAAAACTCCAAGATCTAGATCCAAGGGGTTCCCCTCACATAGAGGAGAAAGGGATTGATGGAAATGTGGATCTAGATCTCCTCTCTCTTTTCCCTCAAAAACTAGCAAGAATCCATGAAGGGATTGAGAGTTAGCAAGCTCGGAGAAGGTCAACAATGGAGGAAGAATACAAGCTTAAGAGATAAGGTTCAATGGGGAAGAAGACCCCTTTTATAGGACCTCCTGAATCCAACCGTTATGTGCTCAGGTCGTGCACAAGCGGTACTACCGCTTGGAGGAGCGGTACTACCGCTTAACACAGTCAAAACAACCCAACGAGAGAGAAACACACGAGTTGAAGTTCTGCCAGAGAGGTAGTACCGCTCTGGGGAGAGATAGTACCGCTTACCACTTATAAGAGGTACTACCGCTCAGGAGGAGAGGTAGTACCGCTTACCACTAATAAGAGGTACTACCGCTCGGGTGGAGAGATAGTACCGCTTACCGCTTATAGGAGGTACTACCGCTCTACTATTGCTCTACTACCGCGAAATCTGACACGAAAAGATGCATCCCCAGAAGCAGCGGTACTACGCGCGGCACAGGGCCGCGGTACTGCCGCTTACAAGCGGTACTACAGCTCTAGAGAGCAGTACTACCGCTTGAGGCTTTCAGGAACACAACAGAGAAAACAGAGGATGCAATAAAGCCTAAACTGCCACAACTTCTGCTTATGAACTCCGAATTGAGCAAACTCAAACTTGTTGGATAGAAGACGACGAGTAGCATCCAACATCGGCTGATTATAGTAAGAAGTGGCAGGGGAGGTATGCCTAACAAATAGAGGAGAGAAACCTCCAACAGAAAAGAACCGACATAACCTCCAACATCGAAAACATCATAGAAGATGCACATGAACTCCGTTTTCGACGAACTCGAGCTTGTCAAGAAGAAGACCACAAGCTCTAAAACTCACAATGAGAAACACCAAACACGAACCAAGAAATATGATGCAAGGATGCAATGGTTTGAGCTCTCTACGAACAATATGATCAAGCTACTCATCGAGAGCCCCCCTTGATAGTACGGCAATCGATCCAATAACCCAGTCTCCCAACTACCACTATGAGACCGGTAAAATAAAAAACCTATCAAGGGCAAACTTTTGTATTGCACATAGTCCACTTGAGCTAGATGATGACGATCTTGACTTCCTCAAGTTGGACCACCTTTCTTGATTGTGTTGGCTCGATGAAAACTAGTTGATTGCTCCCCCATACTCCACTATGGGTGAGCCACTCTTCGGTACATCTTCATAAATCCATTGTTACCATAATGGACGGCAAGCTTCAAGCATTTGATCTCATCATGATGCTCCACTTGTACTTGCACATCGCAACCTAACCCCACAAAGAACTCTCATGAAAACCATGGGTTAGCAAACAGAGCGTAATGGACAATGCTTACCATACCATGGGATCACTTGATCCCTTGGTACATCTTGTACGCTTTGTGTGTTGATCAACTTGATTCACTCTTGACTTGGCCTTAATCAACCTTGATTCTTTTCAACCCTCGTCATTTGGATGATGTCTTGAAGGTAAACATGAATGATCACACAATCTTCTTCTTCAAGACATACTTGCAATAAGCTCAACTCTCACATGACCAATCTTTGGATAATTCCTTAATAACACCTTGATCACCACATAAACTCCTTGAAACCAACACATGGATTTCAAAAAATTCCTATGGACAAATCCTTCAAATAAAACTCAAGGCAACCATTGGTCCATAGAGATTGTCATCAATTACCAAAACCAAACATGGGGGCACCGCATGTTCTTTCAGACGTGAGAAATCCAATGATAAAAACATTTCAAGATTTGGATGCACGGTTTAAGAGATAAAACATTTTGAAAAATAAATCTACCAATAAAGGGAAAATCCTAGGTTACCACCTGACCATCCCTAAGTTCACTGAAAAAGTCCCCTTGGCGACAGATAAGTTCACTAAAAAAGTCCCCTTAACTAGGGATTTCGGATTCCATCCCATTTCCTATTTCGCATCCTCAGCGTTGGTTACAGGTTAATCTACAAACCGACGCACACACCCCCTTGGGATCAGGTTTGACCCATTTATGTTTTTTTTCTTCGTTTCTTCAAACTTCAAAAAATGGGCGTACACGGGACTGGAACTCTCAACTTACTGAACCCGTGATAACCAACATGTACACCTCACCTTGCCGGCTTAAGTACATTTTTTCTTGTTTCTGTGGTGTGTCAGCTGTACTGATGTTCAAAAAAAAAACTTGTAAAACTAAAAAGAGGCCCCTCATTTTTCTTTTGTTGGTTTTCTTTTGGTTTTTACTCGGTTTTTCATATAATATTTCTTTACCCCATTTTCTTTTTTCCTTTTAAAAATGTGTGAACCTTTTTCAAGTTTCACAAATATTTTTTTGAATCCGTGAAACCTTTTTCAGTTCTTTGCTAACTTTCCGGTGACTTTTTTCATATCATGAACTTTTGTTTAGCTCTTGCAACTTTTTTAGTGAACCTTTTTTCAAAATCCGTGATTATTGTTTCAAAATCAATGAAAATTTTCCAAACACATGATTTTTTTTAAAACGGATGAACTTTTTTAAAATCAAGATTTATTTAATACAATATCCGTGAACCTTTTTGTTATCATTTGTTTTCAAATCCTGAACTTTTCTTGAATTTGTTCATGGTCTTTTTTTGAATCGTCGATCTTTTACAGAGAAGCTGGGGTTCTTTGGGCCGGCCCAGGCGAGTAGGCATATGCTACCGGTGCACCGGATACCATACAACATTTTAAAAAATCTGGAAAAATCTAGCACGTTGACACAACATCAATGTATGTTGTTACAAAATTTCGTATCAAAATTTAAAAATTTCTTGAGATACAAAAATGACAAATTTGGCATCAGTCCCATAATGGGTAAAATCTAAAGCCCAACTTATGTTATGTACTATTCAATGTTGAATTTGTCATTTTTGTTTTCCAAGCTATGTTTTGAATTTTAACTTAAATTTTATGGCAACCTACATGATCTTGTGTGAATGTACTAAAATGTTTTTAGAATATTTCAAAATATGCAACATTAGTTCGGTGCACCGGTAGCACCACAAGTAGCGATGCACCAAATATTCTCCCCTAGGCTGGGTTCGTTCCCTCTATAAAAAAAAACTAGCTGGTTTCATCCAGGAAACTCGATTCCTTGTTACTGGTTTGACCAAGATCTGCCGTTGACCCATCAATTTTCAAAAAAATTATTCATGAATTTGGAATAATTCATGGCTGTCAACAAAAGTCCGCGGATTTGAAAAAGGTTCACGAACTCAAAAGAGTTCACGTGCGTGGATTTTTTTAAAAAGATCACAAAGTTGAAAAAGTAAAGAAAAGTTTGTGGGATTTATAAAAAGTTCGAGCATATGAAAAAATTCACGAGTTCAAAAAAAGTTCACGCATTTGAAAAAAGTTCATGATGTATTTGAAAAAAAATCACCTGTTACATGGTTTTGAATTGTTTTTCAAAATTCTGAGGAAAACAATTCAGAAAATTGGGATGAAAATGTTCGTGGATTTTTAAAAAGTTCATGTTTTGAAAAAATTCACAAGCACTAAAAAGTTCTCGCATTTGAAAAACATTTGTGCATTTGAAAAAAATTCATGAATTGAAAAAATCATGAGTTTGAAAAAATTCATGAATTGTACTGCTCACCTCCTAGGAGGATTGTTCTACCTTTTCCATGAAATGAAATGCAAAGGTCCTTTGCGTTTTCTCGAAAAAATAAATCATGAGTTTGAAAAAGTTTTCGAATTTGATAGAAGTTCAAGCATGTAAAAAGACTAAATAACAAATACAATGGAAAATAAAATAAAGGTAAAAGAAAATGATAAAATAAAAAATTGAATAAAAACCATCCAAAAAACATAAAAAGGAAAAAAAAAGACCGCCGGAAGCTTCCAGACGCTTCTCAAGACCGGTCCAAGG
The DNA here is from genome assembly GCF_002162155.2 of Triticum dicoccoides. Classification (NCBI taxonomy): domain Eukaryota; kingdom Viridiplantae; phylum Streptophyta; class Magnoliopsida; order Poales; family Poaceae; genus Triticum; species Triticum dicoccoides. The sequence goes on along the minus strand of NC_041388.1, from coordinate 624,171,255 downwards.
AAGCTTCTGTGAGATTCCCAAAGCCGGGAGTGGGTGGAAGGTTCTCACTCGTGCTTATATTAAATATATGATGAGACCCTCCATTTTCATTGAATCTTAACTGGCCTCAGCCTTTGCCATGCAGGAGTAATTTACAGGCCCGGGACCGATTCAAAAGATCTCAGGAACCAGTGTCAGAGCGATTGCTACAACGGCGACGGCAAAGGCCAGAGTTCTTCTTCCTGCTCCGTTGACGTTCCCGTGGGAGTACTGAGGTGTTGGAGTGGCCTTCGATCCAGACCCTGCGTCCGTCAGAAAATGATGCCCCCATGAGCTCCACGTAAATTCCACGGCCTGTGTACAGAATATTTGGAGGAGGTTCTGCATGCACGTACCTGCAGGGGTCACGTCGGGATCGTAGGGCGTCGCCGGAGAAGACATCGGAGCTCCCATGGCTGCACAAATGGCACGACGTTATTGTCCACCCGTGGTGTTTCGCAGTAGATTTTCCAGACCACTCCTTTCTGAGCTATTGGAAGTTACCGTCGCACTGGCTGGCGGGCGGGGCCTGGACCTTGCACGCCGCGGGCATCTGCAGCGCGCGGGCGCCGTCCACGGCCACGCCGAGCGTGGCCGCCGTGCCGCCAAGCACCGCGCAGAGGCACCGCGGGCTGGACCGCAGCACGCCGGACACCGCCGCGCAGCACGGCTCCCCGGGCGCCGTCGCGTTGCCTGACATGTAGCCCATGCACGGCGACAGGCTCACGAGCTCCGGCATGCACCCAGAGCCGCCGCCGCCACCAGATGGAGCCGGCGCCGGCGCCTGCGCCGCGCACTGGCACGCCAGCAGCGCGGCCGCCACGGCCAGGACAAGGCCGAGCAACGCGACGTTGGCGTAAGTCGCTCCCATTGGACCTGCTGTAATTCTTCCTTGTGTGTGATGAGCAAGCTGTGCGTGGCACTGGTACGCACATATCCTCTCTTATTTTGTAGCAAGAACCATTCTCTTTCTTGACACTGACAGACCATGGTCCATAATAGTAGCAATTAGTTAGGTTGGTCGCGCCGGTGAGCCCAGGCTATTTTTGCATATGCATTCGCCATTGTTCGGTCAACTTCTCGCCAAATCCTTGGACTTCGCTTTCATGGCGAGTCAGTCAGAGTCTCCAAGACAGAGAGAGCAGTGCACCTGCAAACTTTCTGGATTCATCTGGTCACAATCGTCCTAGCTACCCGACGTCCTGATCACCTAAACGCATCGGCACAAGCGGTTCGCGCAACCACCATGGCCAAACGCTCATCTACCACCTGAAACATTCTTAACCACACTAGTTTACACACACGACACCCACCATCACCCACATGCATATATAAGCAGCGGAACCGTGCGGGATCCTGCACAGTTTAATTTGTCATTCAAAAACTGTGGTGCATTTCAGTTGTATGATCGGGCTATGACACGTGACGGTGCGATGGGCGCGGCGGCGGCGATGGTGCTGGTGCTGGCCGTGCTTCCGGCGGCGGTGTCGGGGCAGGCGGGGGTGGCGACGTCGTGCACGGCGTCGCTGATCAGCACCTTCACGCCGTGCCTCAACTTCGTGACGGGGAGCACCAACGGCGGGGGCTCGCCGACGCAGCAGTGCTGCAGGGCGGTGGCCGGGGTGGTCCGCACGGGCGCCGACTGCGCCTGCCTCATCCTCACCGGCAACGTGCCCTTCGGCCTCCCCATCAACCGCACCCTCGCCATCTCCCTCCCCAGGGTCTGCAAGTCGCTGTCCGTCCCGCTCGTCTGCAGAGGTCCGTTTCTACTTACAACGATTTATTTTCAGTTTTTTTACTGCACAATTTGAACTCTGATTAACCAACCAAGTCTTGTGATCTGCAGATACAGCGACGCAAATCCCAGCTCCAGGTAACTTTAATCCTCCCTGACCATTGTCATATTACTGACTACTGAGTGTACATTACTGAAGCTAATTAACACTGAACAATGAACTTGCAGGGCCCATTGCATTTGCCCCGGCGCTGCCTCCTCTGCGTAAGTATCTTCAACGATCTTCTGCTCCTACCGCACCGAAGCTGCAAATTAATCTGTTGGTCTGAACAAACGTCTTGCAATTCTGCAGCAGCGTTGCCACCGGAGTCGTCGGTGGATGAGACGGCGACGTCGCCGGCGGTGGAAGCGCCGCCGGTCATGCAGGGGCAGAGGCCGGTGGTGGTGCCCAGCTCGGCGTGGAGGGGCGCCGGTGCTCCCTCCGTTCTGCTGCTTGCAGTCGCATCCATTTTGGCTCTGATTTCTTAGGTTGTGCATGTGGACTTGTAGGGTACTTATCTCCGAGACAATGGCTGGATTTCACCGCTAAAATAGATATGTTTGTGTTGATGGCTTTGGGCTCACCGTGTAAGAATTTTTTACGTGTGGGATCAACATGATGTGATTATGGAACACGTCTTTTCTTGAATGTGTTGTACTAGGCTGGATGGATCTTTTGATGCCTTCTTCAAATCACATCACATCACATATCCAACGCTACGGATTTCTATAATGAAAAGCTTTATCTGCAAATGTGAAAAGGAGTGTAGATATCTTTTTACAAAATTGTCGTAGTTTCCTTCCTATCCGTCAGATATAGATCGGACGGCATATATTGCAGGATGACAGGCACACCATCATCATCAACTCTGTTTTTATAAGAGTTGAGATAACGGCTGGGGAAGTGCCCTTCTTCTTAGCTCAAGCTCAAATGAGTTCGGTATGAACGAAAAAAGGAATCTACCCCCGCATCTTCTTCACAGGGACGGCTCAGGGGAAACCTACCTGTCCTCTTCGTCGGCCCCTCTTCCACCCCCCCTCCCCGTTGTCAGCATAGGTCACTGGGGAAAGCCCGCCGATGGCGGCATGACATGTCTTCTCGCGCGGATCTGAGTCTTCCCCGCGCGGTTGGATGCAAACTATGGACGATGGCGTGATGCAGAGGGATGATTGTGCAGCGGTAGCGGTCGCACATCGAATGTAGTTGTTGAGATCGCGGAAAAGTGGTGGTGATAACTCATGTGTGACTTCGATGGTGGTGCTACGGGCACCCAGTCTTGAGCTCCAAGGTAAAAGCCTAGGTCTAATCCAAGCTGATTATACATGGCAATGGCGAAGTTTTTTTTTGCGTCGGTACCTTATTGAAGGCATTGCACAGATATGCTTGAACTGATTCTTGATGGTGAAAACCTAGATTCTTGCCTTGATGGTTGGATCTGATGACAATGACGCAACGTCTCTCCTTTCTTAAAAACGTTGATGTTAAAGAACTTCGTCAGCCGCGTGGTGTCATGAGATGATTGATACGAATTTGTTTTGCAACAATCATCCGAAATTTTCACATGCATCAAATTTTCATGATGTAATCACATTCATGGAGGTGTGGGCCAAACAAATTTAACGTATGAGGTGTGCAGACAATAAACAAAAACCTCCACCAATGTGATTCCATCACGAAATTTTGCACACATAATTTCTCAATTTTGTTGCAAATTCAGATTTTTTTTGTATTCTACTATTCATCCGAGATTAGATAGTCTGTGTCCCAACAGTTCATCTACTTCGATGTGTCATCAGATTTATATCTAGAAGGCACCGCGTCAGTTGGTAGCACGTGCTATCCGTCACGCCTAAGAGCAACTATCTAGGAGAGTCGTCATATGGTCAGCCTCCATAACACATATGAAGCATGCTCACTATGGATATAGATGTTGTGCAGCCAAGACGTAAACTCAGATTCGTCAAAGGCAACATCCATACTTTTCTTGCATGTAGATCTAGTTTGTCATTGATTGCAATGGTTCATCTTAAAAAATAAAAGAATGCAAAACACATTTTGTTCAATTTGACTTTATTTCAAAAAAATTGGGCAAAAATTAGTCACAACGTGACTTACATTGATGAACATCTAATACTTAGTTCAACATAGCCTAATTGACCTGCAAAAACAAACTATAGACTAATTAGCTAACAGTTATGACAATTGGATCTGACGGTAGGGCCTAGTTGCAGCCACCACATGGATTGCTTGATGACCAGGATGAAACAACACAGCAGGGTCAAACAGAAAAGATGTCGTTGGCTCTGGCAAGTGATGGCCGGCTGCGTCGGTAAGAGTTGGTGCAACATAGGGTAATAGAGTAACAGAGTAACAGAGTTGGGAATTGGTGAAGAAGCCGAAGGGGCAACAACCCCTCCCTATTCTTTGGCAGAGCAAACACGTCGACAAAGGACTAACCACCGTCAAATGAATCTCCCGGGATAATCGAGGCCTTTGGTGGGGTAGTCCAGCGTACCCGACGCCGGTAAGGCTTGGCCATCCCTAACCTGAGCGAAATTTGGGCCCAGATTTGAAGGAAATATGCCCTAGAGGCAATAAAAAAGTTATTATGTATTTCCTTATATCATGATAAATGTTTATTATTCATACTAGAATTGTATTAACCGGAAACATAATACACGTGTGAATACATGGACAAACAGATTGTCACTAGTATGCCTCTACTTGAGTAGCTCGTTGATCAAAGATGATTATGTTTCCTAACCATAGACATGAGTTGTCATTTGATTAACGGGGTCACATCATTACGACAATGATGTGATTGACATGACCCATTCCGTTAGCTTAGCACCCGATCGTTTAGTATTCTGCTATTGCTTTCTTCATGACTTATACATGTTCCTATGACTATGAGATTATGCAACTCCCGTTTACCGGAGGAACACTTTGTGTGCTACCAAACGTTACAACGTAATTGGGTGATTATAAAGGTGCTCTATAGGTGTCTCCAAATGTACTTGTTGGGTTGGCATATTTCGAGATTAGGATTTGTCACTCCGAATATCGGAGAGGTATCTGTGGGCCCTCTCGGTAATGCACATCACTTAAGCCTTGCAAGCATTGCTACTAATGAGTTAGTTGCGGGTGTTGGGGAACGTAGCAGAAATTCAAAATTTTCTACGCATCACCAAGATCAATCTATGGAGTAATCTAGCAACGAGGGGAAGGAGAGTGCGTCTACATACCCTTGTAGATCGCTAAGCGGAAGCGTTCAAGTGAACAGGGTTGATGGAGTCATACTCGTCGTGATCCAACCTAGTGCCGAACGGATGGCACCTCCGTGTTCAACACACGTACAGCCCGGTGACGTCTCCTACGCCTTGATCCAGCAAGGGGAGAAGGAGAGGTTGGGGAAGACTCCATCCAGCAGCAGCACGACGGAGTGGTGGTGGTGGAGGAGCGCGGGACTCCAGCAGGGCTTCGCCAAGCACTACGAGAGACGAGGAGGGAGAGGGGTAGGGCTGCGCCAAGAAGGAGAGGAACTCGTGTCTCTGGCACCCCAAAACCTCAAGTATATATATAGGGGGAGGGGAAGGGCTGCGCCCCCACCTAGGTTTCCACCCCTAGGGGTGGCGGACAGCCCTAGATCCCATCTAGGGGGGCGGCCAAGGGGGGAGAGAGGGGGGCGCACCACTAGGTGGGCCTTAGGCCCATCTGAGCCTAGGGTTTGCGCCCTTCCACTCTCCCTTGCGCCTTGGGCCTTGGTGGGGGGCGCACCAGCCCACCTGGGGCTGGTCCCCTCCCACACATGGCCCATGCAGCCCTCCGGGGCTGGTGGCCCCACTTGGGGGACCTCTGGGACCCTCCTGGTGGTCCCGGTACATTACTGATAAAACCAGAAACTTTTCCGGCGACCAAAACAGGACTTCCCATATATAAATATTTACCTCTGGACCATTCTGGAACTCCTCGTGACGTCCGGGATCTCATCCGGGACTCCGAACAACATTCGGTAACCATGTATATCTATTCCCTATAACCCTAGCGTCATCGAACCTTAAGTGTGTAGACCCTACGAGTTCGAGAACCATGCAGACATGACCGAGATGTTCTCCGGTCAATAACCAACAGCAGGATCTGGATACCCATGTTGGTTCCCACATGTTCCACGATGATCTCATCGGATGAACCACGATGTCGAGGATTCGATCAATCCCGTATACAATTCCCTTTGTCTAGCAGTGTTGTACTTGCCCTAGATTCGATCGTCGGTATCCCGATACCTTGTTCAATCTCGTTACCGGCAAGTCTCTTTACTCGTTCCGTAACACATCATCCCGTGATCAACTCCTTGGTCACATTGTGCACATTATGATGATGTCCTACCGAGTGGGCCCAGAGATACCTCTCCATTTACACGGAGTGACAAATCCCAGTCTCGATTCGTGCCAACCCAACAGACACTTTCGGAGATACCTGTAGTGTACCTTTATAGCCACCCAGTTACGTTGTGACGTTTGGCACACCCAAAGTATTCCTACGGTATCCGGGAGTTGCACAATCTCATGGTCTAAGGAAATGATACTTGACATTAGAAAAGCTTTAGCATACGAACTACACGATCTTTGTGCTAGGCTTAGGATTGGGTCTTGTCCATCACATCATTCTCCTAATGATGTGATCCCGTTATCAACGACATCCAATGTCCATGGTCAGGAAACCGTAACCATCTATTGATCAACGAGCTAGTCAACTAGAGGCTTACTAGGGACATGGTGTTGTCTATGTATCCACACATGTATCTGAGTTTCCTATCAATACAATTCTAGCATGGATAATAAACGATTATCATGAACAAGGAAATATAATAATAATAATCAATTTATTATTGCCTCTAGGGCATATTTCCAACAGTCTCCCACTTGCACTAGAGTCAATAATCTAGTTCATATTGCTATGTGATTAACACTCAAGGTCACATCCCCATGTGACTAACACCCAAAGAGTTCTGGGTTTGATCATGTTATGCTTGTGAGAGAGGTTTCAGTCAATGGGTCTGCAACATTCAGATCCGTATGTACTTCGCAAATTTCTATGTCATCTTGTAGCTGCAACTACTACGCTATATTTGGAGCCATTTCAAATAACTGTTCTACTTGGAGCTGTTCTAAATTGTTGCTCCATTATACGTATCCGGTATCTCTACTCAGAGCTATCCGGATAGGTGTTAAGCTTGCATCGACGTAACGCTTTACGTCAAACTCTTTATCACCTCCATAACCGAGAAACATATCCTTATTCCTCTAAGGATAATTTAGACCGCTATCTGGTGATCTACTCCTAGATTACCTTTGTACCCTCTTGCCAAATATGCGGCAAGGCACACATCAGGTGTGGTACTCAGCATGGCATACCGTATAGAGCCTATGACAAAAGCATAGGGGACGACCTTCGTCCTTCCTCTTTCTTCTGCCGTGGTCGAGCTTTAAGTCTTAACTTCATACCTTACAACTCAGGCAAGAACTCCTCCTTTGACTGATCCATCTTGAACACCTTCAAGATCATGTCAAGGTATGTGCTCATTTGAAAGTACCATTAAGCGTTTTGATCTATCCTTATAGATCTTGATGCTCAATGTTCAAGTAGCTTAATCCAGGCTTTCCATTGAAAAACACTTTCCAAATAACCCTGTATGCTTTCCAAAAATTCTACGTCATTTCTGATCAACAATATGTCAACAACATATATTCATCAGAAATTTTATAGTGCTCCCACTCACTTCTTTGGAAATACAAGTTTCTCATAAACTTTGTATACACCCAAAACTTTGATCATCTCATCAAAGCATACATTCCAACTCCGAGATGCTTACTCCAGTCCTTAGAAGGATTGCTGGAGCTTTGCATACTTGTTAGCATCTTTCAGGATTGAAAAAACCTTCCGGTTGTATCACATACAACCTTTCCTCAAGAAAATCGTCGAGGAAACAATGTTTTGACATCCTATCTGCAAGATTTCATAAATAATGCAGTAATCGCTAATATAATTCCAACAGACTCTTAGAATCGCTACGAGTGAGAAAGTCTCATCGTAGTCAACTCCTTGAACTTGTCGGCAAACATCTTAATGACAAGTCGAGCTTTCTTAATGGTGATACTTACCATCATTGTCCGTCTTCCTTTTAAAATCCATATGTACCTAACAGCCTTACGACCATCAAGTAGTTCTTCCAAATTCTATACTTTGTTTTCATATATGGATCCTCTCTCGGATTATATGGCCTCGAGCCATTTTGGAATCCAGGCCCACCATCGCTTCTCCATAGCTTGTAGGTTCATTGTTGTCTAGAAACATGACTTCCAAGACAGGATTACGTACCATTCTGAAGTAGTACGTATCCTTGTCATCCCACGAGGTTTGGTAGTGACTTGATCTGAAGTTTCATGATCACTATCATAAGCTTCCACTTCAATTGGTGTAGGTGCTGCAGGAACAACTCCCTGTGCCCTGCCACACACTAGTTCAAGAGACGGTTCAATAACCTCATCAAGTCTCCACCATCCTCCCACTCAATTCTTTCGAGAGAAACTTTTCCTCGGGAAAGGACCCGATTCTAGAAACAATCCCTTATTGCTTTCAGATCTGAGACAGGAGGTATACCCAACTGTTTTGGGTGTCCTATGAAGATGCATTTATCCGCTTTGGGTTCGAGCTTATCGGCCTGAAACTTTTCACATAAGCGTCGCAGCCCCAAACTTTTAAGAAATGACAACTTAGGTTTCTCTAAACCATAGTTCATACGGTGTCATCTCATCGGAATTACGTGGTGCCCTATTTAAAGTGAATGTGGTTATCTCTAATTCCTAACCCATAAACTATCATGGTAATTCGATAAGAGACATCATGGTATGCATCATATCCAATAGGGTGCAGTTATGATGTTCGGACACACCATCACACTATGGTGTTCCAGGCTGTATTAGTTGTGAAACAATTTCCACAATGTCTTAATTCTGTGCCAAACTCATAATTCAGATATTCATCTCTACGATCATATCATAGACATTTTATCCTCTTGTCACGACGATGTTCAACTTCACTCTGAAATTACTTGAACCTTTCAATAATTCAGACTTATGTTTCATCAAGTAAATATACTCAGTATCTACTCAAATCATCTGTGAAGTAAGAACATAACGATATCCACTACATGCCTTAGCACTCATTGGACTGCGCACATCAAGATGTATTACTTCCAACAAGTTTCTTTCTTGTTCCATCTTACTGAAAACGAGGCTTTTCAGTCATCTTGCCCATGTGGTATGATTTGCATGTCTCAAGTGATTCAAAATCAAGTGAGTCCAAACGATCCATCTGTATAGAGTTTCTTCATGCATATCTACCAACAAACATGGTTCGCATGTCTCAATCCTTTCAAAATGAGTGAGTCCAAAGATCCATCAACATGGAGCTTCTTCATGCGTTTTATACCAATATGACTCAAATTGTAGTGCCACATTTGTGTGGTACTATCATTACTATCTTATACCTTTGGCATGAAAATGTGTATCACTACGATCGGGATGGTATTATTCAAATAAACAGAGTAACCATTATTCTCCTTAAATGAATAACCGTATCGTGATAGACATAATCCAATCATGTCTATGCTCAACGCAAACACCAAATAACAATTATTTAGCTTTTAATACCAATCTCGATGGTAGAGGGAGCGTACGATATTTGATCAACCTTGGAAATACTTCCAACACATATCGTCATCTCACCTTTTAGCTAGTCTCCGTTTATTCCGTAGCCTTTTGTTTCGAGTTACTAACACTTAGCAACCGAACCGGTATCTAATACCCTGGTGCTACTAGGAGTACTAGTAAAGTACACATTATAATGCATATCCAATATACTTCCGTCGACCTTGCCAGCCTTCTCATCTACCAAGTATCTAGGGTAATTCTGCTCCAGTGGCTGTTCCCCTTATTACAGAAGCACTTAGTCTCGGGTTTGGGTTCAACCTTGGGTTTCTTCACTAGAGCAGCAGCTGATTTGCCGTTTCACGAAGTATCCCTTCTTGCCCTTGCCCTTCTTGAAACTAGTGGTTTCACCAACCATCAACAATTGATGCTCCTTCTTGATTTCTACTTTTGTGGTGTCAAACATCGCGAATATCTCAAGGATCATCATATATGTCCCTAATATATTATAGTTCATCACGAAGCTCTAGCAGCTTGGTGGTAATGACTTTGGAGAAACATCACTATCTCATCTGGAAGATCAACTCCCACTCGATTCAAATGATTGTTGTACTCAGACAATCTAAGCACAAGCTCAACAATTGAGCTTTTCTCCCTTAGTTTGCAGGCTAAGAAAATCGTCGGAGGTCTTATACCTCTTGACGTGGGCACGAGCCTGAAATCCCAATTTCAGCCCTCAAAACATCTCATATGTTTCGTGACGTTTCAAAACGTCTTTGGTACCTCAACTCTAAACCGTTTAACTGAACTATCACGTAGTTATCAAAATGTGTATGTCAGATGTTCGCAACATCCATAGATGACATTCGAGGCTCAGCACACTGAGCGGTGCATTAAGGACATAAGCCTTCTATGAAGCAATGAGGACAATCCTCAGTTTACGGACCTAGTCCGCATAATTGCTACTATCATCTTTCAACTAAATTTTCTCCAGGAACATATCTAAACAGTAGAACTGAAGCGCGAGCTACGACATAATTTGCGAAGACCTTTTGACTATGTTCAGGATAATTAAGTTCATCATATGAACTCCCACTCAGATAGACATCCCTCTAGTCATCTAAGTGATTACATGATCCGAGTCAACTAGGCCGTGTCCGATCATCACGTGAGATGGACTAGTCATCCTCGATGAACATCTTCATGTTGATCGTATCTACCATATGACTCATGCTCGACCTTTCGGTCTCGTGTGTTCCGAGGCCATGTCTGTACATGCTAGGCTCGTCAAGTCAACCTAAGTGTTTCGCGTGTGTAAATCTGTCTTACACCCGTTGTATGTGAATGTTAGAATCTATCACACCCGATCATCACGTGGTGCTTCGAAACGACGAACTTTCGCAATGGTGCACAGTTAGTGGGAACACTTTCTTGAAATTTTAATGAGGGATCATCTTATTTACTACCGTCGTTCTAAGTAAACAAGATGCGAAAACATGATAAACATCACATGAAATCAAATAATAGTGACATGATATGGCCAATATCATATAGCTCCTTTGATCTCCATCTTGGGGCTCCATGATCATCTTGTCACCGGCATGACACCATGATCTCCATAATCGTGTCTCCATGAAGTTGCTCGCCAACTATTACTTCTACTACTATGTCTAACACGTTTAGCAATAAAGTAAAGTAATTTACATGGCGTTTCTCAATGACACACAGGTCATACAAAAAATAAAGACAACTCCTATGGCTCCTGCCGGTTGTCATACTCATCGACATGCAAGTCGTGATTCCTATTACAAGAACATGATCTCATACATCACATATATATCATTCATCACATCCTTTGGCCATATCACATCACAAAAAACTTGCTGCAAAAACAAGTTAGACGTCCTCTAATTGTTGTTGCAAGTTTTTACGTGGCTGCTATAGGTTTCTAGCAAGAACGTTTCTTACCTACGCGAAAACCACAACGTGATATGCCAATTTCTATTTACCCTTCATAAGGACCCTTTTCATCGAATCCGATCCGACTAAAGTGGGAGAGACAGAGACCCGCTAGCCACCTTATGCAACTAGTGCATGTCAGTCGGTGGAACCAGTCTCACGTAAGAGTACGTGTAAGGTCGGTCCGGGCCGCTTCATCCCACGATGCCGCCGAATCAAGATAAGACTAGTAACGGCAAGATAATTGACAATATCGACGCCCACAACTACTTTGTGTTCTACTCGTGCATAGTAACTATGCATAGACCTAGCTCATGCTGCCACTGTTGGGGAACGTAGCAGAAATTCAAAATTTTCTACGCATCATCAAGATCAATCTATGGAGTAATCTAGCAACGAGGGGAAGGAGAGTGCGTCTACATACCCTTGTAGACCGCTAAGCGGAAGCATTCAAGTGAACAGGGTTGATGGAGTCATACTCGTCATGATCCAAATCAGCGATGATCCTAGTGCCGAACGGACGACACCTCCGTGTTCAACACACGTACAGCCCGGTGACATCTCCTACGCCTTGATCCAGCAAGGGGAGAAGGAGAGGTTGGGGAAGACTCCATCCAGCAGCAGCACGACGACGTGGTGGTGGTGGAGGAGCGCGGGACTCCAGCAGGGCTTCGCCAAGCACTACGAGAGACGAGGAGGGAGAGGGGTAGGGCTGCGCCAAGAAGGAGAGGAACTCGTGTCTCTGGCACCCCAAAACCTCAAGTATATATAGGGGGAGGGGAGGAGCTGTGCCCCCACCTAGGTTTCCACCCCTAGGGGTGGCGGCCAGCCCTAGATCCCATCTAGGGGGGGCGGCCAAGGGGGGAGAGAGGGGGGCACACCACTAGGTGGGCCTTAGGCCCATCTGAGCCTAGGGTTTGCCCCCTTCCACTCTCCCATGCGCCTTGGGCCTTGGTG
>NC_041388.1:624137037-624158512 GCF_002162155.2 Triticum dicoccoides | reverse complement strand
CTGGGGCTGGTGGCCCCACTTGGTGGACCTCCGGGACCCTCCCGGTGGTCCCGGTACATTACCGATAAAACCCGAAACTTTTCCGGCGACTAAAACAGGACTTCCCATATATAAATCTTTACCTCCGAACCATTTCGGAACTCCTCGTGATGTCCGGGATCTCATCCGGGACTCCGAACAACATTCGGTAACCACGTATATCTATTCCCTATAACCCTAGCGTCATCGAACCTTAAGTGTGTAGACCCTACGGGTTCGGGAACCATGCAGACATGACCGAGACGTTCTCCGGTCAATAACCAACAGTGGGATCTGGATACCCATGTTGGTTCCCACATGTTCCATGATGATCTCATCGGATGAACCACGATGTCGAGGATTCGATCAATCCCGTATACAATTCCCTTTGTCTAGCGGTATTGTACTTGCCCTAGATTCGATCGTCGATATCCCGATACCTTGTTCAATCTCGTTACCGGCAAGACTCTTTACTCGTTCCGTAACACATCATCCCGTGATCAACTCCTTGGTCACATTGTGCACATTACGATGATATCCTACCGAGTGGGCCCAGAGATACCTCTCCATTTACACGGAGTGACAAATCCCAGTCTCGATTCATGCCAACCCAATAGACAATTTCGAAGATACCTGTAGTGTACCTTTATAGCCACCCAGTTACTTTGTGACGTTTGGCACACCCAAAGTATTCCTACGGTATCCGGGAGTTGCACAATCTCATGGTCTAAGGAAATGATACTTGACATTAGAAAAGCTTTAGCATACGAACTACACGATCTTTGTGCTAGGCTTAGGATTGGGTCTTGTCCATCACATCATTCTCCTAATGATGTGATCCCGTTATCAACGACATCCAATGTCCATGGTCAGGAAACTGTAACCATCTATTGATCAACGAGCTAGTCAACTAGAGGCTTACTAGGGACATGGTGTTGACTATGTATCCACACATGTATCTGAGTTTCCTATCAATACAATTCTAGCATGGATAATAAACGATTATCATGAACAATGAAATATAATAATAATCAATTTATTATTGCCTCTAGGGCATATTTCCAACAGCGGGATGATGTATTACAGAACGAATAAAGAGACTTGCCGGTAACGAGATTGAACTAGGTATTGAGATACCGACGATCGAATCTCGGGCAAGTAACATACCGATGACAAAGGGAACAACGTGTGTTGGTATGCGGTTTGACCGATAAAGATCTTCGTAGAATATGTGGGAGCCAATATGAGCATCCAGGTTCTGTTGTTGGTTATTGACCGGAGACGTGTCTCGGTCATGTCTACATAGTTCTCGAACCCGTAGGGTCCGCACGCTTAACATTTCGATGATAGTTATATTATGAGTTTATATGTTTTGATGTACCGAAGGTTGTTCGGAGTCCCGGATGTGACCACGGACATGACGAGGAGTCTCGAAATGGTCGAGACATGAAGATTGATATATTGGAAGCCTGTGTTTGGATATCGGAAGTGTTCCGGGTGAAATCGGGATTTTACCGGAGTACCGGGAGGTTATCGGAACCCCCCGAGGACTTAATGGGCCTTAGTGGGCCTAGGTGGAAGAGAGGAGAGGCAGCTAGGGCTGGGCCGCGCACCCCTCCCCTTAGTCCGAATAGGACAAGGAGAGGGGGCGGCGCCCCCCTTCCTTCTTCTCCTCCACTCTTTCCCCCCTCCCAAGTCCTAATCCAACTAGGAAGGGGGGGGGGTCCTACTCCCGATGGGAGTAGGACTCCTCCTGGCGCGCCTCTTCCCTGGCCAGCCACACCCCCTTGCTCCTATATATACAGAGGCAGGGGGCACCCCATAGACACAACAATTGATCGTTTGATCTTTTAGCCGTGTGTGGTGCCCCCCTCCACCATAGTCCACCTCGATATTACTGTAGCGGTGCTTAGGCGAAGCCCTGCGTCGGTAGAACATCAACATCGTCACCACGCCGTCGTGCTGACGAAACTCTCCCTCAACACTCGGCTGTATCGGAGTTCGAGGGACGTCATCGGGCTGAACGTGTGCTGAACTCGGAGGTGTCGTACGTTCGGTACTTGATCGGTCGGATCGTGAAGACGTACAACTACATCAACCGCGTTGTGCTAATGCTTCCGCTGTCGGTCTACGAGGGTACGTGGACAACACTCTCCCCTCTTGTTTCTATGCATCACCATGATCTTGCGTGGTGCGTAGGAATTTTTTTGAAATTACTACGTTCCCCAACAGTGGCATCCGAGCCAGGTTTTATGTGTAGATGTCATATGCACGAGTAGAACACAAATGAGTTGTGGGAGATATTTGTCATACTGCTTACCAGCATGTCATACTTTGGTTCGGCGGTATTGTTGGATGAAGCGGCCTGGACCGACATTACGCGTATGCTTACGCGAGACTAGTTCTACCGACGTGCTTTGCACACAGGTGGCTGGCGGGTGTCAGTTTCTCCAACTTTAGTTGAACCGAGTGTGGCTACACCCGGTCCTTGCGAAGGTTAAAACAACACCAACTTGACAAACTATCGTTGTGGTTTTGATGTGTAGGTAAGAACGGTTCTTGCTAAGCCTGTAGCAGCCACGTAAAACTTGCAACAACAAAGTAGAGGACGTCTAACTTGTTTTTGCAGGGTATGTTGTGATGTGATATGGTCAAGACATGATACTAAATTTTATTTTATGAGCTGATCATATTTTATGAGCTGATCATGTTTTGTAACCAAGTTATCGGCAACTGGCAGGAGCCATATGGTTGTCGCTTTATTGTATGCAATGCAATCGCCCTGTAATGCTTTACTTTAGCGGTAGTAGCGATAGTCGTGGAAGCATAAGATTGGCGAGATGACAACGATGCTATGATGGAGATCAAGGTGTCGCACCGGTGACAATGGTGATCATGACGGTGCTTCGGAGATGGAGATCACAAGCACAAGATGATGATGGCCATATCATATCACTTATATTGATTGCATGTGATGTTTATCTTTTATGCATCTTATCTTGCTTTGATTGACGGTAGAATTATAAGATGATCTCTCACTAAATTTCAAGATAAAAAGTGTTCTCCGTGAGTATGCACCGTTGCCAAAGTTCGTCGTGCCCAGACACCACATGATGATCTACATCCATCTATAACGGGTGCAAGCCAGTTTTGCACACGCAGAATACTCAGGTTAAACTTGACGAGCCTAGCATATGCAGATATGGCCTCGGAACACTGAGACCGAAAGGTCGAGCATGAATCATATAGTAGATATGATTGATACGTCTCCAACGTATCTATAATTTTTGATTGCTCCATGCTATATTATCTACTGTTTTGGACATTATTGGGCTTTATTATCCACTTTTATATTATTTTTGGGACTAACCTATTAACCGGAGGCCCAGCCCAGAATTGCTGTTTTTTGCCTGTTTTAGGGTTTTAAAGAAAAGGAATATCGAACGGAGTCCAAACGGAATGAAACCTCCGGGAACGTGATTTTCTCACCGAATACAACTCAGGAGACTTGGACCCTACGTCAAGCCAATCAACAGGAGGCCACGAGGTAGGGGGGCGCGCCTGCCCCCCCAGGCGCGCCCTCCACTCTCGTGGGAACCCTATTGCTCCACCGACGTACTTCTTCCTCCTATATATACCCACGTACCCCAAACGATCAGATACAGAGCCAAAACCCTAATTCCACCGCCGTAACTTTCTGTATCCACGAGATCCCATCTTGGGGCCTCTTCCGGAGCTCCGCCGGAGGGGGCATCGATCATGGAGGGCTTCTACATCAACACCATAGCCTCTCCGATGAAGTGTGAGTAGTTTACTTCAGACCTACGGGTCCATAGTTAGTAGCTAGATGGCTTCTTCTCTCTTTTTGGATCTCAATACAATGTTCTCCCCCTCTCTTGTGGAGATCTATTCGATGTAATCTTCTTTTTGCGGTGTGTTTATTGAGATCGATGAATTGTGGGTTTATGATCAAGTCTATCTATGAATAATATTTGAATCTTCTCTGAATTCTTTTATGTATGATTGGTTATCTTTGCAAGTCTCTTCAAATTATCAGTTTGGTTTGGCCTACTAGATTGATCTTTCTTGCAATGTGAGAAGTGCTTAGCTTTGGGTTCAATCTTGCGGTGTCCTTTCCCGGTGACAGTAAGGGCAGCAAGGCACGTATTGTATTGTTGCCATCGAGGATAACAAGATGGGGTTTTCTTCATATTGCATGAGTCTATCCCTCTACATCATGTCATCTTGCTTAAGGTGTTACTCTGTTTTTAACTTAATACTCTAGATGCATGCTGGATAGCGGTCGATGAGTGGAGTAATAGTAGTAGATGCAGGCAGGAGTCGGTCTACTTGTCTCGGACGTGATGCCTATATACATGATTATACCTAGATATTCTCATAACTATGCTCAATTCTGTCAATTGCTCAATAGTAATTTGTTCACCCACCGTAGAATACTTATGCTCTCGAGAGAAGCCACTAGTGAAACCTATGGCCCCCGGGTCTATCTTTATCATATCAATCTCCTACTACTTAGTTATTTACTTTGCTATTTTACTTCGCCTTTATTTTACTTTGCATCTTTATAATAAAAATACCAAAAATATTATCTTATCATATCTATCAGATCTCACTCTCGTAAGTGGCCCTATAGGGATTGACAACCCCTATTTGCGTTGGTTGCGAGGATTTATTTGTTTCTTGCAGGTACGAGGGACTTGCGTGTAGCCTCCTACTGGATTGATACCTTGGTTCTCAAAAACTAAGGGAAATACTTACGCTACTTTGCTGCATCATCCCTTCCTCTTCGGGGAAAACCAACGCAGTGCTAAAAGAGGTAGCAAGAAGGATTTATGGCGCTGTTGCCGGGAGGTCTTCGCAAAAGTCAACATACCAAGTACCCATCACATACCCTTATCTCCCGCATTACATTATTTGTCATTTGCCTCTCATTTTCCTCTCCCCCAATTCACCCTTGCCGTTTTATTCGCCCTCTCTCTCTATCCTTCCTCTCTTTCCGCTTGCCTTTCTTCCGCTATGTCTGAATCAAAAAGGGTTGGGGGTTCTCTCCATAGCTTTAGTATTTTGGACAACCCCTCTATCCTTGCTAAACTTATAAATAAGGATACTATGGAAAAACCTACCGGCGTTATCAATGAGAGTCTTAATAATTTTGTTGCAGATGATTCTGGAATTTTTCGTTATTTACTTGATGAATCTTTGAAAGATGCTTGGTATAGGCTATTAAGGATCAGGGCCAGCTATGTTCCTCAATATCAAATTGAAGTTTACCTAGAAAGCTTTTATATTGCCCTTCCTTCTTCTTTTAAGCATGTCCTAGATTCTATATTTGAAGAAGGTTTCCTTGAAGGGGATGTCGTAGACACTTATGAAAAAATGAAAACTATAATTGGGCACCCCATGAATGAGAAAGTTGAATCTACATCTCTTTTGCTCTCTTACCAAAATGAATCTATTAAAGAGATAAAGGCTAGCCTAGATACAAACTTCCGTAACATACTTAATCTTTCTTCTACCATCAATAGCCATGTGCTTTATCAAAATAGAAGGATTAATTCTATAGATAGCAAGTTTGCTCTTTTCTTTCCTAATACCAAAGATGGCAATACCTAGATCTATTCTTGCTTGTTATGCCTAGTTAGGGGCGTTAAAAAATAGCGCTTGTTGGGAGGCAACCCAATTTTATTTTTATTCCTTGCTTTTTGCTCCTGCTTAGTAATAAATAATTTATTTAGCCTTTGTTTTGGTTGTGTTTTTTGTGTTTAATTAGTGTTTGTGCCAAGTAGAACCGTTGGGAAGACTTGGGAAAAGTCTTGTTGAACTTGCTGTAAAAAACAAAAATTTAGCGCTCACGAGAACTGCTGTCATTTTTATTTGGAAAGTGCTATTGAAAGAAATATGCCCTAGAGGAAATAATAAAGTTATTATTTATTTCCTTATATCATGATAAATGTTTATTATTCATGCTAGAATTGTATTAACCGGAAACATAATACATGTGTGAATAGATAGACAAATAGAGTGTCACTAGTATGCCTCTACTTGACTAGCTCGTTGATCAAAGATGGTTATGTTTCCTAACCATAGACATGAGTTGTCATTTGATTAACGGGATCACATCATTAGGAGAATGATGTGATTGACTTGACCCATTCCATTAGCTTAGCACTTGATCGTTTAGTTTGCTGCTATTGCTTTCTTCATAACTTATACATGTTCCTATGACTATGAGATTATGCAACTCCCATTTACCGAAGGAACACTTTGTGTGCTACCAAATGTCACAACGTAACTGGGTGATTATAAAGGTGCTCTACAGGTGTCTCCGAAGGTACTTGTTGGGTTGGCGCATTTTGAGATTAGGATTTGTCACTCCGATTGTCGGAGAGGTATCTCTAGGCCCTCTCGGTGATGCACATCACTTAAGCCTTGCAAGCATTGCAACTAATAAGTTAGTTGCGGGATGATGTATTACGGAACGAGTAAAGAGACTTGCCGGTAACGAGATTGAACTAGGTATTGAGATACCGACGATCGAATCTCGGGCAAGTAACATCCCGATGACAAAGGGAACAATGTATGTTGTTATGCGGTCTGACCGATAAAGATCTTCGTAGAATATGTGGGAGACAATATGAGCATCCAGGTTCCGCTATTGGTTATTGACCGGAGACATGTCTCGGTCATGTCTACATAGTTCTCGAATCCGTAGGGTCCGCACACTTAAAGTTTTGGTGACGATTATATTATGAGTTTATGTGATTTGATGTACCGAAGGTAGTTAGGAGTCCCGGATGAGATCAGGGACATGACGAGGAGTCTCGAAATGGTCGAGACGTAAAGATCGATATATTGGACGACTATATTCGGACATCGGAAAGGTTCCGAGTGATTCGGGTATTTTCGGGGGTACCGGGGAGTTACGGGAATACGAGGAAGAAGTAATGGGCCTCATGGGCCAAGTGGTGGAAGAGAGGAGGCAGGGCGCGCGGCCCCCCTAGCCCAAACCGAATTGGACTAGGGGCCGGCCCCCCTTTCCTCCTTTTCCTCCTTCTCCTTCCTTCTCCTTCTCCTCCTTCCTTTCCTCCTCCTAGTAGGAGTAGGAAAGGGGAGTCCTACTCCTACTAGGAGGAGGACTCCTCCTCCTGGCGCGCCCATAGAGGGCCGGCCGGCCTCCCCCCTTGCTCCTTTATATACATGGGCAGGGGGCACCTCTAGACACACAAGTTGATCAGTTGATCTCTCCCAGCCATGTGCGGTGCCCCCCTCAACCATATTCCACCTTGGTCATATCGTAGTGGTGCTTAGGCGAAGCCCTGCATCGGTAGCAACATCATCACCGTCAGCACGCCGTCGTGCTGACGGAACTCTCCCGTGAAGCTCTGCTGGATCGGAGTTCGCGGGACGTCATCGAGTTGAACGTATGCTGAACTCGGAGGTGCCGTGTGTTCGGTACTTGGATCGGTCGTATCGTGAAGACATACGACTACATCAACCGCGGTGTGCTAACGCTTCCGCTTTCGGTCTACGAGGGTACGTGGACAACACTCTCCCCTCTCGTTGCTATGCATCACCATGATCTTGCGTGTGCGTAGGATTTTTTTGAAATTACTACGTTCCCCAACAGTGGCATCCGAGCTTGGTTTTATGCGTTGATGTTATGCTCGAGTAGAACACAAGTGAGTTGTGGGCGATATAAGTCATACTGCTTACCAACATGTCATACTTTGGCTCGGCGGTATTGTTGGATGAAGCGGCCCCGACCGACATTACACGTACGCTTTCGCGAGACTGGTTCTACCAACGTGATTTGCACACAGGTGGCTGGCGGGTGTCAGTTTCTCCAACTTTAGTTGAACCGAGTGTGGCTACGCCCAGTCCCTGTGAAGGTTAAAATAGCACCAACTTGACAAACTATCGTTGTGGTTTTGATGCGTAGGTAAGAATGGTTCTTGCTTAGCCCGTAGCAGCCACGTAAAACTTGCAACAACAAAGTAGAGGACGTCTAACTTGTTTTTGCAGGGCATGTTGTGATGTGATATGGTCAAGACGTGATGAGATGTAAGTTGTTGTATGCGATGATCATGTTTTGTTGAAGTTATCGTCAACAGGCAAAATCCTTATGGTTATCTCTCTATTGCATAAGATGCAAGCGCCAAATAATTGCTTTACTTTATCGCTATGCGATAGCAATAGTTGCAAGAGCAATTGTTGGCGAGACAACCATGTGACGACACATTGATATAGATCAATATGATGGAGATCATGGTGTCATGCCGGTGACGATGGAGATCATGACGATGCTTTGGAGATGGAGATCAAAGGCACAAGATGATGATGGCCATATCATGTCACATATTATGATTGCATATGATGTTTATCTTTTATACATCTTATCTTGCTTTGATTGACGGTAGCATTATAAGATGATCTCTCACTAAATTTCAAGATAAAAGTGTTCTCCCTGAGTATGCACCATTGCCAAAGTTCGTCGTGCCCAGACACCACGTGATGATCGGGTGTGATAAGCTCTACGCCAATCTACAATGGGTGCAAGCCAGTTTTGCACACGCAGAATACTCAGGTTAAACTTGACGAGCCTAGCATATGCAGATATGGCCTCGGAACACTGAGACCGAAAGGTCGAGCGTGAATCATATAGTAGATATGATCAACATATTGATGTTCACAATTGAAAGCTACTCCATTTCACGTGATGATCAGTTATGGTTTAGTTGATTTGGATCACGTGATCACTTAGAAGATTAGAGGGATGTCTTTCTAAGTGGGAGTTCTTAAGTAATATGATTAATTGAACTTAAATTTATCATGAACTTAGTACCTGATAGTATTAGCATATCTATGTTGTAGATCAATAGCTCGCGATGTTGCTCCCAGTTTATTGTGTTCCTAGAGAAAATTATGTTGAAAAATGTTAGTAGCAATGATCCGGATTGGATCCGTGATCTGAGGATTATCCTCATTGCTGCATAGAAGAATTATGTCTTTGATGCACCGCTAGGTGACAGACCTATTGCAGGAGTAGATGCAGACGTTATGAACGTTTGGCTAGCTCAATATGCTGACTACTTGATAGTTTAGTGCAACATGCTTAACAACTTACAATCGGGACTTCAAAGACGTTTTGAACGTCATGGAACATATGAGATGTTCCAGGAGTTGAAGTTAATATTTCAAGCAAATACCCGAGTTGAGGGATATGAAGTCTCCAACAAGTTCTATAGCTAAAAGATGGAGGAGAATAGCTCAATGAGTGAGAATGTGCTCAGATTGTCTGGGTACTACAATCGCTCGAATCAAGTGGGAGTTAATCTTCCAGATAAAATAGTGATTGACATAATTCTCTAGTCACCATCACCACGTTAGTATAACTTCGTGATGAACTATAATATGCAAGGGATAACAGAAACGATTCCCAAGCTCTTCGTGATGCTGAAATCAACGAAGGTAGAAATCAAGAAAAGCATCAAGTGTTGATGGTAAACAAAACCACTAGTTTCAAGTAAAGGGACAAAGGGAAGAAAGGGGAACTTCAAGAAGAACGGCAAGCAAGTTGCTGCTCAAGTGAAGAACCCAAGTCCGGACCTAAGCCTGAAACTGAGTGCTTCTACTGCAAAGGGACTGGTCACTGGAAGCGGAACTACCCCAAGTAATTGGCGGATAAGAAGAATGGCAAAGTGAACATAGGTATATTTGATATACATGTTATTGATGTGTACTTTACTAGTGTTTATAGCAACCCCTCAGTATTTGATACTAGTTCAGTTGCTAAGAATAGTAACTCGAAACGGGAGTTGCAAAATGAACAGATACTAGTTAAGGGTGAAGTGACGATGTGTATTGGAAATGGTTCCAAGAATGATATGATCATCATCGCACACTCCCTATACTTTCGGGATTAGTGTTGAACCTAAATAAGTGTTATTTGGTGTTTGCATTGAGCATGAATATGATTTGATCATGTTTATTGCAATACGGTTATTCATTTAAGTAAGAGAATAAATTGTTGTTCTATTTACATGAATAAAACCTTCTATGGTCATACACCCAATGAAAACGGTTTGTTGGATCTCGATTGTGGTGATACACATTCTCATAATATTGAAGCCAAAAGATGCAAAGTTAATAATGATAGTGCAACTTATTTGTGGCACTCCCATTTAGGTCATATTGGTGTAAAGCGCATGAAGAAAATCCATGCTGATGGGCTTTTGGAATCACTTGATTATGAATCAGTTGATGCTTGCGAACCGTGCCTCATGGGCAAGATGACTAAGACTCCGTTCTCCGGAACAATGGAGCAAACAACTGACTTATTGTAAATAATACATACTGATGTATGCGGTCCGATGAGTGTTAAGGCTCACGGCAATTATCGTTATTTTCTGATCTTCACAGATGATTTGAGCAGATATGGGTATATCTACTTAATGAAACACAAGTCTGAAACATTTGAAAAGTTCAAAGAATTTCAGAGTGAAGTGGAGAATCATCATAACAAGAAAATAAAAGTTTCTATGATATGATCGCAGAGGTAAAATATTTGAGTTAAGAGTTTGGCCTTCAGTTAAAACAATGTGAAATAGTTTCACTACTCACGCCACCTGGAACACCACAGTGTAATGGTGTGTCCGAACGTCATAACCGTACTTTATTAGATATGGTGCGATCTATGATGTCTCTTACCGATCTACCACTATCGTTTTGGGGTTATGCATTAGAGACAGCTGCATTCACGTTAAATAGGGCACCATCTAAATCCGTTGAGACGACACCGTATGGACTATGGTTTGGCAAGAAACCTAAGCTGTCGTTTCTTAAAGTTTGGAGCTGCGATGCTTATATGAAAAAGTTTCATCCTGATAAGCTCAAACCCAAATCGGAGAAATGTGTCTTCATAGGATACCCAAAGGAGACTGTTGGGTACACCTTCTATCACAGATCCGAAGGCAAGACTTTTGTTGCTAAATTCGGAGTCTTTCTAGAGAAGGAGTTTCTCTCGAAAGAAGTGAGTGGGAGGAAAGTAGAACTTGATGAGGTAACTATACCTGCTCCCTTATTGGAAAGTAGTTCATCACAGAAATCTATTCCTGTGACTACTACACCAATTAGTGAGGAAGCTAATGATGAAGATCATGTAACTTTAGATCAAGTTATTACCGAAACCTCGTAGGTAAACCAGAGTGAGATCCGCACCAGAGTGGTACGGTAATCCGGTTCTGGAGGTCATGTTACTTGACCATGATGAGCCTACGAACTATGAGGAAGCGATGATGAGCCCAGATTCCGCGAAATGGCTTGAGGCCATGAAATCTGAGATGAGATCCATGTATGATAACAAAGTATGGACTTTAATTGACTTGCCCATTGATCGGCGAGCCATTGAGATTAAATGGATCTTCAAGAGGAAGACGGACGCTGATAGTAGTGTTACTATCTACAAAGCTAGAATTGTCGCAAAAAGGTTTTCGACAAGTTCAAGGTGTTGACTACGATGAGAGTTTCTCACTCATATCTATGCTTAAGTTTGTCCGAATCATGTTAGCAATTGCCGCATTTTATGAAATCTGGCAAATGGATAAACAAAACTGCATTCCTTAATGGCATACACCTACCATATACCTTTGCTAGCCTCTCTAATACCGCGCACTTTTCGCCGGTATCATACACCTACCATATACCTTCCTCAAAACAGCCACCATACCTACCTATTATGGCATTTCCATAGCCATTCCGAGATATATTGCCATGCAACTTTCCACCGTTCTGTTCATGACACATTCCATCATTGTCATATTGCATATCCCGGTACACCGCCGGATGCATTCACATAGAGTCATATTTTGTCCTAAGTATCGAGTTGTAATTGTTGAGTTGTAAGGAAAATAAAAGTGTGATGATCATCATTATTAGAGAATTGTCCCAGTGAGGAAAGAATGATGGAGACTATGATTCCCCCATAAGTCGGGATGAGACCCCGGACGAAAAATAAATAAAAGAGGCCAAAGAATCCCAAATAAAAAAAGAGGCCATAAAAAAAGAGAGAGAAAAGGCCCAAATAAAAAAATGAGAGAAAAAGAGAGAAGGGACATTGTTACTATCTTTTTACCACACTTGTGCTTCAAAGTAGCACCATGATCTTCATAGTAGAGAGTCTCTCATGTTATCACTTTCATATACTAGTGGGAATTTTACATTACAGAACTTGGCTTGTATATTCCAATGATGGGCTTCCTCAAATTGCCCTAGGTCTTCATGAGCAAGCAAGTTGGATGCACACCCACTTAGTTTCTTTTTGAGCTTTCATATACTTATAGCTCTAGTGCATCCGTTGCATGGCAATCCCTACTCACTCACATTGATATCTATTGATGGGCATCTCCATAGCCCGTTGATACGCCTAGTTGATGTGAGACTATCTTCTCCTTTTTGTCTTCTCCACAACCACCATTCTATTCCACCTATAGTGCTATATCTATGGCTCACGCTCATGTATTGCGTGAAGATTGAAAAAGTTTCGAAAAAGTTAGAGTATGAAACAATTGCTTGGCTTGTCATCGGGGTTGTGCATGATTTAAATATTTTGTGAGGTGAAGATAGAGCATAGCCAGACTATATGATTTTGTAGGGATAACTTTCTTTGGTCATGTTATTTTGAGAAGACAGAATTGCTTTGTTAGTATGCTTGAAGTATTATTATTTTTATGTCAATATGAACTTTTGTCTTGAATCTTCCGAATCTGAATATTCATATCACAATTAAGAAGATTTACATTGAAATTATGCCAAGTAGCACTCCGCATCAAAAATTCTCTTTTTATCATTTACCTACTCGAGGACGAGCAGGAATTAAGCTTGGGATGCCTGATACGTCTCCAACGTATCTATAATTTTTGATTGCTCCATGCTATATTATCTACTGTTTTGGACTATATTGGGCTTTATTTTCCACTTTTATATTATTTTTGGGACTAACCTATTAACCGGAGGCCCAACCCAGAATTGCTGTTTTTTTTGCCTATTTTAGTGTTTCGAAGAAACGGAATATCAAACGGAGTCCAAACGGAATAAAACCTTCGGGTACGTGATTTTCTCACCGAACGTGATCCAGGAGACTTGGACCCTGCTCCAAGGAACAAAAGAGGCGGTCATGAGGGTGGGGGCGCGCCCCCCTAGGGTGCGCCCCCTGCCTCGTGGGCCCCTCGATGCTCCACCGACGTACTTCTTCCTCCTATATATACACACGTACTCCCAAACGATCAGAACAGGAGCCAAAAACCTAATTCCACCGCCGCAACTTTCTGTATCCACGAGATCCCATCTTGGGCCTGTTCCAGAGCTCCGCCGGAAGAGGGCCGTCGTCACGGAGGGCTTCTACATCATCATAGCCTCTCCGATGAAGTGTGAGTAGTTTACCTCAGACCTTCGGGTCCATAGTTAGTAGCTAGATGGCTTCTTCTCTCTTTTTGAATCTCAATACAAAGTTCTCCCCCTCTCTTGTGGAGATCTACTCGATGTAATCTTCTTTTTGCGGTGTGTTTGTTGAGACCGATGAATTGTGGGTTTATGATCAAGTCTATCTATGAATAATATTTGAATCTTCTCTGAATTCTTTTATGTATGATTGGTTATCGTTGCAAGTCTCTTCGAATTATCCGTTTGGTTTGGCCAACTAGATTGGTAGTTCTTGCCATGGGAGAAGTGCTTAGCTTTGGGTTCGATCTTGCAGTGTCCTTTCCCAGTGACAGAAGGGGCAGCAAGGCACGTATTGTAACGTTGCCATCGAGGATAACAAGATGGGGTTTATTTCATATTGCATGAATTTATCTCTCTACATCATGTCATCTTCCTTAAGGCGTTACTCTGTTTTTAACTTAATACTCTAGATGCATGCTGGATAGCGGTCGATGAGTGGAGTAATAGTAGTAGATGCAGAATCGTTTCGATCTACTTATCACGGACGTGATGCCTATATACATGATCATGCCTAGATATTCTCATAACTATGCTCAATTCTGTCAATTGCTCAACAGTAATTTGTTCACCCATCGTATAATACTTATGCTCTTGAGAGAAGCCACTAGTGAAACCTATGGCCCCCGGGTCTATTCTCATCATATCAATCTCCATCGCTTTAATCGTGCTTTGCTTTTTTACTTTGCCTTTACTTTTTACTTTGCATCTTTATACCAAAAATACCAAAAAAAATATATCTATCAGATCTCACTCTCGTAAGTGACCGTGAAGGGATTGACAACCCCTAATCACGTTGGTTGCGAGTAGCTATCGTTTTGTGCAGGTACGAGGGACTTGAGCGTGGCCTCCTACTGGATTGATACCTTGGTTCTCAAAAACTGAGGGAAATACTTATGCTATTCTGCTGCATCATCCCTTCCTAAGCCTGAAGAAACCCAAATCTGGACCTAAGCCTGAAACTGAGTGCTTCTACTACAAGTAGACTGGTCACTAGAAGCGGAACTGCCCCAAGTATTTGGCGGATAAGAAGGATGGCAAGGTGAACAAAGGTATATGTGATATACATGTTATTGATGTGTACCTTACTAGAGCTCGAAGTAGCACCTGGGTATTTGATACTGGTTCTGTTGCTAATATTTGCAACTCAAAACAGGGACTACGAATTAAGCGAACACTGGCAAAGGATGAGGTGACGATGCGCGTGGGAAATGGTTCCAAAGTCGATGTGATCGCGGTCGGCACGCTACCTCTACATCTACCTTCGGGATTAGTATTATACCTAAATAATTGTTATTTGGTGCCAGCGTTGAGCATGAACATTATATCTGGATCTTGTTTGATGCGAGACGGTTATTCATTTAAATCAGAGAATAATGGTTGTTCTATTTATATGAGTAATATCTTTTATGGTCATGCACCCTTGAAGAGTGGTCTATTTTTGATGAATCTCGATAGTAGTGATACACATATTCATAATGTTGAAGCCAAAAGATGCAGAGTTGATAATGATAGTGCAAGTTATTTATGGCACTGCCTTTTAGGTCAAATCGGTGTAAAGCGCATGAAGAAACTCCATACTGATGGACTTTTGGAACCACTTGATTATGAATCACTTGGTACTTGTGAACAGTGCCTCATGGGCAAGATGACTAAAACGCCGTTCTCCGGAACTATGGAGAGAGCAACAAATTTGTTGGAAATCATACATACAGATGTATGTGGTCCGATGAATGTTGAGGCTCATTGCGGATATCGTTATTTTCTCACTTTCACAGATGATTTAAGCAGATATGGGTATATCTACGTAATGAAGCATAAGTCTGAAACATTTGAAAAGTTCAAAGAATTTCAGAGTGAAGTTGAAAATCATCGTAACAAGAAAATAAAGTTTCTACGATCTGATCGTGGAGGAGAATATTTGAGTTACGAGTTTGGTCTACATTTGAAACAATGCGGAATAGTTTCGCAACTCACGCCACCCGGAACACCAAAGCGTAATGGTGTGTCCGAACGTCGTAATCATACTTTACTAGATATGGTGCGATCCATGATGTCTCTTACAGATTTACCGCTATTTGGGGTTATGCTTTAGAGACGGCCCCATTCACATTAAATAGGGCACCATCGAAATCCGTTGAGACCACGCCTTATGAACTGTGGTTTGGCAAGAAACCAAAGTTGCTGTTTCTGAAAGTTTGGGGCTGCGATGCTTATGTGAAAAAGCTTCAACCTGATAAGCTCGAACCCAAATCGGAGAAATGTGTCTTCATAGGATACCCAAAGGAGACTATTGGGTACACCTTCTATCACAGATCTGAAGGCAAGACATTCGTTGCTAAGAATGGATCCTTTCTAGAGAAGGAGTTTCTCTCGAAAGAAGTGAGAGGGAGGAAAGTAGAACTTGATGAGGTAACTATACCTGCTCCTCTATTGGAAAGTAGTTCATCACAGAAACCGGTTTCTGTGACGCCTACACCAATTAGCGAGGAAGTTAATGATGATGATCATGGAACTTCAGATCAAGTTGCTACTGAACCTCGTAGATCAACCAGAGTAAGATCCGCACCAGAGTGGTACGGTAATCCTGTTCTGGAAGTCATGCTACTAGATCATGATGAACCTACAAACTATGAAGAAGCGATGGTGAGCCCAGATTCCGCAAAATGGCTTGAGGCCATGAAATCTGAGATGGGATCCATGTATGAGAACAAAATGTGGACTTTGGTTGACTTGCCCGATGATCGACAAGCAATTGAGAATAAATGGATCTTCAAGAAGAAGACTGACGCTGACGGTAATGTTACTGTCTACAAAGCTCGACTTGTTGCAAAAGGTTTTCGACAAGTTCAAGGGATTGACTACGATGAGACTTTCTCACCTGTAGCGATGCTTAAGTCTGTCCGAATCATGTTAGCAATTGCCGCATTTTATGATTATGAAATTTGGCAAATGGATGTCAAAACTGCATTCCTGAATGGATTTCTGGAAGAAGAGTTGCATATGATGCAACCGGAAGGTTTTGTCGATCCAAAGGGATCTAACAAAGTGTGCATGCTCCAGCAATCCATTTATGGACTGGTGCAAGCCTCTCGGAGTTGGAATAAACGCTTTGATAGTGTGATCAAAGCATTTGGTTTTGTACAGGCTTTTGGAGAAGCCTGTATTTACA
The DNA here is from genome assembly GCF_002162155.2 of Triticum dicoccoides. Classification (NCBI taxonomy): domain Eukaryota; kingdom Viridiplantae; phylum Streptophyta; class Magnoliopsida; order Poales; family Poaceae; genus Triticum; species Triticum dicoccoides. Next base: position 624,141,807 of record NC_041388.1, on the reverse strand, counting down.
AAAAGGTGAGTGGGAGCTTTGTAGCATTTCTGATATTATATGTGGATGACATATTATTGATTGGAAATGATATAGAATTTCTGGATAGCATAAAGGGATACTTGAATAAGAGTGTTTCAATGAAAGACCTCGGTGAAGCTGCTTACACATTGGGCATTAAGATCTATAGAGATAGATCAAGACGCTTAATTGGACTTTCACAAAGCACATACCTTGACAAAGTTTTGAAGAAGTTCAAAATGGATCAAGCAAAGAAAGGGTTCTTGCCTGTGTTACAAGGTGTGAAGTTGAGTAAGACTCAATGTCCGACCACTGTAGAAGATAGAGAGAAAATGAAAGATGTTCCCTATGCTTCAAACATAGGCTCTATCATGTATGCAATGCTGTGTACCAGACCTGATGTGTGCCTTGCTATAAGTCTAGCAGGGAGGTACCAAAGTAATCCGGGAGTGGATCACTGGACAGCGGTCAAGAACATCCTGAAATACCTGAAAAGGACTAAGGATATGTTTCTCGTTTATGGAGGTGACAAAGAGCTCATCGTAAACGGTTACGTTGATGCAAGCTTTGACACTGATCCGGACGATTCTAAATCGCAAACCGAATACGTGTTTACATTGAACGGTGGAGTTGTCAGTTGGTGTAGTTCTAAACAAATCGTTGTGGCGGGATCTACATGTGAAGCGGAGTACATAGCTGCTTCGGAAGCAGCAAATGAAGGAGTCTGGATGAAGGAGTTCATATCCGATCTAGGTGTCATACCTAGTGCATTGGGTCCAATGAAAATCTTTTGTGACAATACTGGTGCAATTGCCTTGGCGAAGGAATTCAGATTTCACAAGAGAACCAAGCACATCAAGAGATGCTTCAATTCCATCCAGGATTTAGTCCAGGTCGGAGACATAGAAATTTGCAAGATACATACGGATCTGAATGTTGCAGACCCGTTGACTAAGCCTTTTCCACGAGCAAAACATGATCAACACCAAGGCTCCATGGGTGTTAGAATCATTACTGTGTAATCTAGATTATTGACTCTAGTGCAAGTGGGAGACTGAAGGAAATATGCCCTAGAGGCAATAATAAAGTTATTATTTATTTCCTTATATCATGATAAATGTTTATTATTCATGCTAGAATTGTATTAACCGGAAACATAATACATGTATGAATACATAGACAAACAGATTGTCACTAGTATGCCTCTACTTGACTAGCTCGTTGATCAAAGATGGTTATGTTTCCTAACCATAGACATGAGTTGTCATTTGATTAACGGGGTCATATCATTAGGAGAATGATGTGATTGACATGACCCATTCCGTTAGCTTAGCACCCGATCGTTTAGTATTCTGCTATTACTTTCTTCATGCCTTATACATGTTTCTATGACTATGAGATTATGCAACTCCCGTTTACCGGAGGAACACTTTGTGTGCTACCAAACGTCACAACATAACTGGGTGATTATAAAGGTGCTCTACAGGTGTCTCCAAAGGTACTTGTTGGGTTGGCGTATTTCGAGATTAGGATTTGTCACTCCGAATGTCGGAGAGGTATCTCTGGGCCCTCTCGGTAATGCACATCACTTAAGCCTTGCAAGCATTGCTACTAATGAGTTAGTTGCGGGATGATGTATTACAGAACGAGTAAAGAGACTTGCCGGTAACGAGATTGAACTACGTATTGAGATACCGACGATCGAATCTCGGGCAAGTAACATACCAATGACAAAGGGAACAACGTATGTTGTTATGCGGTTTGACCGAAAGATCTTCGTAGAATATGTGGGAGCCAATATGAGCATCCAGGTTCCGCTGTTGGTTATTGACCGGAGACGTGTCTCGGTCATGTCTACATAGTTCTCGAACCCGTAGGGTCTGCACGCTTAACGTTTTGATGACAGTTATATTATGAGTTTATATGTTTTGATGTACCGAAGGTTGTTCGGAGTCTAGGATGTAATCACGGACATGACGAGGAGTCTCGAAATGGCCGAGACATGAAGATTGATATATTGGAAGCCTATGTTTGGATATCGGAAGTGTTCCGGGTGAAATCGGGATTTTACCGGAGTACCGGGAGGTTACCGGAACCCCCCGGGGACTTAATGGGCCTTAGTGGGCCTAGGTGGAAGAGAGGAGAGGCGGCTAGGGCTGGGTCGCGCGCCCCGAATAGGACAAGGAGAGGGGGGCAGCGCCCCCCTTCCTTCTTCTCCTCCACTCTTTCCCCCTCCCAAGTCCTAATCCAACTAGGAAAGGGGGGAGTCCTACTCCCGGTGGGAGTAGGACTCCTCCTGGCGCGCCTCTTCCATCATAGTCCACCTCGATATTACTGTAGCGGTGCTTAGGCGAAGCCCTGCGTCGGTAGAACATCAACATCGTCACCACGTCGTTGTGCTGACGAAACTCTCCCTCAACACTCGGCTGGATCGGAGTTCGAGGGACGTCATTGGGCTGAACGTGTGCTGAACTCGGAGGTGCCGTACGTTCGGTACTTGATCGGTCGGATCGTGAAGACGTACGACTACATCAACCGCGTTGTACTAACGCTTCTGCTTTCGGTCTATGAGGGTACATGGACAACACTCTCCCCTCTCGTTGCTATGCATCACCATGATCTTGCGTATGCATAGGATTTTTTTTGAAATTACTACATTCTCCAACAAAATTACCAATGGTGGGCGTGGTAAATAGACCGTCCGTTAGTATGTGATGTACAAGCATCGAGCCTCTTGTCAATTTCACTATTCGTAAGTTTGGCCCACGACTAACCTGGGACCAGCCATACTAGTGGCGAGTAGGCCGAGTCATCCGCCTTTGGTATCCGACCATATTATGAATGTGCATGTTTGCCACTTGGTATAACTCCATCTATAAGTAGCTTCCCAATAGTGCTTCTTTTGGTATAGTTCGGCAACTTCTTCGGAAATGAAAAACCGGCGGTCATGGTTTCTATCGGGGTAGTGGGATGCTGCACATTTCGTTTGAGGATGTGTGCGTACAGTCGTACACACATTAGATACGAAGTATTCCACTGTTTGGCAGCAGGAATTTATAGCACTCGACATATTTTATTCTTTTAGCCCAAGATCACCCACCCATACTTTATTTGATTCCACACTCCGCAACACTTTACACTTTTGAACCAATGATCCGTTTTTCAATCCGTTTGCAGAGTTGGGTTCATTCATGACAATTAAATCTTTAAAACATAATTTTGGACATGGTTTGAACAAATTCAAATTCAAATGTTGATACAATAATGAAACTTATAGGACCCTGATAAATCCCAAAGATTCGGATTTTAAGCATGTCATCCCTAGCATTTTTCATGGCAACTTTAGTTGATGCGAGGTGGCAAGTTTAGTTGTTAAGACATGGCGATTTTGTCCCAGTTTATTTTTCTATCAGAAAATTGCCATGTTTGCCAACCTCGCGTGAACTAACATTGCCATGAAAAATGTTCGGTTGCCATGCTTAAAAACCAAATATTTGGGATTTATCATTTCCGAACTTATATGATACTCCCTCCATCCACATATATAGGGGCTAATACGTCTTTCGAGGTAGCCTTTGACCAATGATAAAATTATTAATACATGAGATGTATGATATAGAAATTATATCATCACAAACTCATTTCACATACGAATTCGAGGGTATGCTATGTGTGACATGCATGCCATATAATATTGTGCTAACCAGAGTAATGGAGGGTCCTATATATGTGGATGGAGAGAGGTACATTAATGAAACGACCGGAGTGAACCAATAATGAAAACATGCAAAAAAACCATAATAAAACTTATATCACATCAAAGATGAAATATTAATGATGTATAGAATGAAACAATGAAGAAAAACATGCAAAAGAGAATGCATGAAAGAATGATGAGAACATGTAAAATAGTCGTGCAACAGAAATGAAATTGTATAGAAAAATATAAAAATAACACCTTTAGAACACAGCCAACCCATACAAGATAATTTAACAAAATGACATGAAAACATATTTCGACACTCCAAAAATAGAAATGAAATCTGAATGAATTAGTACCAATTTCCGGAATGAAAAAGCAATGAAAACATGCAATGGAAAAATAATTTGAAATTTAGAAAAATCAACCGTGTCTAAATTGATCTTGTTTTAAAGATTTAATACCGTGAGTACTAATATCCAAACGGTTTGTCAATCGAATATTTTGTTCAAAAGATATAATTGTATGTAATCAGACTGAAAAGCATGGGTGGATGGGATGTAATACTACCTTTTTTACTTGAAAATACCCGCTAGTCACTTTGTCATGAGGCTTCCTCGCTTGCTGTCCCACACGTCATAAAGGTGGGTAAGAACGTTAGCTGGATTGAAGGAGACAGAAGATAGTGTCAGGCAACGTATGATATTGTCATAATAGACCAATACATGCACACATCTCCAAGCGAAAAGTGCCGTTAGAAAAATCAGTGTCCAACTCCTTGGCTTGATTCAAAGACTTGGTGGCCTCGATGATGTGGAGTTCTGGTCCGGACATCGGGCATGGCCCATGGCACGTTGTCGATGTGTGCAAGAGAAAGATGTCGTTGGCTTCTGCAAGGACCCGATTATACTTTCTATTTCTTTTCGAGATGCCTTAGACTACCTACAGTGAAAGTAACATAGGTGGTAACATCAGACATATCTAAATAAAATAGATAATATGACAAATGATTAATGAAGAAAGAGAGACATATGATAACATAGCTAGTTACTTATAGTATGAATAACATC
>NC_041388.1:624133572-624136745 GCF_002162155.2 Triticum dicoccoides | reverse complement strand
TACAAACTAATAAATACAGTGTTATATAACATCACACATATATTACTCCACACTATAGAAGTAGTAGTATAGACTACTCCTCTGTCCCATAATATAAGAATGTTTTTGAAACTATTGTAGTATCAAAAACGTTCTTATATTACGGGATGGAGGGAATAGTAAACATATGCATGTTATTAATCTAAGTTACTCCCTATTATGACTGAAATATGCATGAGAAGGCGATGCTAACTCGCGCGCGGCCCACTACGGCACTACGGGGTCTGATTAGAGTGCCTCCCCCATTCCTCACCTGAAATCACGGGGTGGGGAGATTAGACGTGCACTAGTAAGGTCTTTTTTGGTTCATAGGATAGGAATTTTATAGGAATAGAAAAATCATAGGAAGTGAGATGACATGCATGTCAATTCATATAGAGAAAGAGACGTCATTTGGTGCATAGGATATGATTTTTTCCATTGAGTCTAGGCTAATGTTTTTTTCCCTCCAAAACATGAAGGATTGATTTCTATCCTACATAGGAATAGGAATCCATTCCTACAAATCAAAGAGTTTCAAAGGAATTTTTCCTGTGCAAATCATATCCTATAGAATTCGTACAAAAATCCTACAAACCAAAGGAGGCCGGCATGCACGCATGTGTTCACTAGCCATTTAGCTGCACGTACTACTGCATCCACTAGATGGGCCCCAACGGAAAAGGTTTGTCGGCTGAGTACCCCGTGTTCGATGAATCGCTCGCTCCAACGCGCGGGCGTGGAGGTCTTTTCGGCATGAGAATGTCACTAGAATCAGTACGATGAAGTCACTGGTGACATAAGCATGCAGACAAGTCAAACCTTTTGTATACACCCATGTGTTTTTTGCGCGCGCTACTACTCCGGGCGCTTCAGCGGAGGTGCAAAATCGCGCACGCGGCATATCTAGTTCAGTGCGCAAGCCGAAATGCCATCGCGCGCCGCTTATTTGCTACGCTTCACGCGCGTTGGACTCTCGAGCGCTCGCTCGCAACTCCACCTACCCCATCCAGCCGCGGTGCCAACACCGCCTGCGCCACCTCATTTTATTCCGGCGACCGTTCCGGCGCTTCCTCGGCCTGTCCCCGCGCCGCGGCGGCTTCCTCCGTCTCCCTCTAGTCACCGCCGCCCCTCGCGCACGGCAGTCCTCCGATGAACAGCGCCCGGCCGCTCACTGTCGCTCGGCGCCCGCAAGGTGTTCGATAAAACGCCCGCAAGGTATGTATTGCTCAAACTTCATAAGTTTGGTGCATGTTGATTGTAGTTTTTTATAGCCTAGTTTATATTGAATATTGTAGATGAGTTCGCCATATGATTCTTCCGAAGAAGAATTTGATATGAAAGAGAAGGAGGATCTTGCAATTATCCTAGCTATGCACATCAATAAAAAACCGAAGTACGGTGGTTCGGTTTTGGGTCGGCAGAAAATTTGGAGGGATATGATCGATGCCCACAACAGATTGATGAGGCACTATTTTGTGGAGAATCCCACATACCCGGGGTCGTACTTTTATCGTCGGTTTAGGATGAGCACCGAGTTGTTCAGGCGCATTGCAGAGAAACTAGCGAGCCATGACCGGTTTTTTCAGCAAAGGAGGAATGCCGTCGTAGAGCTCGGGCATAACACCTTTCAGAAGGTAACAGCCGCTTTGCGTATGCTAGCATACGGTATCTCGACTGATCTAGTTGATGATCACTTGGCCATGGGTGAGAGCCAAGCCATCATATGTGTCAAGCGCTTCGCAGTCGGAATTGTGCAAGTGTTTGGCCAGGAGTACTTGAGATCTCCCAATGCTGAAGACGCCGCAAGGCTATTGGAGATGAACAAAGCTCACGGCTTCCCAGGTATGCCTGGCTCAATAGATTGCATGCATTGGAGTTGGAAGAATTGTCCAATGGCATGGCATGGGTAATTCCACGGCCAAAAAAAGGATTCCATTATAATCCTTGAAGCGGTAGCCGATCAAAAGACTTGGATTTGGCATGCTTTTTTTGGAATGCCTGGATCTTTGAATGACATCAACGTTGTCAACCGGTCACCACTGCTGAATAAGATTGTAAATGGTGAACTTCCACCGGCGCAGTTTGTAGCAAATGGCCGTACATACAACTTTGGCTACTATCTTGCGGATGGCATCTACCCAAAGTGGCAAACATTTGTGAAGCCGTTGAAAAAACCGGAAGGTAAGAAAAATCTTGATTTCCACAATGCTCAGGCGGCGGCTAGAAAACATGTGGAGAGAGCTTTTGGGATTTTGCAAGCCCAATTTGCTATTGTGGAAGGACCGGCTAGATTTTGGGATCAAAAGATGCTTTAGTACATCATGCACGCTTGTGTGATCATGCACAACATGATCATCGAGAATGAACGTGGCCATGATGTAGACTACTCTCACTATGAGCTCTTGGGACATCTCGTGTGAGTGCGGCGGATGGCTAAAAGGGTGGCCCGTTTTGTTGCCTTCTATTATGCCATTTGACGTCCCGCCGCGCATGATGATCTTCAGAAGAATTTCATTGAGTGGTTGTGACGCCCGGATAATTAGACTACAGTAATCCCAAGCTAATGATGCCACGTCACCTCCATTACTGTGATTAAACTCACGTTGATTCGAACTCAATTCAAATTCAAATTTAAAACATAAGCAAACAACAAAAGTTTTCAAACTTTAAAACTAAAATGTTCGGAGTGAACTAAATAATGCAGCGGTAATTATGGTGGAGAAACCAGACTTTGATAAAGTGTTTAAAGGCTCTAAGATAATTAAAACAGTAGTTAAAACAGTTAAATAAATGCCTATTGAATTTTATAAAATATTAAACTATTTTATTTTCGGTTGAGAATTAAGGTGGCAGTAGTATATTTATAAATACAAATTTAGGTGCTAGTGTTTTTATAGAGCTGTAATAAAAGGGAACTTAAAATAAAACAAAAAAAAGAAAATACAAAAGAGAAAACTAAACAGAAAAAAAAAGAAAAGGGAAAAGAAACCCCCCCCGGTCCCGGCCCAGCAGGCCATCAACCCCACTGGGCCAACCCACCAGGCCCAGCCGGCCACCCCACTTAACCCCCTCGGTCCACTGACCGAACCCTAACCCCCACGATCCCCACTTTCCCCCACCTCTCGATCCACTCCGCTCCCTCTCCCTCGCCC